>NW_004955468.1:423773-438173 GCF_000276665.1 Chinchilla lanigera | reverse complement strand
GAACTCTCAACGATCCTCCTGCCTCAGCCTCCCGGATGCTGGGATTACAGGCATGCACTACCACACCCGGCCTCATTTCAAATTTTGAAGTTATCTCAAACTTACAGAAAAGCTGCAAAAATAGCAGAATGATGTTCCCTATGCCCTTCGCCGAGAACATTTAAACACACTTGTTTTCATTATTTTCCATCTCCATTTTATTCATATTTTCAGATCCAATCAAGAATAAACTGTAAACATGATGTCCTTTATCCCTCTGTATTAAAAAAAAAAAGGACTTGCGCATCACTACAGAATAATGATCAAATTCAAGTAGTTAACACTGATAACACCCTGTTATCTAATCTACAGACCTTATTCAAATTAGCAAAGCACCCCATGAGTGTCGTTAAATCAAAGCAAAGGTCCCCCCCAGGTGTCTTATCTCTATTGCTCCCTTTAATCAGAAGCAGTTCCTCCCTCTCTCTGGTTTTCGGGACCTTGACAATTTTGCAGAGTTCCTGCCAAGTCGTTTTATAGGACATCCCCCCACCTGGGTTTGCCCGATGTTGGAGCTGTACGTTTCTGGTTACAAAACCCAGACGTGCCCTCGGTGCGGGCTTAGGATGCCTCTTGAGCTTCCACGGAGTTTCTTACCCCCCAGATCCAAGTCTGACGTGGATCTGGCTCAATACTGACACTGCGGAGTTGGGTCACTTGGTTAAGGCAGCCAGGCCTTACTCTTTTTTCCTTTATAATTAATAAGTAATTGGGGCTGGGGATTTAGCTCAGCTTCAAAAGCACCTGCCTGGCAAGCGCAAGGTCGTGAGTTCGGTTCCCCGTACCGGAGAAAAACCAAAAAAAAAAAAAGTAATTAACAAGAGAATCCTGGAGATACACTTTGAAACTAGGCAAGCATCCTGTTACTTCTCAAATTTTCCCCACTGCTCCTGTCACTGATGGATGAAACCCCTGGCAATGTTACAATGCTGGGGAAAAGCGGTGATTTTTTTTTCCATGGTACTCAGGATTGAATCCAGGGCCCTCCCATTGAGCTGCATCCTAGCCTATTTTTTATTTTGAGACAGGGTCTTCTTAAACCGCTAAGTTGCCCAGGCTAGGCTCAAACCTGTAACCCTCCTGCCTCAGCCTCCCAGAGGTGTTAGAATTATATGCAGGCCTGTGCTACAATACCTGGCGTAAAAATCTTCCTTCATTTGTCTACTATGCAGCTAGAGCTGAGACTCACGGATTCCTTCTGTTCTTCGTATCCGCCCTTTCCCCTTCAAACTCTGTCTTGGCCATCTTTCTGACTCACCCTGCTTATACTTTATTCACTTGACTCCTTTGATGGGCATTCGGGAGGCCTCCAGGTCAGGGCTTTCACTGCCGTAGCAGACAGTCTTTGCAGCCCTGCACCTTCCTAGAAGCCTACAAGCTCAGCTGTGAGCATTACTGCGGCCAAGTCTTATCCAATTTGTCTTTTTTTCTTTTCCAGAACTGAGGGTTAAACCCAGGGCCTTTCGGTGGAGCTATCTTCCCAGCCCTTTTCATTTCTTATGTTGAGTGAGACAGGCTCTTGCTAGATTGCCCAGGTGGTGATCCTCCTGCCTCAGCCTCCCAGAGTGTGAGGATTACAGGTGTGCACCCCCACACCTGGCTGAAGTTGTCTTCCTAGGGGACGGCAGGGGCCCAGGCTGGGAGGTCATTTCTGTTTATTGTGGACCCGCACCTGACCGAATCTCCCTGCAGGGCTGTGAGGAGCGTCTGACCCCCTTTGTCATCAGGCCGAGGCCCTGGAGCGCCGTGCGCGTGAAGGAGTACGGGTACACGCGGATGCACATCCTCAACGGGACCCACCTGCACATCCAACAGGTGTCTGACGACCAGGTCAGTGGGGGAGGTCCGGGGCGCCCTGCGCAGCCAGGCCCAGTGTGTTCTGGAGCTGAGTGGCCCAAGCCTTGGAATCAAACATAAATAATAAATAAAAAATAAAACCTGGGACTCTAGAGCTAGAAACCCTGGGCTTGAATCCTGCCTCAGTACATACCTATCTGAGCTGCATGACCTTGAGCAACTTATCTAATCTCTTTGAGCCTCAGTTTTCTCACCTATGAAATGGGGATAAGAGTGGTTTCTACATCACAGAATTATATAGGCATTGGATGACTTATGAAGTGTGAGAAAAAAATATGGTGAATGTATAATGGGTTGTTTTTGGTTTATTTGTCTTGGCTTTTTTTTTTTTTTTTTCTTTCTTTTTTTTTTTTTTTTTTTTTTTTTTTTTTGTTTTTTTTTTTTTTTTTTTTTTTTTTTTTTTTTTTTTTTTTTTTTGTCTTTTTGAGACAGGGTTTCACTATGCAGTTCGGGCTGGCCTTGAACTCACTTTATAACCCACGCTGGCCTCAAACTCGCAACGATCCTCCTGCCTCAGCCTCTCAAGTGCTGGGGTTACAGATGTGTGCCACCACATCCAGCTTGTAATTTTTTTCTTTATTTAAACATACGCCATGCTTTTGGACCACCCTGTGTATATGTTGTGCTTAGCGCAGTGTGGAAGTGCTAAGCTCGGTAGGTCTTTCTCTAGGCAGAGAGGAAGAAGGTGGGTGGCAAGTAGGGGCCAGACAATGCGACTCGTGTGGCAGAGCAGCGACACAGGCTTAGATGGGGCCCAGCAATGACCGGCTCACTCTTCTCTGTGGCTTTAAAATAATGAGAAAATTATGGTGTATTGAGAGCCTGGCTCTAGGCTCCAGGCTCTGTTTGGTAGCACTGTAGTTACCGCAGCAATCCCACGGGGATGGACTCCACAGGTGCGGGAACTGAAGCTCAGAGCGGGGAAGTAACTGTCCCGAGGTCACACAACTGGAGGGCGGCAGAGCTGGAATCTGAGCCGAAAGACCCTGTTCTAGTATACAGCGCTGCCCTTAACTGAGACCCACACCGTGCACCCTCCGGCTGCTCCCACGATGGCCTGTACCCTTGTACTGTTCCCTCCTCTCCCCATTGCGTGGGACATGGAGTTTGGGGCCACAGAGGCGTGTACTCAAGGCCACAGACAGCTTATGTGCCGGAACCCAATCCAGGACGTGTGCCCGTGCTTAGCAGTCTCACCATGTGCTGGGCTCCCCTTTAAGCCCTGGGATTAAATATTATCTCATGGAATTCCCACAACATCTATGATCCTATGATCGTTATCTCCACTTCTCAGATCAGGAGAACAGGCTCAGAGAGGGATAGCAACTTGCCCACCGTCACATAGCTTATCAGAGGCAGAGATGGGATTTGAACCCAGGTCACCTAGGCCCAGCATCTAGGCTTTCAAGCCCTGACTGCCCGCTCTGTTTTTGTCCCTCCCAGGATGGGAAGATTGTGGATGATTTCTGGTTGGTGAGACCTCTGCACAGCCGGATGATGTACCTCTAGGCACACGGGACGCTCTCATCAGGACACTAGCTTTGCTGCCTTGGCTGGTGGGACTGGACCATTGGCCCTGGCCTGAGTGGGGAGTCAGGGCGGGCCCCACTCCCCTACCCTCCAGAGGCCTCGTGTGGGGTGTACGCAGCTCGAAGGAGGGCAGCTGTCTCTCTTCCGGACACGTGGGAGTCCTAGCTGGCTGCAGAGGGAGGGCAGGTATGCAGCTCCCAGGCCAGCGCGGCGCGCCCTCCTCATACCGCTGACCGGGCGGGATACCCAAGTGCCTCAGAATAAAGAGGCTTGCAGCTGTGGCCGTGTACACTCACCACTCTGCTGGCCACGCCCCTGAGCCGCCTCCCCCGACCCAATGCCCCTCAGTGTGGAGCAGCGCCGGCCCCAAGGCAGCAGGGTAGGCACAGCTGTCATGCCCTCGCTTCCCAGCAGGTGGCGTCGGCAGCCTGTTCTTCCCGTCCTGGCCCTCTGTCTTTCAAACCTGGTGCCGGCCTCGGTGGCCCGGGAAGTGCGGCCCAATGTCCCATCATGCCTCAGTTTCTCAGCCAGTGCTCTCTTCCATGGGAAGAAGGAGAGAAGGAGGCAACACAGCAACATTTCCAAATTCTGACTGGGGACTGACGGGTCTCAGGAGCTCACATGCCTGTCAGTTTCTTCCTTCTTCCTTCCTTCCTTTCTCTTTCCCTTCCTCTTTTTATTTATTCAACCATGATTTATTGAGCATCTGCTATGTGCCAGGCTGTGTTCTCAGTTCTAGGAAGCCAACCCCGAACAAGACACCTCTCTGCCCTCATGGAGTGGGCATTGCAATCTGGGAATTGGACAGGAAACACCATAAACAAGAAAATGACAGGCTGATGAGCGCTCAGAAAAGGCAGGCAAGAGGGATGGAGAGGGGGACAGGGTTAGCTTTCAGGGAGCCCTCACTGGGAGGTGACATCTGATCTGAAGGAGATGAGGGAGAAGACAGGCGGGCTGATGCCTGAAGGAAGAGCATCTGAGGCAAAGGAAGAGCTGTGCAAAGGCCCTGAGACAGAGACTGGGCAGATGGTAGGGCTATTGGCCCAGAGGTGGATTGGCAGGAGCAGCGGGACTTGGGGGTGGGGGCAGGGAGGTGACCATGCAGACGGAGCTTTGTGGGCCACAGTGAGGGTTTTGGGTGGAGCCACGGGACAGCCCCCAGATGAGGAGCAATTTGGTGGGATTCCAGCGGTCTCCAGGGTGCGGGCTGTCTGCATGGCGTTGCTATGGGACGACCTGCTCGCTCACCCTCCTCTGTGCTGAACAATTTCGGGCTCTTCTGATCATAATCTCAGCACCCTGGGCTGGGGGTCTGTGACCAGGGACTTTTTGTTCACGTCGGAGCCTGTCACCTCCACCAAAGCCTCCTGGGCCCCGCCCCCGGCCAGGGTGACAGCTTATCACAGGAGGGCTGGCGAGAGCCGCACCCAGTGTGGCCTGGCACCTCTCGGACACTTGATAAGTGTTTGTTGCCTAGATGAAGGTGACTGCGGCTAGACTCTGGGCCAGCGACCCTGGGGGTCATGTCCTGCAGAGCTGCAGTAGACAGGGAAACAGGCCGCCAATCCAGGTGGCCCACAGCGGGGGATGCCGTGGAGGGATGGGCCGGGGCCCCGACGTCACACGCTGGAGAGTCACTGCAGGTGAGGGTGCACGGAGGATCTGTCACCCAGGCTGCGTGGGGCGGGGGACAAGGCTGGGGGTGGGGCCCACAGAGGGCAAAGACCGCCCAGCTCTGCCCTTCCTGTGTGCGCGCCCTCTCCGAGTCCCACGCCCTCTTATGCATGATAAGACTTTGTGCATTGTCCGGGGGATTAAATGACATCCAAGCCTTGGTATCTCTTCGGCTCTTTTTCTCTTACCAGCCAATCAGCTGGTAAATTCAGTGTGCTCCGCTTTAACGTCTACCTAGAACCACTCGCCTCGCCCTCCCAGAGCTCCCCGCCCTCCTCCTGTCACAGTCTCCCCCGCCCTGGGTCCCTGCTCCCTCCGTGTGACAGTCTGCTCCCCACACAAGCCTGCTCAGAGCCTCTCTGTGGCCGCTGAGCCCCTGCCCCTCCCCCCCTCCTGCACGCCTTGCTCAGCCACACCGGCCTCTGTATCAGGCACCCCCCTGGCACCAGCTGTGACCCCGGTCCAGGACACTCGGCCCACGCTTTCACATGACTGCCTCCCTCAGCTCTTTGCTCAGTGTTGCCTTCTAGGTGGCCTTCCTGACAAGCTGGTTTGACACAGTCCCAGGCTCAGGACGTAGCTCAGGGACAGAGCACTTGTCTCACATGTGGGAGGCCCTGGGTTCCCTGCCCAACACTGCAAAATCCTAGCCTGTAATCCCAGCATGCTGGGAAGCTGAGGCAGGAAGATCGCAAGTTTGAGCCCAGTGTGAGTAATTTAGTGACTTAGTGAGGCCCTGTCTCAGAATAAAAAATAAAAAACAAGAGCTGGGGTGTGGCCCAGTGTAAAGGCTCCGGTTCAATCCAAAGTACCAGGGAAAGAAAGAAAGAAAAAGAAAGAAAGAAAGAAAGAAAGAAAGAAAGAAAGAAAGAAAGAAAGAAAGAAAGAAAAAGAAAGCCAGTCTCCCAGCACTTCCCATCCCTCTTCCCTGACCTACTCTTTTTTTTTTCTAGAACATAGATCTTGCGACTATGCAGAGACATGTTTAATTTATTTATTTAGTCTTTGTCTCCTCCATCAAAACGGGAGGCCCCAGGCCACAGGGGGTCTATACAGATCTGCTTCCCTGGCATCCGGGTCCCTGGAGGCAGCGCTGGAGGGGTGGGAGTTGAGAGGGGAGGCAGTGGATGCTCAGTGCACACGGGCGGCTGAAGTAGGAAATGGGAAGCGCAGCTACAGTGCTGACAGGTTGTGGTCCCTGCCTCTGAGCGCGCACACTGCCAAGAGGAGGAATGACAGTGATGTAGGAGAATCAGATAAAGGCCCAGCCCTTGGGAGCTCCCATAGCTGGCTGCCAGGGACGCAGGCACGCAGGAGAGAGCGCCTCACCTACCCCGGAGCGTGTGTGAGTCCCGAGGCTCTGCGGGGGGGGGGGGCGAAGCTGAGAGAGGTGTCAAGAGGCTGTGAGACAAACCAGAATCCTGTCATGTGGCGTGGGAGGGCCGAGACCTGTTTTTCCTGCCTGCTGAAATGAACATGAGCATAAAATCATCTATCCACTGCATTTTCTCTCTCTCTCTCTCTTTTTTTTTTTTTTTTGGTACCGGAAATCGAACTCAGGACATCGCCCTTGTCAGGCAGGCAAGGAACCACTGAACTATATCCCCGGCCCATTTTCTCATTTTTTAAAAATAAACTTAATGTTTTAGAACAGTTTTACCAAAAAAAAGTGTAGAGAATAGAGTTCCCATAAGCCCCACTGACCAGCTTACCCCATAGTACATTCGTTACAGTTAATGAGCCGGTGTGATATATTATTAGTAACTAAAGTCTGTATTTTATTCCACTGCACTTTTAACATCCTTTTAAATATAACTGTTGGATATAACTAAATACAACTACCTGCACCTTTTAAAAGTGTACATTTTGCTGAGTTTTAACAGGGGAACATGCCCATGAAATTACCACCATGATCAAGATACAGAACAAGCCCAACTTGGTGATGTACAACTATAATCCCAGCCCTCTGGGAGGCTGAGGCAGGAGGATTGCAAGTTTGAGCCTTGCCTGAGAAACTTAGTGATTTAGCAAGACTATGTCTCAAAATAAAACACACAAAAAGGGTGGGGATGTAGCTCAGTGTGAAGGCCTTGGGTTCAACCCTCAGTACCTCCGGGGGGTGGGGAAGAGATAGAGAACATTGGCTGGGGATGTGGCTTGGTGGTAGCATGCTTGTGTAGAGTGCTGGGTTCCATTCCCAGCACTGCAAAAAGAGAGAGCGTTTCTATCACCCAAACAATTCCCTCCTGTCGCTATGCACTGAATCTTCCCTCTGTATCCCAGCCTCAGGCAACAACTACTCTACTCTCTGTCACTATGGATTAGATTTACCTTTCCCAGGGTGCCTTGAATGGATCATACAGTTCAGAGCCTTTTAAGACCAACTTCTTTCACTCCTCATGGGATACACTTGCAATTCATCCATGTCATTGTGCCTATCAAGAATTCCTTCTGCCTTTACAGTGGCAAACACCTGTAATCCTAGCACTTGGGAGGTTGAGGCAGGAGGAATGAAGATTCGAGGTGCGAAGGAATTATGTAGCAAGACCCCGTCTCAAAACAAATAAGCAGCAAACAAAAGGAATGCTCTCTCCTTTATCGCTGAGTAGCATTCCATGGCACACATGTTTTAAAACATGTTTCTCTGTTCAACCACTGGGAGAACCAAATCTGTTTCTGGTTTGGGGCCATCAGGAAAACATCTACAAACATAGTGGGATCAGTGGGTTCTGCATCTTATACACTTTTTGTTGTAACACTGGGGTTGGAATCCAGGTCTTCTGCATGCTAGGCAAGGGCTCTAC
This sequence comes from Chinchilla lanigera, assembly GCF_000276665.1. Classification (NCBI taxonomy): domain Eukaryota; kingdom Metazoa; phylum Chordata; class Mammalia; order Rodentia; family Chinchillidae; genus Chinchilla; species Chinchilla lanigera. The sequence goes on along the minus strand of NW_004955468.1, from coordinate 430,266 downwards.
CACCATGCTACTTCCCAGCCTTACACATTCAATTTGGCTATGGGATGTGTTTCATTTTTTATTTTTTCATTTTTATTTTTGTGACATAGTCTCATTATGTATTCCAGCCTTGAATTCGCTATGTAGCCCAGGCTAGCCTCAAACTCTCAGTGACCTTCCTGCCTCATCCTCCTGAGTGCTGGAATTACAGGTGTGTGCCACCACCATTCTAGGCTGGATGTGTTTTATGACATGATGTTTTTCTTTCTAGTTCTGATCACCTTATTATATGTCATATATGTTGTTGTTGTTGTTCATGTGTGTATTATTTATCTCTTCTGTGAAAAAGAAATGATTAGAAATCCAGACCCTGAAATAAGGCTGCTGGTGTGATTTGGAGAAATTATATAACCTTTCTGTGCCTCCATTTGCATGTATGTGTTTGTTTTTTTTGTTTTGTTTTGTTTTTGAAACAAGGTCTCATTATGCAGTTCAGGCTGGCCTTGAGCTCACTTTGTAGCCCAGGCTGGTCTCAAACTCGCAATGATCCTCCTGCCTCAGCCTCCCAAGTGCTGGGATTACAGGCGTGAACTGCCACACCCAGCCATTTGCACATTTGTAAATGGAGACAACAATAGTGAGGCAGGAGATTAAGGCATGGCCAGCTGGCTGAGCAAGTGGGTGTGACCTGTCAATCATGGAGATTCAGGCTATGTGCCCAATCCCTGCACCTGGGGCCAATCAGAGAATGCTACATTATCTTCAGTTCTTTTTGTGAAAACTCGGGCAGGTTTTTGATAGGTGAGCACAGATTTGATGTCAGCCTAAGGAGTGGAGGATACAAAAGGTAGCCACCATTAAACTCTTGGACACTATGCTCTCTCATTCACAGTGGCTGGCTCTCACTCTGCAGAATGTACATCTTTTCCTACTTTTTATTGGTCCACACTTGCTCTGCTGAGCAGATTTCTTTTCCTACCTTTAATAAACGTAAAACCTCAGTACCTTTTGTACCTGTTTTGACCAATTATTTGAAAGAACCAAGAAAACACCTCTAGAACCCTGCCCCCCAGAACCTGGTAACATATTTTGGTGAAGCCAGCCAGGAGGTGAGGCCTTTGGGCAAGGCTTTGTTTCTGTCCTTCTCTGAAATCTATGGACTTGCCAGGCACGGTGGCACATGTCTGTAATCCCAGCACTCAGGAGGCTGAGGCAGGAGGATCGTTGCAAGTTTGAGACCAGCCTGGGCTACAAAGTGAGCTCAAGGCCAGCCTGAACTGTATAGTGAGACCCTAAAAAAAAAAAAAAAAAGAAAGAAAGAAAGAAAGAAAGAAAGAAAAGAAAAGAAAGAAAGAAAAAGAAATCTATGGACTCAAGCTAAAAAAGATGGGTTTAGTTTTTTTTCTTTCCCTTTTTCCTTCCCCTAAGAAAGCCCCAAACCCTTCTTGTCCCTTCTCTGCCAAGACATCTGTCAGAGGGCTCAAATCCTTTAACTTTTTTTTAATGTTTGTTGTCGGAGAGAGATGAGGAGATAGAGGGTGATAAAAATCTCCTGGAAGCTGGGGAACTTAGGAAGTTTTCTCATGACTCTGGGACCATGGAAGGGAAGATCATGGGCTCTGTTTTTCTGAGCTGATAAGGGAGAGCCACAGGTCTGCCACAAGTTTCTCCCCTCTTTTCTCTGTTCTCTTTCCTGTTTTTTGGTCACTCGTTGCTGGTATTGATACAGGGGAAAGAAACTCCCAACCTGCTAGATACCTGGTACGAGTTCATGTTCTCTAAAATTGAGGAATGAGTTTTAGGAACAATGGAGGTTAAGAGCAGAATATATTTATTGGGGAAAAGAAAGCTGCTATCTGAGAGAAGGACAGAAGGGGTCCCCAGTGGGTTGTCAAGAATCTTGCCTTTTCTAGGGATTTTCACGGAGCAAATCCATGACTCAAGGCAGGTGGGAAACATGGGAAATCTCAAGATAGGCGTGAGGTGGGACAAAACTATTTTCAACCAATAGGATTACAAGTATAATCGCTCAGGTAAAATTGATTAAATCGGGATCAAATAGGGAAGCGAGTCACGTAGAAGGTGGGCATGATTAGAGAACAGGGGCTTTTCCTGTAGGGAGCTGAGTTAGTGACTCTTCCTGGCTTCCTCAGGGTGATAGAGACCTACTTAGAATATCAATCCCTGGTGCTTATCCTGAGGGAGGTGCGTGAGTGCATTTGTTTTATCTTTTGTCTCCAGGTCTGGCCCACAGCGGCGGGGCCTGAGTCAACCCACAGTTGTGTGTATCTGTCTTCTGCACTGGCCTCTTCGAGGGCCTAGCCCTGTCTGACTGCCTATAATGTTTCTACCTAACTCAGTTGCTTACAATAGTATAAGTCAGTTAAGTGCTGCCAGAGAGCCTATTGCTAACCCAGGTGTGGAACAGATTGTTCAAGTTCCATGCGGGCAGCCTGGAGTTTAGTATGCTTTTGTGTGCTCACATAACTGTTCTCCTCGATACTTTGTTCAGCTTTCTCACTTTTTGGGGGAAAATGGCTATCAGTAACTTGGTTTCCTGCATGAGTAGCTACCTAGGCTAATCTACTCTTTTCTGTGCTCCAAGTCTCATCTGCTCCCCTAGATGGCCTTTTATCTCTGGGCATCTTTAGTTGCTTCCTCAGGGCTTTGTTTCAGTTCAGTCCACCTTTCACCATGTTTAGCAGCCCCTTCACTTCCTCATGTCAGTCAGTCACATGGTTCTGCCATGTTTCCATTCTGATTATCATGTGAGTCATTCACATGGACTCACCATATTTGTCAGCCATTTTGGTCGGTCATGTGGGTTAGTCATGTGATTCTGCCATGTTTGTTCAGCATTTTGTTTTTCTCAGCTGACCTCATGGACACCAGGAAATCTTATTCTTATAGATAAGAGCTAATAAAGCCTCTACTTTGTGGGATCGTAGAGGCCTCCTCCCAGCTTCTCTTTTAAATTAAGTTAGATCCCTTCCCTATTTTTCTCACAGAAATTCAGGTAATTTAGAAACATGTGCCTGGAGGCCTGAGTAGAACAAAGAAACAGCCAGTAAAGGTCAACCCAAGCAGCTGTGAATATTTAAAGTAGAGTCCTAGTTCTCTTTCTCCATTCGACTTGGTTTTGCTTTTGTGCTGATAAGTATGGCTTCAAGTTTATGTCCCTAATAAGATGTGTAACCCATGATTGTTGCATTGTGAAGTTATCCTTTTGTCACCAAATGTATATCTTTTTGTGGCTTGATCTAAGAAAAATGCCAAAAATTATCAATCAGAGTTTGGGGGGTTTTACTGAGGAAACTATTCCTCCTTACACAGACATGCTGTGACGTCAGGTGATTTTGTAGTTGACTGAGAGATGTCCAGCCAGTAGAGTGCCCCAGCGCTAGACTTTGTCCAGAAGATGGATTGTGGCCATAGGGGTTTGGTTAGGGTTCGAATTAGAGGGAAATCCAAAGGTTTAAAGAGACTGGCACTGGTGCCCACAAAGGCCAGATATTCCTGGCCCCCAGAAAATCCATCTTTATTGAGGGAGGCCTTGATGATAACTGCACAGGTCTGAGACTGACCTAGAGGATGTTCCACAAGGTTTCCATGGGGGAACTGACCCAGGGGAAGGCTCTGTAAGGTTTCTATAACGTAACCCCAGGGAGTTCAGCCTTATGTCCTGGGACTCAGGAACCACCAGGAGATCCCCGTAAAATCCTCACAGATGAGCTGGAGGTGACCCAGGGATAGGCCTGTTAGGTTTCACTCAACTCCTCCTGCCCACAAGGCCCACGCTGGGCTATGCCTCATTCCTCTCACCTGACTTCCAGTTTGAACGTCTTCTGCGGAGGATATACAGCAATGCCAAGAGAAACTGGGTAAGTTTTCCAAAGACTCTGAAAAGTTTGCTGATGGTTTAAATACCCCAGTGGTGGCTTTTTATCTGATCTGGTGTGATTATTTCTAAGGAAGCCCCCCTGGGGGGGTTCCACTGTGATCTCTTAGGAATTTACTCTTTCTCAAGTGGCTCTATCCTTTTCTCTTTTTGGGGGGGCTTTTTTGAGACAGGGTCTCTCTATGCAGTTCAGGCTGGCCTTGAGCTCACTTTGTAGCCCAGGCTGGTCTTGAACTTGCAATGATCCTCCTGCCTCAGCCTCCCTAGTGCTGGGATTACAGGCGTGCACCACCACACCTGGCTTTCCATCCTTTTCTCTAAGGCATCGATGGGCCAAGACACTGTGGGAAACGCCCTGCAGATCCCAGCAATCTTGCCACTAAGCTGTATACTATTTTTCGGTTAGATTGTTTTCACAGAAGGCAGGGAAAGGGGTAGGAAATCCCTTATGTTCAGTCTTCTGTGACTCTTTATCTCCGAGAAGCCCTACGACCATGGCACTTAAAGAGGCCTCCAAAGTAAAAAAAAAGAAAAAAACGGACATCATTGATGATCCCGTCCTCCGATACCTACTTGTCTCTCACGTGGGTCTCTTGCACTTGTTCCCACCAGAGGGTAGCATTCCCAGAGACCCAGTGTTTTCAGATATGACCTAATTGCTGGAGACAGCCTTTTCTGTGTTCAACAGTTGGGGTCTAGATAAGGATGAAGGAAGGGTTGAGGGGGCGAAAAAAAAGACCAGAATGATGGTTGTCCCAGTTGGCAATGTTTTAAGCATAATCAAGTCATCCAAGGAAAAACCCGGCACCAAGCAAACCCTTCAAGAAAACTGGACGCTGGGCGTGTGAGCACACCAAGCCACTGCCCGGGCCCCCTGCACTGGAGGATTGACTGTTTTTGCTTCCGAAAAGGGGCACGATCAGCCAAAACCCTCATCTGCTCTGACAAAGAGGATAACGAGGCCTCGGGCAACCCACAGTGCCCCTGTCCACGAACAGCTGCGTGTCCCGTGAGGTACCCCAGGTGACCCTAGATGTCATAGGTAGCCAAGTTCAGTATCTTTGGCTTCTGTTTGGACTTCCTTCTCTGGAAAATCGTCTTCTAGATCTAAGCCATAATGGGAGTCAAGGAGAACCCCGCTCAGAGCTTCTTTGCTCTCGCTGTAACATGTCAACTCGAAGGTGAAATGTTGAACAACGACCTTTTAACTGTCCCCCAGTGTCCTGCTCCCTTACTAGAAAGAGATTTACTAGTGAGACTGGGGGCAGTTATCCAGATCTAGCAAAGGCCAAAGCAGATTTTACCTGTTGGGCCTATACCAGGCTATGCTTCTAGATATCCCTGAGGTTACCGGGAAGACTTGTTCTCTGCTTTGTAAACAGGTGCTTTCCCAGACTTATGCAGACAGGCAGGACATCGGTGACCCGCCATCCCAAGACCCTGAGGAGCGGTGGGTCACTGATGGAGGTAGCTTTGTCCAAGAACATCAAAAGGCAGGTTATGCAGTTGTCAGTTCACAATAGGTTATTGATGTCCCCCAGGGACCTCTATTCAAAAAGCAAAAACAAATAAATAAAACAGAACTCATACCCCTTACTCAGTCATTGACAGTAAGCCAAATACACCTTTTTGGTGCTATATGTCTATGCAGCAATCTGAAAAGAAAGGGTCCCAGGCTGGACTCAAAATTTTGATCCTCCTGCTTCAGCCTCCTAGAGCAGTGAGCAGTCTTTAAGAATATCAGGTGTTTTTTGTTTGTTTTGTTTTTTGTTTGTTTTTAAGACAGGATCTCGCTCGGTAACTTAGGCTGATCTTAAAGCACTATGTAGCCCAGGCTAGCCTTGAGTTTATGGCGATCCTCCTGCCTCAGCCTCTTGAGTGCTAGGATTACAAGCATGCTCTACTGCAGCCTGCAAGAACAAGGGCTGGGATTACAGGTGTGCACCACCATGCCTGGCTTATTATGTATGCTTATCAATACTGACTATAGTAATTTTGTTCTGAGAGATCATCTCTGAGAACAAAAACCCTCATATTTCATCAATTATTTCTTCATCAATTCTATTTTTGCATTTTTTCTTTTTTTTTTTTGGTTTTTCTCTGGTACCGGGAACCGAACTCACGACCTTGCGCTTGCCAGGCAGGCGCTTTTGCCGCTGAGCTAAACCCCCAGCCTGCATTTTTTCTTATTTATTGTCTTTTTATTGTTCACATCATTTTGAGGGGTGTGCTGGGAATTAAACCCAAGGCCTTGAGTGCCCTAGGCAAGTGCTCTGCCACTGAACTCTATTTTGTTTTTAGACAGAGTTTGGCTAAGTTGCCCAGGTGGCTTCAACTTGTCCTGCCCCAGTCTCCTAAATAGCTAGGATTACTGGTATATCCCACTGCACCTGGCTTATTTATGCCTTTTGTCTATTATCTGTTGCGTATTCACCTTTTGTTTGCTGTTGATTTGTAAGTGCTTTATTTTTATTTTTATTTATTTTTTGTAAGTGCTTTTTATATGTGATAGAAAGCCAGTCATAGGGGCTAGGGATTTAGCTCAGCGGCAAAAGCACCTGCCTGGCAAGTGCAAGGTCGTGAGTTCGGTTCCCGGTACCAGAGAAAAACCAAAAA
>NW_004955468.1:422127-423673 GCF_000276665.1 Chinchilla lanigera | reverse complement strand
GAAGGCTCTGGGGCCATTCACTAGCACCGCAAAAAAAAACCAAAAAAAAAAAAAAAAAAAATGAAAGCCAGTCATATAGCAGCACTGGTCTTTTTCCTTGATGTATTGAACTTCATAATTTCTTATGAGGCCAGATCTTCCTCATCATCCTCATTCTTTACATCCTTTAAGGGTCACCTCCTCACCACCCCCTCCTAGGTAGGATGCTCTTTGGGGGCTGATTTTCCTCTCCGGGAGCCCTGAAGTAGGGGGGGTCTGACTGTCACACTCTGCTCTTCGGACAGGTTTGTCACTTGAGTTATTCCAGGAGTCTGACCTCTGACAAGGATCCCCAGCGAGGTTACAAAGAGCTTCCCCAAACGCAAGTTCTAGACCCAAATGCCCAGAAATTTGTGCAGGACACAGAAGAGACAAAACCGGTACCTAGTCCTGCTCCAGTCATGAAATAAGTACTGTCACCTCAGCTACTGGTCTTTTCCTTTTTAAAAAAAAATGGCAGTTCTGTAAGACATAATGATTTCAAAGGAGTACAAGAACAGGAATGTTTAATACTGGTGCGGATCCTCTGGATGCTCATGGGAGTGTGAATCAGATCCCAGCTGCACAGTTTTGTCATGTGTGTCTCTGGCCATGGGGAGGCAGCAGAAGGCAGCGGTGAGGGCAGTACGGACGTCAAAGCTGGGTTGGTCCCATGAGTGTGTGCTTTTGAGCAAATGAACTTTCAGAGTGAATTTCCTCCCAGATAAAACAGGGATGGATCATCATGGTCCTGTTGTTAAATTAAATAGTTACCCATAGACACGCTCAGAAGAGGGAATGGCTGCTACGAAGCCTTGAAGACCCCCCCCCCCGTCACCCCCGGGGATGTAGCTCAGTGACAGAGCCTAACCTTCACAAAGCCCCCACTTTATTGGTGGGTTTTTTGCTTATTTTACGTACATTCTCTTTTACCCAACAGTCAGTTCCACTCGTGGTAATCTATTCAAAGGAAGTAATGGGAGGTGTACAAATATTTAGCTGCTTGGACTTTTTTGAGGAAAATGATTTATAGTAGCAAAATGTTTATTACAGCCTAGAGTAGTTAAATAAGTTAGAACTCACTGATAGGATGGTTTCTTATAAAGCCCTTAAAAATAGTCTTCTTAGCTGGATGTGGTGGCACCTGCACTCCCAGTATTCAGAAGACCGATGCAGGAGGATTCCAAGTTCGAGGCCAGCCCAGGCAACTTAGCACAATCCTGTCTCAAAAAACAGAAGGGCTGGGGATGCAGCTCGGGGCTTCTGTGTGCGTGCACAAGAGCCTGGTTCCATTCCCAATACAGCCAAGTAATAATAATAATTCTCTTGAAGGATATTTAATGACATAGAAAGATGCCAATGATATGTATAACCTTATTTTTAAAAGATGCAACATTCTTTAGAAATGTGTGTTTCTGATTCTATTCATAGAAAAAAAAGTAGGTAAAGATAAAGAGAAAATACCTCATAAAAATACATAAAAATAAACAAATAAAATTTAAAAATAAAGGGTGTTGAGTAGAACAAA
>NW_004955468.1:404504-422027 GCF_000276665.1 Chinchilla lanigera | reverse complement strand
AGTGCATAAATACATAGTGTGTATGGATATACAAAGGCTGACTAAAATATGGGGTGGTCAAAACATATGGTGATTGTATAAATTTTTAAAAATTTAAAAACCTCCTCATCAATCGCTCATTCACGGTTTCCGCAGACATGGATGAAGCACCCACTGTGTGCTGGACAATGTGCTGGGTCATCTCTAAGGGCTGGGTTTGCCACTCCTCCAACCGCCACTCAGCCGATGTGCTGGAGCACTCCCAGGCCAGTGCTGCCGGGGCACGGGCAACGCACCCGCGGACAGAGACAAAAGCCTAAGCTCTTTCAGAGCTCCCACACCAGGAAAGGGGGCAACCACCGAACAGTAACTGCAATTAGCAAGGACAAGGACAAACAGACCAAGAAAAGGGTTGGGTAGCTGGTGAGAGGGATGTTTGCTGCTTTTGGTGGGATGGGCAGGAAAGGTTACTTGGTTTTTGTTTTTTTGTTTTTTGTTTTCCTTCCCTGGCCCTTTATAAATTTTTATTTTGAGACAGTTTTGCTAGTCACTAGTTTTCCTAGGCTCCTCCTTCCTCAACCTCCCATACCTGGCTTGGGATATGATTTTTTTTCGGTTTGTTTTGTCTTTTTGAGACAAGGTTTCACTATGCAGTTCAGGTTAGCCTTGAACTCACTTTTGAGCACAGGTTGGCCTCAAAGTTGCAGTGATCCTCCTGCCTCAGCCTCCCATGTGTTGAGATTACAGATGTGCGCCACCACACCTGGCCTGCTGGCCGGGATGTGACATTTTTAACCCCTGAAGAAGAAGAGGGAAGGAGCTAAGAAGAGTGCTGAGGGCAGAGTCTGTTCCAGGTAGAAAAACCAACATAAGATCTTGAAGCAGGAGATCACCTGATAGTTTTTCAGTGAGAGTAAGAAGGCTGGAGTCCAGAGAGTAAGATCACAGATGTCCGAGTCCATTAGTTTATGTTTTTTATTTTTCAATTGTTTGACCACTTACTTTCTTAAACCCTTGTGTCATAAGCCTATGTCCAGTGAACCCACCCTTTATTTTCTACTGTAAATTTGTACTTTAGTATTATAGAAATCAGCTGTGTGTCTCAGTACCTTTCCCTGAGGGATATAGGAAGCCACCTATGTGTTTACCCACCTGGTATGATGAATAGCAAGGAGTGTGCACATGTGCAAAAGTGTCAAAATGGGATTTGGATCCACCTTTATACTCTGGCTAACTGGTTTTGCATATGTTTATTTGGGCATCATAGAGGGTCCAATAGACCCACACCACTCCAGGATTTGTTTTTTTAAAAAGTTTTCTTTTGATTTTGCAGGTATAAGTAGCCCAGTTCAGTACAATGGCACATGAGAAACCAGATCTGCAAGTTTTGGAGGAGGTCAAAAGTGACTCATTAGATTACTCACATGTGCATGATGAAGATGATTCATTATGGAGTAAAATATATGTTTTCATAACAGAAGAGTGGTATGATTGTGTGATGGTACTGATGATGAGGATGACAATGACATGTGAGCCAAAGTTCCTGTGACAGTGAAATGGAGCAAGAATCAACTGATATAGACACAGAGAACGCAGACCTCGTTGATTCAGATGACAAAGAAAACAGCAAGGCCAGTACTTATTTGACTAGTTGAAATGTGAAATGGCCACGCAACCAAATGGAAAGATCCAGTGTTAGAACTAGGCCGAAAATATAGTGAAGGTCTCGGTAGGGGTGAAATGTATCGGACAGAAAGCCAGCACTGCCATTCAGTGTTGGAGATTGTAACAGAAGAAATGCTCAAGATGCTGTGAAATACACAAAAGCTGAAATGCATGTAAAATGTTCTACGTGCATGAGTAGCTATGTTAAAAAATATATTTATCATGACACTTCACTAGCAGAACTGAAAACATTCATAAGTTTGCTGTACTTAGCACAGATTTCTCATGGTGATCACGGGAATGTAAAAGACTTATGGAAAAGTGATGGTCAATATATGGTATAAAAATTTATGCCCTTGTAGATGTGAAGACTTACTGTTCTTTCAATATAGATATTTATCCTGGAACTCAGTCATCAGCTCCTTATTTGTATAGTAATAAACCATTGATGTTGTGAACCTATGCTCCCATCCTCCAAACTAATCAGAATGTGACATTCACCCTTTGGCTTACTGGTTTCCAACTGATGTTACATTTGCAAACAGAGCACAGGTTGAGCAGTGCAGGAACTGTACACAGGAAGAAAGCAGAAATTCCAAATGAAACAATTTCATTTGCGATTTTAAATCAAAATTGTATAGTTCAATCTTTGGTTTTCAAAAAGATATAACATTGGCCTTGTATATGGCAAAGAAAAGTGAACTGATAAGGCTGATGTCAATATTTAACCATGTCGGAAATATTGATAGGGAAACTTTGACAAAACAGAAGCCTGAGATGGAAACTTTCAACAACAAACCAAACTTAGAGTAGATATTGTTGATGAATTAGGCAGAAACTATAATATCACTTGAAACATAAAGTATTGGCCAATGGTTGTGTTTTACCCTATTGTAAATTTGTGTGGCATAAATAGTTGGATAATTTACAAAGAAAATAACAAGTGAACAATATCATGGAGAAATTTTCTTAGACGATTGGGGCTGGAGCTCATAAGAAATCATTTACAGCCGAGGAAAAACAAAATTTTTTCTGCTCAGGATACTAGGCAAAAAAATTATGGAGCACACTGGTGAGCTGACAGGTGAACAGTCAGGCACAACATCATGAAGACCTACTGTGACAATAGGAAAACCAAAAAAATATCAACTGTGCCCTACAAGAAAGTACAGGAAAACAAAACATATGGACTATCAATGTAAGTGATACTTGTGTATGGAACATGCAGTTGTCACGTGTGAAAACTGCCTTAGGTGTGAGAGTTGAAGCAAAGCTTATTTCTGTGGTAGACTTTTGTTTGTGTTTACACTGTAGTTCACATAGGTTTTTATTTTTGATATTACCTTTTAGGTTTTGCATGCAAGTAAATAGCTGATGTGCAAATGCTGATGTCTCTTCTAACCACTCATTACATAGTTGATATTGTCTTCTATGGACATCTTATTTCCACGCTAAGTGCATGTTGTACAATATAGCAAGAAGCTCCTGACAAAACAGGGAAAAAACAGATGTGACAAGGCTGCCACAGAGGAAAGGAAAGTTAAGCACTTGTGCTGTAAGCAAGATGTGTGCATGGAACATGCAGTTGTCATGTGTGAAGACTGCCTTGGGTGTGACAGTTGAAGCAAAGCTTATTTTATGGCCGAGTTCTACTGGTATTTTCATTGTAGTTCATATAGGGATTTATTTCTGATGTTATCTTTTAGGTTTTGTAAGAAAATACATAGCTGATGTGAAAATTTTTATGTCTCTTCTAAACACACAACATGTATTAAGAATTTAGTCATTTATTTTTTTGATATTTTATGTTCCTGTTAACTACACACTGTGTAATATAATAAGAACATCCTGACAAAATAGCAAGACCACTGAGATGTCAAGCATGTCCTACAAAAAGGGCAGGAAAACAAAAGACAAGTGCTGTCAGTGTAAGCGATGCGTGGGTATGGAGCATGCTGTTGTCATGTGTACAGCCTCTAATGTGATAATTGAAGTAAAGATTTTTTTTGTAGAGTGCTACTGGTATTTTCATTGTAGTTCATACGGCAATCTATTTCTGACATTCTTTTTTAGACTTTGTACACCAAAAACCAGTCAGTGTTGACAATGTTGATTCCTTTTTATGAACACTCAATAAATATTAGAAAATAGTAGTGATATTTTTTCCCGTTACGGACTCATTGTTTAATATAGTAAAATTCATAGAATTAAGATTAATAATTCATCAATAGAAATTAGTCTTATGCTCCAAGGGCTACAAACCGACTAAAAAGATTAAGGTCAAACAGTGTCAGGCTCCCAAGCTCAGGCCCATCATGATCCCAAACTTAGCTACTTCTGGTGATCATAAACTAGCTACCTGCCCCGCTTGAGCATGTTTATCTCCAAAACGGATATTAATAACACAACAGAATTACGCTGAGTATTCAGCTAATGCAAGTAAAGCGCTTAGCCACGTGCCTGGAAGTGCTTAAGAACTGTTTGGGCCATTATAACCCATTACTGTTTTCCACCCCTTAACCCCTTTCTGGAGAAGGTGGGGAGTGTCTGTCGGAAGAAAGCAGTTATTTTCCCTTTAAAAATCCGGGCGGACCAGGAGTCAGCTTCCCCGCACCTTTTCCAAATTTTCCAATCCCGGCTTGGCATTTTATGCCAGAGGTCTCTGATTGGGCAATATGCACCAATCCGAGGCTGAAGTGGGCACAGCCTGGCGCACAGCTCCGCCCCTGCGCAAGCCCCGCCCACAACCCGGTCGGCGCCGTTGCTATGGGGACTGGTGGGCGGCGAGGGGGGGAAAAAGCCCCGGATGTTCGTTGGGGATTCAACATGGCGGCGGCGGTAGCCGCGGTGGCGGCGGCGCGAGCTAGCTGAGGGCGGCGCGAGGGTGCGGAATTCCGGGCCGATTAGCAAGGCTGTGAGCTACTGCGGCGCCGAGCTGGTAGGTTGGGTGGTCTGGCCAGGGGTTTCGGGTAGTTGAGCACTGGCGGTGGGAGAGTGTGCACGCGGAGGGGGCGGGGCCGCCGGGGTCAAAGTTTCCTCTTGGAGGGAAGGGTCGCCCGGGCGGGGTCGGGGGTCCTCCTGAGGAGAGGGCGCAGTGGACGACCTCTGAGGTCAGACCAGCGAAGGGGGCGTGGCGAAGGGAAATGCAAAGTTTGAAACGTGAAATGGGGGCACGTTTCGAAGGTATCGGAGCAGGTCTCGAAGTAAATGGACTCGAGGTTACGCGTTTGAGGGGAGCGTGCGCCTGCGAGGGTCAAAGGTCACAACCACGGGGGCGGTAGATTCGAAGTTTAAAGGGAGCAACTACAGGAAGGGTGAATGAGTTTTAGGTTGGGGGCGTCTTTTAAGGGATCGAAGGTGGGGGGCGTGGCGAGAGGATACTGAGGTCAAACTCGGACATCCCGATGTTGTGGAGGGTCCGCGCTGAAGCCGGGAGAGGCCATGTTGCTCGGGAGGAGGGGCAGCAGGGGCGTCCAAGGGTGGTGTGCTTCCTGGTGGTGGGAGAAGGCAGCCCCTTTCCACAAGTAATGGTGAAATCGCAAACACTCATAAAGCACTGACCTTGTGCCAGACCTTCTCAGGGCGTCACCGCTGTACATATATGTGCTCATTTAGTCTTCCCTCCAACCTTGTGGGGTCTTAACCTGTTATTAAGAAGTTAAGTGATTTGCCCGAGTTGAGCTAATGAGTAAGTTGTTGGGCAGGGAGCCCCGCTCCGGAGCTCTGGCCGAGAGACCTTCCACTTCCTGCCTCTCAAAGAAGCTTCATGCGGGTTAATGTTTAATGAGGGTTCCCGCGGCTCAGTGCCTGGTCTTGTTTCACTCTGCCCCAACCTTGTGAAGTGAGTCCTAGACATAAACCCACTTCCCAGACACAAAAAGCAAGGCTCAGTCAGAGACCGGCCGAAGACAGAGGCAGACTCAGAACCGGGTCTGAGTGATTCCAGAGCGCCGGCCCCCAGCTGCCACATAGCCTGCTTCCCCGTAGGTCTGTTCCTGGAAGCGGGGCCAGCCCCAGCCGCTCCCTGGGCAGGAGCAGAGTGTCTGTTTGGCCTCCATGGAAGGGTGTGCCCTGCGAGGCGTGGCTCCCGTCGGCCAGTGGGAGTGGGATGTTGGTGGGTGGCCCAGCGCCCGGTGAGTCTGATGGGCTTCCAGCAGGTCGGCTGACCCCTTGCAGAATTGCCCTGTTGGTAAAAACCCCAGCTCCTGCTTTGGTCTCCAGGGGCTCCAAACTCCTTTCCTGCTGCCCTGCCTGTGCCTCCCAAGCTCTGCACCTCGAGACGCAAGCCTCCTTCCGGGCTTTGACCTTTGCATCCCCTCTGCCGGGAACCCTTTCCCCAGCCTGCCCGCCTCACTCACGCGTCACTCTGCCAGACCGGAACCACCCTGGCCCTCACTGCCATCGGGTACCCTCTGTCCCTGTCTTGGCCTCCCAGCGCTGCACTCTGTTCTGGGGTGCGTTTGCTGTTGTCCGCCTCCCTCGCTGTAATGTGGGTGCTCCCCGAGTGCTGCCCCGCCGCAGAGAAGGCTGTGTTGATGGTGTGACTCTTGGGCACTGTGCTGGGTGCAGGGGGCTGCCGCAAGGGACAAGACCCACAGATCTCCAGCCCGTGCCACACAGCACCAGCTGCACAAGTAGTGTGGGGCTGGAAGCGTGGTACACTGGGGCCTGGGCTGAGGCCTGTGTGCCTGGGAGAGCCCCTGAGGAAGCTCTCAGGGATGAGTGGAAGGGCAGCCAGGCAGAAGGAGCTATGTGTGCAGAGCCCCTGGGGGTGATAGAAGGTGGGACAGAGGTGGGCCCTGGAGGCACCATGCTGCTGTGTAGTCAGGGTGGGAGCCCAGGAGGCTCAGCTTGTGGGGGTAATGGGAGAAGGGAGGGATGAGGAGCTGCTTGTGTGCGCCTCAGTTTCCTCCTCTGCAGAATGGGCACAGAGATAGTGGCTGCCCTGTAGAATTGCTGCGAGGACATAGTATAGAGTTCAAGGCCTGGCATACAGTAGGTGCTGTATAAGCGTTAGTCTTACTGCCACTGCAGCTGCCACCCCGGCAGGAAGGGCCTCTCTCCACTTGCCTCCTGGCTTCTCCGCGGGTGCGGGTGCCCTGCCCCCACCTGGCGCGGCAGGGTCAGGGAGCTGGCACACTGCCAAGGAACCCTGTGAGGTTGCCCAGGCGCTGAGTCTCGTGGTGCCAGCTTGGCAACCACATGGAGGTATAGGGCTCTGCCACTGGAAACCCGTGTTCAGGTCCTTGCCTTGTCACTTACCAGCCTGGGATCTTGGTCAGGTACTTTCTTATTTGCCAGTTTTGATTCCTCTGATATGTTTTAGGCTGGCAGAAAAAGTAGAACTTTCAGTATCACAGGACACTGAGACATCCAGCGTTAGGCCTGGGACAGAACTCACTGTGGATGTGGTTAAATAAAGGCCCACGGGCTTCTCCCTTCTTCCCTGTCTCCTGCCTTCCCTCCTCTCTCCCCTGGCAGCCTAGATTTGGCGGTCAGCATTGCTACAGCTTTTATTTCCCTTGAATGTGTTCACAAACAATAGAGCGACAGTTCTCCATGCTGCCTGCACACCGCAGTTAACTACCTGGAGAGCCACAGAGACTGCTGGGCCCAGGCCCACCTCCGAGATTGGGAGTCAGATGCCCTTGGTCTGAGTGGGGCCAGCCTTGGAACTTTGGAAGCCCCCAGGGAGGCTCTCACGGCCAACCAGGGCAACCAGTGCCATGTCACAGTGAATGGAAACTATCACTGTAAACATTTTTCTATAGCTTGCTTCTTTTGCTCCCATTAAAGTTCGACTATTACCCCACGTGGATGTGTTTAGGTCTAGAACAGGTCATTTTTGTTTTCCCTGTTGTTGAAATTTTTTTTTTTGAGATTGTGTCACATAGGAGTTATTCATTCCCTTTTGGCTGTCATTCGGGTAGTTTCCTGTTGGGGCTGTAATGGTGCCATGATGAACATTCTGGAATGTGCTTCCTTGTATACTATGGCCAGAGTCTGTCTTGGGCACTTACCTTGCAGTAACCATGCTGGACCTCATAGCCTTCCCGGATGTTGCAAAGCTGCTTTCCAAAGCGGCTGTTCACATGTGCTTCTCAGTGGCAGTGGAAGGTTCCCTCACTCCTTGATGTGCTTTGGGCAGTAAGTGACTTGGCTGAAGTGATGTAGTTAGCCATGAGCTGGCAGGCTATAGGGACCCGACCCCATGCCAGCAGTCTCGATGGGAACAGCTAGGGAGAGGTTCACCTGACTGCCTTAGTGGGGGCTCGATACTCACCACGTCCCACATCACTGGAAGAGGCAGCTGACGAGGGCTTTGACCTTTACCCTCCAGGCACATGGACAATAACCACAGCTTTGACTCAACTCTCCTTGCTTCCTGGACTGAGGTCTGACATTTGGAAAAGGCCTGGACTGACCTGAACCTCCTTGGAAAGGAGGCTGGAGAAGGCAGGAGAGGGTTGGACACAGCCCTGTGACACTGCCTGTGCGTGTTGGGTCCAGTGGTGACCAACACAGCCCCTTGCAGGCCACAGATCTGCTGTCTCCAGACAACCCAGAGAGGCGAGGACAGAGGCTGTAGAAATCTCCTGGGTGCGGAGGGAGGGCTCCTGAGCCAGCCCAGGGAGTCAACAGAGGCTTTCTGGGGAAAGGAACATCCAGTTGGTGAGAAGACACTCTAGCCAGGCCTAGAAAGGAAGCAAAAAAAAAAAAACAAAAAACAACAGGTGGGGCAAAGGCCTTGAGGTCCAGGTGAGCTTGGGATGTGCCAAGAGCATCCTCGGCAGCTGGTGGGGTTGAGTAGGACATGATGTCTTCGAAGGGAGGACGGGGCCACAGAGCGGGGCTGACACACGGAGGAGAAGAGTGTGGGTTTGGGGCTGTGCGTAACAGGAAATCATGAGGCTGAGAGCAACATCTGGTTGCCCATTGTTCAGGCTGCTGTGGGAGAGACAGGTCTTGGGGGCTGGCAACAGGGAGCCTGAGGAGGCTGCTGTGACAGTCCTTGCAGAAGAGGGTGGATAGGGTGACGGTGATGTGGAAAGGTCCTGCGTGCCAGCTGAGATTGTATTTTACCTGTGTTTAACTCGTGATCTTCATGACAGCCTATGAATTAAGTACGTGTTATTATGCCCACTTAGGGGTAAGAAAGGGAGACCCCAGAGAGTTATGACTTGCACAGGGGCACACAGCAGGCAAGTGACAGAAGTGGGATTTGAACCCTGGACTTAGGGCTGCAGAGTCAGCTGCTCATTGCAGCCACCCTCCAGTGACTTGGAAGCGGCTTTGACAAGATAGGGTCCATTCTTGTCCCCTTGGTTTTTCCCAGGCTCCTTTTTAGATAGAAGCTCCCTGGGGACCTGTTGCTTGGGCATGCTCTGGGCACTGCCTTCAAGCGCCCCCACTCCCACACCCTCTGCCCTTTCTTGTGCGTGGCCTCACCTCGCCTTGGCCTGTTGGCCCTTGGCGAGCTAGACTTCCTGGCCAGACGCCGGTCAGGGGTGTCCCCAGCAGCTGTTTCTCCCATCTCCTAAGCAGGTGGCCACAGATGCTGCCAGCAGGAAGCTGTCCCCTTCCAAGTCATGGCTAGGGAAATGGGACCTTTCCCGCCCCGGCCACTCATCCGGGGCCAGGGCTCATTGTCTGCCAGATGCCTTGGCCCACAGGAAGGCTGAAGGGGGGCAAGGGAGGTCAGAGGAGAACTCTCCCAGGGCCCAAGGGAGCCTGCAGCCTGTCTCCAGACCCTCTGGTCCTCCCGGGCTCCTCCCCAGGGACTGGAGGGAAAATGAAAGCTTCCTCCCAAGGCAGTCTACACCCCCACGCCCCCACAGATGGGAGCACCCCAGAGGAGAGCAGGAGGCGCATCCACTGGCAGATGGGGTGTTTGCAGCTCCCCTCCCTTGGGTGCCGAGGCAGGATTTGAAGGGCTCGTACGTGTAAAAGCACTTAGCCTGGTACTGGGTACAGGTAAGCCCTGGGAGAGCTCTTGGTAAGCATTGAACTTAATGGCTTTAACAGTTGCCATCCTCTGGCACCCTGTCCCGTGGGCTCCTGGGCCCAGAGTGGAACTGCAGTGCCAGGCCCCCAGCATGCCCTGTGTGGTGTGGCTGTCTGTGCCTTTTGAGCGCCATCGCCAGGCTCTGCACATAAACCCTGAGGACCGGTGCTGTTGACCTCATTTCTCCTCCCCTGCTTTTTCATTTTAAGAAGGCACGTTTTGCTGCATGTGCATGGGTTACCTAGTCCCCTACATAATCACTGGAAAATCGCACACAGTCTGGAGGATCTAGAGCAATGAAGCAGTCCCCCTCCAGCTGCCTGTGTCCTTTCAAGGGACGAGCGGTGGTCCCCAGTTCTTTTCTTTCTCTCTGGGCTGCTTTTGTTCCTGAAGGTGCGGTCCTCGCCCTTTTGTTTCTACTCAAACAGAGCCAGCTTCCACGGTTGTATCCATCCTGCCCTTTGCATTTTCACATCAAAGTTCTGGGTCAGAATGGAGTGTGTCCTCGTCCTCCAGCATCCTGTGGTGTGTGTGCCCCGCTGACCCCCTTCACTGCAGGCCATGCCAGCTGTGAGTGCAGCGGGGGACACCTCTAGAAGTGGGCTTGTGGGTCTGAGGTGGGCGCGCCTTAGCTCTGCTGACACGTGCCAACCTGCCAGACATGGTGCCCGTTCACACTCCCACCCCCTCACCCGCCTCATCATCTTGACCCTGTGAGGTTTGCCAGTTATCATCATTCTGATTTTAGTGAGTAAAGTGGAGCATACTTTGTTATTGAAAGCCATCTGAGTGTTTTTTTGTGGGAGTTGTCAATACCTGATCATTTCCTGTCCCTGAGTAGGGGAAATAGAGGCACTGACCATAACCTCACAGCCAAGAAATAGCAGATCTAAGCTTCAAACCCAGGCCTTCCTGGTTCCACTGGAGAGCTCTTAATTTGTATGTTGTAGAGGTGGAGAATATAGACTATGGAGCAGCTTTGTCACTTATTAGCAGTCGTGACTCCAGACAAGTCACTGTACCTGTCCATGCCTTGATGTCCTTATCTGTACAATGGGAATAATAACAGTGCCTCCCTGTAGGATTGTTTAAGGATATAAAATCATACGTAGCAGGCAGAGTACATAGTGTCAAAGATCATTAGCTGTTGACTTCGGTACTTAAAGTGTTATTACTCTCAGTTACTAATATTGGCAGGCACTGTCCTAAGTGCTTTCCTTAAACTAACTTTCCCATCAACTGTTGGGACATAGGTGTCATTGTTTTATTGATTGATTGATTGATTGATTGATTGATTATCTTTTTGAGACAGGGTCTTGCTGTGCAGGTCAGGCTGGCCTTGAGCTCACTTTGTAGCCCAGACTGGCCTCGAACTTGCAAAGATCCTCCTGCCTCAGTCTCCCAAGTGCTGGGATTGTAGGCATGCACCACCCTGCCCACTGTTAGCGCCTTTTAATAGGGCAGGAAGTTCAGAACCTGGGAAACTCACCTCCTGGGGGTCACAGAGCAAGTGAGGCTTGAATTTGGACTCAGGAGGTCTGGCTCCTAACTGTAGCGGCCCCTCCCTGTGCCACTCCCATAACTAGGAACGCCCTCTCTGTCACTCCCTGCCAGGTAGCACCCCCTCTAGTGTCCTCATTCCAGGGAGCCTACAGAAGAGCTGTGAGGGGACACCTTGACAGGTGGGGGCATGGGCAAGGTCTCACACAGAGAGCTCCCTGCTGGTCCCTCCCCGCGCCCTGCCCTGGAGAGTCCTGATAAAGCAGCATTATGTGCAGTTTCGAGCGTGCTTCCTCAGTCGGGTTTCACCACTCCCACGCAACAGAGAGTGGCCTGCCGTGCTGAGCCAGGGAGATGCCAGGCTGTCCCCCTTGGTGCCAGTCAGTGGTCACTGCTGGGCATGGGGAGAAAGTAGGACCTTGTGGGCTGCTGGATCCTCTGCAGACTCACCGCCCAGGTGAGGACCCCTGCAGCTACCTGTCGGAAGTCCTTGTAGGACCCCTCCTTCCTGCTGTAGGACCTCTGTAGCACCGTCAGCCCTTCCCCCCAAATCTTCCACAGTAGCCTGGCCCTGGGTTATTTGATTCTGAACCATTGTATGTATGTATGTGTATGTATATGTATGTATGTGTATATGATATCTTTATAATTCTATTTTTTCAAAACTTTTAATAATTGTCGGGTATAATAATGCCTCTAGAAAAGGGCATAAAATATACACATGAGTTTAGCAGAGGACTGTAAAGTAGACAAACACTTCACCCACACCCAGGGGAAGACAGAACTCAATACCCTGGAGCTTTCCATCTACCCATCTTCCCTCCTGACTATGACCTCCATGGTGACCACGCTCTGACCTTGGTGGCCATCAGCTCCTTACTTCCTGATAACCTTGACTGCTATGTGTGCACCTCAGAGCTGCAGAATGCCATCTTCCATCTTGCCTGCCTTTGAACTTCACATAATAGGATCTTCCATGAATCAGTCTGTCTCTCGCTTCTTTCATCCTGGGTTTGTGCGGTCCCTCTGGGTGGCTGCATGTGTCCGTACTTCCTGCATCCTTGGTGGTGTGTAGCACCTGTTTTTCATCTCCTGCTGCGCGGGTGTGACTGTTCCCAGTGTAGGTGTCTGTCCTGTCCCTTGCTGTGTACATTTTGTCCAGGGTGCACCCCCAGGAGTGCATTGCTGGGCAGGGGCAGGGTGGACCCACCAGGCATGCTGCCAAAATGGCAGAGCCACGAGCACCCCAGTAGCCCTGGCCGAGTCTGCATTACTCCACATCCTCAGCAGCACTTGGTGCTGTCGGCCTCCTCAGTGCTAGGATTGTGAGCCCATTTTTATTCTTTTCTATTTTTTATTCTCCTGCAAAAGTAATATGGTGGTTATCACTGAGACAGTCCTTCCTGTTGTCTTCCCTGCCCCGGGTTCCTGCGCATTCCAGCTCTCACCCCTTAGGTGATAAGGAATCGTGGGCTTAGTCCTTGTTGGGCCTTGCGCTTGGGTTCAGACAGGTAGGGGAAGACCCAAACATCAGCAGCCTGTTCTGAGCTCCATCCAGTAGGGGATACAGACTTAACCGAGGAGTGACACGGAGTCAGAGAAGGGAAGCGAGACCGTTGACTCCCGAGCCTCCCTCTTTCCCCAGGGATGCTGTCTCAGTAATGAGCTCCCTTCCTCTTGCTTGAGCCTCAGCCTTGGCCTTGTCCTGACTTCTCCTTTGCTCTCCACTGTACTTCAGACCTTGGACCCCAGCTGCTGTCCCTTCTGAATCCCTGGCGCCTAGCACTTTTCATCGCCATCGCCCCCAGTCAGGCCACCTTCCTCTCCTGGCACACAGGTTGTCGCTCTGCATCACTCTTCCTGGGATGTTGCAGGCAGGGCCTGCCTCAGGGCTTTTGTTGTTACTGCTCCCTATGCTGGCATCGCTGCCCATTCCTCCATTCAAGGAAGTCTCTGCTGATTGGCCCCCTCCCTGCAGGCCCCCTGCCCCTCCCACCCCACCTCTGCTATTCTCTGTAGTAGAGCTACGTACAGTACTGGTGATTTGCTGGGCAGTTAGTTTATGGTGCCACAGGGTGGGGGTAGGAGTGGAACGATATGCCATTACCATATCCCTTGCTCTGTTCCCATGGCTTGGGCCATTGTCTCTTTAGCAACCGACCAAGACAGGTGAAGGTCATTGCCATGGTGCCAAACAGGCAACCTGTGCTGGGCAGCGGCAGGCAGGCTTTCCCGAGGAGGAAACGCCGTGTGAAAGATGCGCTGGCCTAGCTAGCTAAGGTGGGGGGATAGAGGATATGGGCGCTTGAGGGCCAAAGCAGCTGCCTGAGCAGGAGTCCGCAGGCAGGAGAGCATAGTGGGCCTTTGGGAGAGCGAAGGAACACTGGAGATCAGGTTGCAGTTGGTCTGGATTCAAATCTTGACAGATCTCTAGGCTCCACCAGCCTTAGTGTCTTCCTGTCTAGACTGAGGTTCGTCAGCTGGTCTAGGGTGGCCCAGGAGTTCTGTTCCTCTGTTTATCCGTGGCGCCGGGTGTATAAATATAAAGGGGACTGTTTATTTTTCTCCAACAAAGACATGCTGGCCTGTTGTGACCTCCAGGGGGACACGGCAGTAATAAACAGACCCAGTTGCTGCACAGTGGAGCCTGTCTCCGGTCTTTGGCTGTCTGGGGCTCACCTGTTGGAGTCTGAATGCCTGATGTGACCCTGGGCGTGGGGTGTCCTCTTGAGGCTGATTAGTAGAGAAGCTAATTGAGGTGTGCACTGCGTCCCTGTGCCCTGCGCAGTGCTCCCAGGGGTCAGCCTCATCTGACCCATTTCCCAGATGCCGAGGTGAATGTGGCACTAGGGTGGGTCCTTGGTATGTCCCGCAGGCTGATGCTGAGAAGCTCTGTGATATCCTCCCATGGAAGCGCCATTTCCCTGGGCCGGCGGAGTAGCTTCGCTGGGTTCTTCAAAACTCCTCTCCCAAGGGCCTGATTCAGGTCACTTGCCTGAGTTTCCTTTGGGCTGTTTGCTCATTTTTGATTTCTTATTTCTGAGTTAAATCCTGGATTACAGGTGAAAGCCTTTGCTTCTAAGGCAGTACACTTACTTTCCAAGGTGGCTTGTCTTTTCATTTCTTATATTGTGTTCTTTGATGGATGGAAGTGCTTAATTTTACCCATTTGTTGTTCATTTCCCTTGTAGTTTGGCTTTTCAGATTTAGCTTTTATTTTTGGTGTGTGGGGTCTGTATACACTATCAGAATCCTCCTGTATTTTCTACATTGACCCCCATCACCCAGGCAGCACTGACTAAAATCAGACTGACTTTCCCATGCTGCCCTTACTGTGAATCACATCTCTGCCTAGGCAGGGCTGTCTCTGGTCACGCTCTTCGTTTCTTGGGCTGTTTGTTCCTATCAATACCATGGTGTCCTATTTCTTTAGTCTCTAAGTCTGGATTGCAGTGAGCACAAACCCTCTCACTGTTCTTCTTACAGTGTCTTCTTGGCCATTCTTGAAGAGCAACTTGTCCATCAGTGTCGGTGCATGCACGCGCGCGCATGCGCGCGCACACACACACACACCAGTGGCTCTAAATCCATGAACATGGTATGCCTGCCTACTGACTTGCCTTCCTCAGTGCCCCTCAGTGAACTATCAACCTTCACCCGCCTCCAGTTGGATTTATTCTGAGGTACTGCATGACATGGAGGGGTCTGTGCCCTCTATTGCCATCAGGCATTGGCTCCCTAGGCTTGGTCTTTCAGGGAGAGGGCTACAGAGCAGGGGCAGGGGCACACACCCCCCCCCCGATTCCCTGCCTTTTCCCTGGCACCAACCTTAGGCCCTAGCAGAGGGTAGGCAGCGTGCCCACAGAGGAGGCTGTAATTTTCCTGAACGATTTCAAGGGCTAATTAAAGGTTTTCCTTGACTAATCAGCTTATGGTTTAATTATCAAGGAACAGGCTCAGGGATGCAGGAAGCAGCCTTGCTGAGGTCTCCCCAAAGTGGCAGGAAGGAGCCAGGGCCTAGTCCTGGGGTGACAGGATCTGGGGATACCCTAGCACCCTGTAGCAGGTCAGCAAGGTCACCGACCTTAGGAGAGACAGAGGTGGAGAACAGCAGGTTTATTTGCGGTTAGAGTAGGGCCCTTTCCTGCTGCAGATGCTTCCTTGGCTCCCACTGCGAGGGAAGGGGGCCAGGCCCCAGGCCACCTGTGGCCTGGACAACCCCCACGCCTATTTGCACTTACCTGCAGCCCTCTGGCCGCTGCTTAGCACTCCCATGGCATTTCCTTGTGGGTCCTATAGGAAGCGCTCTCAGGTGCCCTCCTGCCCAGCTGGGGATCAGCACTGCTGGCATGTGCTGGCTGACTGGCTGGCGGTCGTAGTTGTGCTGCCATTGTCATTCTGCCCACACTGATAAGTACACTCAGAGACGCCAGGCCCTGTGGTCGAGGGCCCCTGAGGGAATAAGAGGTTCCAGAGCAGAGCTCCAAAGAGAAGACTGGGAACAAGGGGCTGCAGACAGGGGAGGACGGGCTTGAGTGATGACCGAGGCCTTCCCAGGGGAGACGGTGGGCTGACATGGTATAGACTCCTGAGGGGCTGTGAAGCTGGAGGGGGCCTGGAGATTGCTGTACCAGGCTTGGCTTCATTCCTTGCATTCCAGCAGGCCCTGGACTCCTGGTGGCTCTAGGTGGGGGAGGGTGGGCAGCAGGGGAAGGGCCTGCCCCTGCCCCTCCGCCCTCTCCCTCTCCTGACCTCATCAGCCCGCCTCACTTGGCACCCTCCCCTCCCACAGGGTCTGAGGCCTGGCTCTGCAGGCCACCCCTCCTCTCGCAGTCAGAGCTGCATGCGGAACCACATGGAGCAGGATGAGTGGGCACTGGGCCTAAGCTCAGGCCAAATCCCAGTCTCTGGCCATGGGGTTCTTAAAGCTTCTTTGAACAGGTGAGAAGAGAGCCACTGGCTTGAAGGAATGATGGCAAACTTCCATTAGCTTTTGTGACATTCCTGGCGCTTTTGTAGGCTTTTGATGTGGAGTGATTAAAGTCATGGCGTACTCTAGGGAAATAGGACTGTTATCCCCCAAGTTAGAGATAAGGCAGCTGAGGCCCAAAGCACGGCTTCTGTGCTTGCTGGTGTGGCTGTTGCCCTTGCCCTGTATTCCCATCCCTGGGCTGGCCAGATGACTGAGCAGCTTCTGCAACCCCCACCCGGCCCTGTTTCTCTGCCTCTTGTCTTCCTTTTCTCTTGGGGTCCTAGGGATTGAACCAAGGGCCTTTGCATTGAGCTACATACCCAACCCCAGCCCTCTCCCCAAGTCACTGAGTGGTCCGGCTGAGCTTGAATTCACAATATTCCTGCCTCAGCCTTTAGAGCCCTGGGATTATAGGTGTGTGCCACCACGCCTGGTATCCGTCCTGCATTTGTTTTCCTCCCCACCTGGCAGAAGCTTCTCAGGCTGTCTTCGCAGCTAGGGAAGCTGAGACAGGAGGATTGCAAGACAATCCTGTGTTTGGAGACAGAATCCAGCTGAAGCTGGCTGGAGGGGAGATGGCTTCTGCAGGCCCGGGACATCCTTCTGATGGGAAGGATGCTGATGTCACCAACTTGGCCTCCCTTGCTGCTCCTGACACCTGGAGTCTGGGGAAGCAGGAGGGGAGGACACACACGGGGCTGATGGTTGTGGGTTGCTGGAGCCAGTTGTGTAACCTGACAAGGAGGACACCACACCCCTTGTGGACCCCAGAATCTGACCATCCACTCTTGGTTATCATTTCTGGCTTGTGTGGGTCGGACAGCCTGCTGGCCCATACTTTCATTCCACCAGAGGCTTGTGCTGAAGATGTGAATATTGCATTGCACGAGCCTTTTATGATGTTATGGGGATAAGAGGAGCGAGAGCTGGTGCTCCCGTGCATCCCAGCTCACTGAGGGCTGAGAGTTCAGGGTTGTGCTTCCTTCTCTTTCCCTGGCCCTCTCTGGGGAAGGCTGGGGTCCAGCTCCAGCACAGCTTCCTCCCTGACCTCAGGCAAAGCCTGAGCCTCAGATGTCCCGGAGTTCCCACATCTGGAGCAGGAGGGTAATGACTCTCGCTCTGGGCCAGGGTTGCTAGAAGATGAAGTGAGTCAGCGTGTGTGCAGCTCAGAACAGGCTGCTGTCATCACATCATTATGGTCCCTATTACTGTTATTACCATTACAGTTATTAGAGAGGCAGGGTGCAGGCTTGGATCTGGTAGTTAGGATTCACAGTGTGAGTGATCCAGCATTCCTTACTCTGTGATTAAGGTCATATCGCCTTTTATAAACTTTTTTTTTCTTGTGCAGTACTGGAGGTACTTTTTATTTTGGAGGAGATTTTATTTTATTTATTTATTT
>NW_004955468.1:395305-398266 GCF_000276665.1 Chinchilla lanigera | reverse complement strand
GCTGCCTGGGCGCAAGGCGCGGGGGGCTGGGGGAGCCTGCTCGGCCGGCTGCGAGGGCCTGCTCGCCCCGCCCGTCCCCTGGGCCTCCCAGCGCCTAGAAACCGGAGATTTTATTTTGAGATAAGATTTTGCTATGTTGCCAGGCTGGCCTTGACTTTGCCATCCTCCTGTCTCAGCTTCCCTAGTAGCTGGTTTTACACATGCGCACCACTGCACCTTGCTTACAAAATGTTGAACACCTTTGTTCATGGCAGCATTCACACAGACTCAAAAGAATGGTCTCTGTGCCTCTCCAGGTCCTTGTCATCAGCTTCACAGGTCCCTGTCACGACCGGGCTTTGTCATCTGTTCCCCTAGTCCCCACCTCCCTGATTACTTTAAAACAAATACCTTATAGGGGCCAGGGATATAGCTCAGCGGCACAGCGCCTCCCAGGCAAGCACAAGATCCTGAGCTTGATTTCCGGTACCAAAAAACCCCCCAAATACATCATATACTTTAGCCAGGAATATTTCAGATTTGTCTATAAACAGGAATTCCTTAATGTCCTCATATTTCATGATTGTTTTAAAATCCTTTTATCTTTTTGTTTGATATGGGTTCAGACAAGGTATGCACTTGACACATGGTCGAAAGGACTTAAGTCTTCCATCTCCAGATCGCATTTCTGAGTTTTTTCCGTGGAAGAGCTGGGCCCTTTGTCCCGGACAGTTTCCCACGGTTTGGATCCTGCCCCTCCGTCCCCATGGTGTCATTTCCTGAGTTCCTCTGTCCCCTGCACTGCCTATAGGCTGGGACTTAGGTCCGGAGGCTCCATCTGATAGAGGCTCCATCTGATGCAGGCTCAGTTTCTCCAGAGAAAAACACTTTCAAAGGTGGTACTGTACAGGAGCATTAGGGTATACCTTATGATTGTGTGACTATCAAGTTAGCTTTGAAAACAAAAAAAGGTTTTTAAAGTAAAAGTTAAAAAAAAATAAAGTAAGCCGGGTAGGGTGGTACATACCAGTAACCCCAGCAGTCCAGGAGGCTGAGGCAGAAAGATTATAAGGTCAAAGCCAGCCTGGACAACTTAGAGAGACCCTGTCTCAGAATAAAAAATTTTATAAAGTTCTGAGGGTGTAGCAGCTCAGTGGAAGTGTACTTGCCTGGCATGCACAAGGCCCTGGGTTCCATTCCCAGTACTGCAGATAAATAAATAAATGTGAGTGGATAAAAAAAAAAAAAAAAACCTGTAGCATCACTCCCAGGAAGAGTAATGCCAGGATACAAGAGAAGTAGGGCAGGAGGGCCTAAAGGACCAAGGCCTGGAACTACCGTGGGGCCTGAGTATGCCAGCCCCAGCCTCCTGTAGACAGTTGTCAGTGATGAGGGGCCTTGGGTCCCAGCTTTGCTAGAGCTGCAGTCCCCACTGAAGAGCCGCCCTCCACATGGCCTGGTGGTCAGCTTTTGGGGAAGAGTCAGTTCCAGCCCAGCCCCACCCCTGGCCAGCTGTGCCACTGGGCAGTGTTCCAAGTCTCTCCGCCTCTTCCTCCTCTAGCAGGCTGGTGACCGCACATCTCTTGGAGGACTGTGGTGAGGACTGTTGTGCTTAGGGAGCGGCTGTTATTCTTCTGGGCTTGGTGGCAGATCCCTTTGACCTCAGCTGCCCCCCCTTCTTCCCTCTTAGCCTCGCGGCCTCTGTCTACCCCTAAGCCTTCTCAGTGACTGTTGCCTCCTCCCTGAATGCTCGTCCCACCCAGCTCCACCCCCACATGGGTGCCTTGCTGTGTCTGGTCTCTGCTTATTTGCCACCCCTTCAGGAACCTCCTTAACTCTGTCCTCTGATGGAGCACCTGTCACTCTCTGTGCCCTCTCCCGCTTATTTCCTTATGTGTGGTCTTGTGTCCTCCACTAGAATGTCAGCTCCAGGAGGGCAGGGCCTCTGTCTAGCTGTCACATCCCCACTGTCTAGGACAGTGCCTGTCACCCGGCAAGTGCATGGTAAAGAAGTTTTGATGTGTGGGTGACTGAGAGAACGATCTGGCTAAATGAGTGGACTTTGGCTAGTGTCAAACCTCGGACCTGCACGGGATCCTGGCTCTGATAAACACTGTGTGGATCTGGCTTGACACCTGCCTGTCTGAGCCTCATTGTCCTCTTCTCCAAAATGGAGTGCTGCCAGCCCCTCCCGGGACTCTTGTTTTGCATTAGCGCGGTGCCTGCACAGAACACTTTGTAACTGGCCTCACTGCTGTGCTGCAGTCTCCAGCATGGGGCATGGATGAGCCAGCCAAGGCTGTCTCCACTATGGGAACCCGTGAATACCCCAGCTTAGCCCAGGCGGGGACGCTTTGGAGTACTGTTTTGAAGGCTAGAGAGGTTTCCTGGGTGTGTGATACGAGCAGGACTGAGAGTGCCCAGTATGTAGAAAGGCCTGTGTTGTGTTGTGGCCACAGCCTGAGGGTTCTGGGGCTGGCTGTGTCCAGGCCTTTGTCTTCCTTGCAGGACACAGGCCAAGAGCTGCAGGGGGCCAAGGTGACTGCTGTGATTGTGGTAGCAGTTACAGCCTTGGGGAGGGAGGGGACAGAAACTGAGAGGGAGAGACAGAGACTGTTGGCGGGCATGTGTAGACACAGAGAAAGCTCCCGGGGTGGGGCTCACACTCTCTGGTTTTCTTGCATGGTAGTGTAAAACCTGACATGTACAAAATGTGCGGAAAACCTCCATGTGCAATTTTTTATTTTTAATTTTAAAGAGAAAAAATAAAACAGAATTTCAAAACAAGATGATAGGAGGGTAACAATGGTTAATACACTGAGTATTGTTATCTTTAAATTAAGTTACTCAAGCTGGGCATGATGGCACATGCCTGTAATCTTAGCACTTGGGAGGCTGAGGCAGTAGGACCATTGCAAGTTGGATGCCAGCCTGGGCTACAAAATGAGCTCGAGGCCAGCCTGAACTGCGTAGTGAGACCCT
>NW_004955468.1:386524-395110 GCF_000276665.1 Chinchilla lanigera | reverse complement strand
CTAATTTTCCCTTTCCCCATCCCAGTTTCTCTTTTTTTTTTTCTGGTACTGGGAATCGAACTCATGACCTTGCGCTTGCCAGGCAGGCACTGTGCCGCTGAGCTAAATTCCCAGCCCCCATCCCAGTTTCTCATAAGTGAAATAAACCAGATGCATATGTGTAAACATCATATTGTCTCCATAGTGTGAGAAGCTAAAAGAGTAAATAAGATCCAAAATGTACAATAGATATTGTAAAATGGGAAGGAAACTCCCTGTTCAGTTTTGTGAATAATTATCAAGATAGGGGCTGGGGATTTAGCTCAGCAGCACAGCACCTGCCTGGCAAGCGAGAGGTCGTGAGTTTGATTCCCGGTACCAGAAACAAACAAACAAAAATCAAGCGAATGCCCCTGAAGCTACCACCCAGAGCAAGAGGACAGGCATTGACAGCCCCTGGAAGCCCTTCGTCCATGCGCTCTTTGCAGTACTATGAAATATATCCAGCCTCCTTCCCTCTTTTTCATCTTTGCTTCATTTTTGGTGAATTATGAAAGATTTCAGACACCCCAAGGGAACATAGAATCACTAGCTGATGCCCCCTGGCCCCGGTGCCAAGCTAAGAGACAGAGCCAGCTCTCTGTGGTTACAGTCCTCTGGGACTGTTCCCCAGGTGCCTAAGCTGCCGTGGTCCCTGCCTTTTCCCTGAGAAGCAGCAGCATCATTGTCCAGGTTTAACACTACATGAAAAAGGTACAGGGTGGGTAGCACTGGGCTGCAGCTTACTGTCAGTATTTTGCTCTTGAGATTTCTCTCGGTGGTTAAAGCAAGCTCTGTGCCAAGAAGAATGTGCTGCCATAGCGGGATGGAGGTGGGCTCTTCCTGTCCACAGAGAGCATGCAGCCCCAGGTGGGTGGATGGGACTCAGACAGGCCCTGAGCGCCTGTATAGCATACAGAGTTTTGGTGGTACCTGCATCTCTCTGCAGGGGGCAACAGGTTGGGAGCTGCGGGCAGGAGTGTCTTTGTCTCTTCCTCAGGCACATGCCACTTTTTATGGCGATACTCTCTGGGTGGAGATCACTGTCCAAGGCTCCAGATCGGCTGGCTTGGCTTTGCCAGCTGGCTGTGCTCCCTCCTAGGTAAAAGGGTAGGTACAGATTACAGGGTTGAGTGACCTTGAATATATAGCAACCTCCACCCCAGTTCTGTTGACCTCAGTTTCTCCCCTTTGGAAACTGATGGTATAGGGTTATTGCATTCATATAAAGTACTCATAAGAGCTGGCATGTAAACCTGTCAGTGTTAGCTGTCAGTAGTATTGGCATTATTGCCATTCATTCATTCAGTGGCTATTCAGTGTGTATTTCCTGTGAAACCAACGCTGGCAGCGCCCTCCTTAGCAAGCTGGTAGTGACCTGTCAAACTGAGGCCCTGCTCTCATGGAACTTGTATCCCAGGGTGGCAAGCAGACACTGCAGTGACAGCCCAGAGTGACAGCTGTGTTGGGGGAAGCCCAGAGGACTGTGGGAGCGGGAGGGCCTGGCTCCAGGCTACAAAATCAGGGCAAGGTTCCTTGAGGAGGAACCATGTGGACTAAGGTATTAACTTCTGGAAGAATGTTCCAAGGAAAGTGAACAGCACGTTCAAAGGCTAATGTGGGAAAGGGTCTGGCATTAATAATTTTTGTTTGGTTTTTGTTTTTAGAGACAAGGTCTTGCTGTGTAGACCAGGCTGACCTTGAACTTGAGTCAGTCCTCCTGCCTCAGCCTCCTGAGTGTCAGGATTACAGGTGTGTGCCACCATGCCCAACTTTTAAATTATTAATACTTTAAGTACAAGTTTTATTTAAGATAATTGTAGATACACATGCGGTTGTAAGCAATGTGTAAGAGCTATCTGGTGCATCCTTTACCCAGTTTCCCTCCGTGGTAACGTCATGCAAAACTCTGTCCAAAATCACATCCTTAATGCTGCGATTAAGACACAGCATTCCAGCATAAGCCTCCATTCTTGCCCCTCCCCTCAGCAGCAGTTGCTTAGCTCTTCCCCAGGTTTATACTTCGGTTGTTTCAACAGTGTTGTGGAAGAGGAATCGTACCATATGCAGCCTTTTGGAGTCAGCTGTGCTCATGCAGCACAAGTCTCTGGAGACTTAGGCAGATCGCTGTGTGTATCAGGAGTTCATTCCTCTTTATGGCTGGGTGGTGCTCCAGAGTGTGTTTAATCATCCACCCAGTGAAGGACATCTGCTTGTTTCTAGCTTTTTGGCTATTATGAAAAAAGCTGCTACAAACATTCACACACAGCTTTTTGTGTGGAACATAAATTTTGTTTCTCTGGGACAAATACTCAGAAGTGCAATTGCTGGGCAGGATGGCGGATGCATGTTTTAAGAAAGTCTCCAGACTGTTTTCCAGAGTGGCTGTACCATTTCGAATTCCCACCAGCAATGTGTGAGCGGTCGTGTTTCTCTGCAGCCTCATCAGCATTTGGTATTGTCACTGTTTTTTATTTTAACGCTTCTAATAAGTATGTGGTGATATCTCATCGTGGCTTTTATGTGCATCTCTTTAATGGCTAATGACGTTGAATATCCTGTCCTGTGCTTATCTGCCATCTGTGTATCCTTGGTGGAATATCTCGTGTCTTCTGCTCATTTTCTTACTGGGTTATTTGGTTTTGTACTGTTGAGTTTTGAGAGTGCTTTACCCATCGTAGATGTTAGTCCTTCGTCAGATGTGTGGTTTTAAGGCTTTCCTCCCAGTCTGTGACTTGTCTTTTTATAAACTTCTTCACATAGACTTTTGTAGAGCATATGTTTTTAACTTTGATTAAGCCGCTCTGTTAATTTTTCCTTTTATGGATCATGGTTTTAATGTCAAGTGTTTTGTGCTAGATCCTGAAATTTTTTTCCTAAAATGTTTAAAGTTTTACATTTTATATGTAAGACCATGATCCATTTTGAGTTCATTTTTGTGTGAAGTTGTGAAGGTTTAGATCAAGCTGCTTTTTTGTCGTTGCACATGGATGTCCAGGTAGTCCAGCACCATTTGTTGAAAATGCTGTTCTTTCTTTCACTGACTTTTCTGTGCTTCTTTGTCAAGAATTAGTCACTACAACCAGGAGTGGTGGCACATGCCTGTAATCCCAGCACTCGCGAGGCTGAGGCAGGAGGATCATTGTGAGTTCGACACCAGCCTGGGCTACAAAGTGAGCTCAAGGACAGCCTGAACTGCATAGTGAGACCCTGTCTCAAAAAGACAAAAAAAAAAAAAAGAATTGTCACTACAGTGTGATACCACTTCACATCTACTGGGGTGGCTACTATCAAAAACCAAAGCGAAACAGAATTAACATGTGTTGGGAGGCTGTGGACAACCCTGTGCATCACTGGTGAGACTGTAAAATGGTGCAGCTGGCAGAAACAGTTTGAGTTTCTCAAAAGGCAAAGTGTAGAATTACCACGTGACCCAGCAATTTCACCTTCAGGTATACATCCAGAAGAAGTGAATGCAGGGACTTGAACAGGTACCCGTACACCCAAGTTCAAAGCAGCAATATTCACAGTGGCCAGGTGGAAATGACCCAGGGCCCATCAGTAGATGAAAGGAGAAGTAAAACGTGGCACATATGCATGATGGAATATCATTCAGCCATGAAAAGGAATGAGGTTTTGAAAGATGCTATCATGTAGCTGGACACTGAAAACATTATGCTTAGTGAAATAAGCCAGACATAGAGGGCAAATATTGTATGATTCTGCTTGTGTGAGGGCCCTAAAATAGGCAGATTCAAAGGACAAAAAATAGAAGACAGGTTACCTAGGACTGAGGGAGCAGAGGAAGAGGAAGCAATAATTTTTTTTTTTTACTGGGTACAGAGCTTTTGTTGGGAATGATAAAAAGGTTTGGCTGTTGTAAATGTACTTTAGGCCACTAAAACAACTTACGGATGGTTGAAATGATAACCATTGTGTATATTTTACCTCAATAAAAATAATTTTTAAAACCTAATTAGGTGCATTGGTTTGGGTTGGTTTCGGGGTTCTGTGTGCTGTTCTGTTGGTCCTTCTGCCCCTTACCATCTGAATAACTGCAGTTACATGACAGGTTTTATTGTTGCATGGAGAGATTCCTCCCACTGTATTCCCTTTTTCCTCGAGTTGGGCTCCTCTCGGGCCTGGGCCCGACATTTCTGGAACCCTTCCAGGACCCCCTTATGTGCAAGATGGCGCTGCGGTTTGAGCCATTTCAGAGTCATCTTTACCATGTCCCCTGTCCTCAGCCAGTGTCTGACCCTTGCTGCTCTCTCTTGGTACACAGACTCTGTGGCTGCCCTGTCTCAGTTCCCGCTGTCCCGACTGCCATCTACAGTTGCTGGGGCCAGTGCTGTAACTGTCCCTCTCATCCCCACCCGACTCAGTACCCCTTGATCACATCCTGTAGCAGGCAGCCGGAGTCTCATCATGGTCCATCGCAGGCCCTGGCCCTCCTGTGGCCTGCCTCTGCCTCACTGCCCTCGCTTCTGACCCTGTCCTTGGCTGTCCCTGCAGCGAGCCTGTGTCAGCTGGAATTTCACATCTCATTTGTGTGATACTTGAGCATAAGCCCCGTGGAGCAGGGATCATGCTGTGCTTTGTCCAGCCTGGGCAGTGCATAGTGGACGTGTGTTGGATTTTGCTGGGGACCCGTGAATGTGGGAAGTTGCACATGGCTGGAGCAGGTGACTGCGTATGTGAAGGAAGGAGGGCAGAGGTTGACATGGCTTGGGGATCCTGGCGAGGTGGTCTTAGCTGTGTGGGCTGAGGTGCGTTTTCAGTAGGGAGGGCATAGTCAGATTAGGGTTACAAAAGTTTCCCTGACCTAGCAGAAAAATAGGCAGAGGCTTTGAATAGACACTTAGCGGAAGAGGACATGCTGATGGCTTTTATAATCTGAAAGGGTGCTCAACCTACTAAGTGGAAAATGCAAATGAAAACTAGGCTGAGAGGGGCCAGACTGTGCCTGTCAGGCAGAGGTCAGGATTTGTGGCACCCTGTGCTGCTAGGCAGGAGACAGGCTCTCCCGGCAGGGCTGAGTGGGGCAACCCTTGCGCAGGGCTCAGCAGTCCCCCTTCCAGGAATTCACCCTCATGCTTGCTTGCACACTTACGAAATGACAGCTCCACATGGCTACTACTGCTGTACTGTTTGTAAGAGCAAAAGACTGATCCACCGGCGGGGCCCTGTGGGGCGCACTCAAGGCATCACAGTCCTTCCACAAGGATGCTAAAGCAGCAGGTGGCACCTTGCCAACAAGGAACAGGAAGATCGCTGAGATGTACATACATACATAATGTTTGCTTTAAAGTCATGATTTGAAATGGATAGGATTCGACAATAACACAAATAGCATAACCAGTTACTGTAGAGAGGAACCCATGTCACTGCCCTCTAGGTGAAGGAACAGATGGTGCCTGCCTCACCCTGCACCCTGGAAGCTCTGTTTTCAGGTCCTTCTCTCCCCAGAGGAGCCACTCTCCAGACTTGAGGCTGTCCCATCCTTGCCTTTGTCTATGTCATCACTAAAGTGCAATAAAAAAAAAAAAATTTTTAAAACCTACTTTGATCTGTTTGCCTGGTTCTGTACTTTATCTGAACAGAATCCTAGGACACATTGTTTTATGCTTTGTTGCTTCTGGTTAGCATCATTTTTTGATATTTACCCACATGCAATGTAGGTCTTCATCTCTCCCCGCTCCATATGCCATACAGGGAGCCAGTAGGTCCAGCACCCTTGCTATCCCCTGTGGATGAGCCTGCCTTGTTTCCAGTTCCAGCAGATCCAGACTGCTGCCTGCTGTGAACCGATGGGGCCCACGTTTTGCTTGTATGTCCACACAGGAGAGTACTTGCTGGGTCCCAAGTGTGTATCTTCCACTCACCTGGGTGCTTCCAAACTCCTCCTGAGGGCCAGGAGCATGGGAGGAGAGTAGGGTGTGGAATGCTGTGTGTGATGTGCTGCCGTTTGTGTTGTTTTTAATAACATTTTCCTTTCAGGAGAAACTCTAGTAGGGGTTACCTGCAGGCCCAGGAGGGGGCAGAGCCGGAGGAGGCCCTTTGCAGCTGTGTACGCTGTGGCGCTTTTTTTCTTTGGAACCGTATGCCTTTGTTATAGATGCAGGCAGAGAAGTACAAAGGAAAGGGGTAGCTGAGCGCCAGTGTTGTGAAATGGGACTAACTGAGAATCACCCAGCTCAGCCCTCCCTTCTTCCTCCCCTTGGGACCTAGTTTCCTGCCACTGGCCAGAGCTGCCCAATCTCAACCGCCCCCACCAGAGCCCAAACCTGCCGATCCGGTTTGGGGAGGCCGCCCTTCTGGCTCTTTTCTGGGAGGACACTTGATAGGTGCCCCACCCCCACAGGGGAGGGGCTGGCTGGAGATAGGGGCCAATTGGGGTCCCTGGACATGCCCTGCTGCCCAGTTCATGGTCAGAGCCCTTGGTTGGGTGGGCAGGTGATGGACTGAAGGGGCATAGATGAGGCCCCAGGCCCTTGGGACAGAGCCATCTCTCTAGTCCATGTTCTGTGTCTGTCTTTAGACCGTCAGCTGCAGAGGTGTGGGGTAGGCACGTAGCAGAACAGGGATTGGGAAAGAAACCTGTACCCCGTCCCTGGCTACTAGCTCACAGGGACTGGACACCTGTCCTGGGCTCTGCTGCTCCCTGGACCAGGGTCCCCAGCAGAGCACCTGATCTGGCCTGAGGTGAGAGGGAAGGCTTCCTTGAGCAGGTGCCTCACAGGCCTGGTGATGTAGGGCCTTCAAATGATGTAGGGGAAATACATATGCCAAGTTTGTGTTCCCCAAAATCAGAGAGTGGATTCTCAGGAACAACCGAGGTTAAGAGTAGGAAATTTTATTGAGGGGAAGTAGCTCCTGAGAGACAGGAGAGGGCCTGAGTGGGTTGCCAGTGGTCCCACCTCTCAAAGGAAAATCATGAGGTGAGTACAATGTGGGACAAAATTATGATTAACTAATAAGCTTAGCCATTTAGGTAATGTTGATTCAGTGGGGAAGCAGGTCACATAGCAAGTGTACATGGAAAGAACAGGGACCTTTTTTGGAAGAGATGAGTCAGGAAGTCCTAGTCACCCGCATGGGTGACTGACTGATGTCTATCTAGACTTTATTGGACCAGGTAATACTGATTATAGTACATTGCTTATCCCTCGGGGAGGCGTGGAGGCCTGGTCATTCCACCTTTATCTTGAGACCTGCCCTTCAGTGGATGCGCCTCCAGCCACAGTGGTAATGTGTTCACATCTTCTTCACTGACTCGCTCAAGGGCCTCGCCCTGCCTAACTGCCAAAATATTTCTACCTAATTTAGCTGTCTCTAATACTAGGGGGACTGACAGGCCATCACACAAGGGGGTCTGCTCTGGAGCAGCCTTTTTCCTGTTCTGGATGGAGGTTCTGAGCAAGCCACCCTTGTGCTCAGAGCAGCTGTCTCAGGGGGTAGGCACCAGGACTGACGGATGACCTGCCTGGGAATCCCGGTACCTGACCACCCTGCAGTGCCTTGGACAAGTTGCTCACCCTTCCCAGGCCGCAGTTGCCCTTGGTGTAAAATGGGCCTGCTGATATACCTATCCAGTCTAGGGCAGTGGTGAAGTAAAATGACTTAGCCCGTGTCCTCGCCATGAGCAGGGCCAGACCCAGAGTGAGGCTGTGTATGTTCAGCAGGGTTAGTTCCACCCTGTGAAACAGCCAGCATGGCATTCAGGAGTCCCACGTCCCACCATTCCTCTCCCTCTGTGATCTCCCCATTCATCATTTGTGCCTCTAGCAGTGCTATCCCAGCCTGGGGGTGGTGGGCACACAGCCAGCCCAGCCCGTTAGAGAGCCCACCCATCCCTCACCAGAGACCCCGTCCTGCACCTAGACCCTGTATCCGCCACTGCCCAAGCCTGTTCTTCCATTCAGCTCTACTGAGCCCTGGCTTCCTGGGCCCTTGGCGCCCAGCCTAGCGTGCAGGTAAGGCAGAGTGTGCGTGTGTTCCTGGAGACTGAGCCTGCTGAAGCTGGCTGTGGTTTCGGTTCCCAGGCAGCCCATCTTCTGTCCAGCAGCTGTGGGCCATGTGGCCCAGGCCCACCCAGCCGGCTCGGGTCCTGGCTTGCCCCGCCCTGCCTCCCGCCCTCCCTGGATAGGAGCCCCAGTCAGGCTCCACTGTTGTCAGGGCAGGGCCGCATCGCCACTACTGCCAGGGAGGCTGGGGTGCGGAGCCAGCTGGCTGTCCTTGGTGGGGGTCCTGGATCCCTACTCCCTGCCTCCCTGCTGGAAGCCTGTGTCCAACAGCAACCCCCATGGCCCAGGAGGTGAGCAGGAGAGAGGAGAGGCCCGCACTGGGTGAGGGGCCATACCTTTCCTGGGGCCGGGGGCGGGGCCAAGATAGTTTCCATGTGTGTGAGGTGGCGGTGCCTGTCTGCTGGGGACGTACCTGTGCTGAGCGGCTCCCCGAGCCTCTGTGCAAGCGTGCTTCCGGAGTCTGGTTTGCATGGCGTCTCTGGGGGGCTGTGGCTCACTGAGTCACTCTGAGTGACCCTGGAGTTAACTGGGGAGCTGCGGG
>NW_004955468.1:340060-386424 GCF_000276665.1 Chinchilla lanigera | reverse complement strand
TCTCATTCCCTAGGGAAAGTAGGTCTGGCCTTGTGCAGTCTCATGGTCGAGCTTTGTATCTTGGGGTGGGCCTGAGCATGTCAGTATCTGAGGGTGCATCTTGTTAGCAAGGCTGGCAGTCACGGAACGTCCTTGGAATTGTGCACCTACAAGCACATCCCGGTGTTTGTAGAAGCTGGCCGGGGTTTGTAGTGCGTCCGTCCTGTGGCTCCCTGTGGTCTCTGGGACTTGTCTGTGGTCTCCAGAGAGAATCCCTGTGTCCCTGGGGTGTGTGGTCATTACATGTCTGCAGAGGCCCTCTCGGGGCTGCCTGGGTGTCCAGACCCCTCCACTTGGCTGTGCTTACTCTGAGCCCCCTGCCTTCCCCAGCGGGGCCTCTGTAGTTCCCCCAGGCGTCTCCTGCTAGTGCCCCAGGCTCTAGAGGCAAGAACTCTGGCTCAGGGCGCATGTCCCTGCCCCATGTCTCACAGCAAAAAAGGCACCGACCCAGTCCTGTGATGGCCACTGCCTTGGTGCCCAGCATGTGGGTACAAGGTGGGTTGCTGTGATCTGCCTGATCAGGGAGCTGTGTGACCACTGTGCGTGGCTGGGGCTCAGCTTCCCATGCACATGTGTGGCAGGGCAGGTCATTGTGCTTGTTTCCGTTCCTGTGTGTAGGGCTGGTGATGTCGGGGGAGAATGAGTTGCCACATAGTATGTCTCCCATGTCTTGGGCGACCCTGAGGGGGCATGGCGTGGCAGGAGTTGGACTCGGTGAAGGCTTGTGTTTTGGTCTGGGAGGGGCTAGGAGCTTCCTTTCTGATTCCCTCCTTCCCTGCGGCCTCAAGGGAGGGCTGAGGGAGTCTAGCCTGATGTCCCCAGGCCTGTGCCCCCATCTCCTGTATACTCTTTGCACCCCTGGGCACCTCTGGGAATGAGGGGTGGCGACGATCCTCATTCTGTCTGTCCCCTGTGTGCCTGCGGATTGGGGCAGGGGCTGGCTGAGCCTGGCTGGGTAGTAAGCACTGTCTCCTCATTCAACCACTGCACTGCACCCACCCCTGGTGCTGCCAGGTGGGGACACAGGTGGCTCAGATGGCCCCTGGCCCTGCCTTCCTGGGACACCTGTCCAGGGGAGAAGCAGACCTCTCCTCAGACAGTGGCAGCCGGTCATGCTCCCTTCACCCTAGCCCTGGGAAAGGTGAGACTGGCACATTTGCTTGGCCTGGGCCCTTTGTTCATTAGTTCATTTGTTCGTTGG
Organism: Chinchilla lanigera; assembly: GCF_000276665.1. Lineage (NCBI taxonomy): Eukaryota > Metazoa > Chordata > Mammalia > Rodentia > Chinchillidae > Chinchilla > Chinchilla lanigera. The sequence goes on along the minus strand of NW_004955468.1, from coordinate 385,184 downwards.
TTGTTCATTCATTGACACAACTGCAGTAACAGTTAACAGCGGCTAGCTATACTGAGGGACTCTCCAGCCCATTCTACATGCTTTACTTGTGTCATCTCATTCACTCAAGATATTCCCAAGAGGTAAGGACTATCACTCTGCTGGATTTGCAAAGGAGAATGCTGAGGCCCAGAGAGGCTCAGTGACTTGTCCAGGAGCACACAGCTTGAGATGGTGGAGCCAGGACTTGAGACTGGGCCATCTGCTTTTAAGTACCAGCTGTGTACTGAGCCCTGCCCTGAGCCAGCCCTGTGCGCGGCAGTAGCCAGGAAAGACAGGATGTCTTCCTGGGGGAGCCCAGCCATTGAGGAGATAGTAATTAGGAGGCCCACACAGACAAATGTAACATTGTGTCTATGATGGTGCCCTCAAGGAGAAGGTGCGTGAGGTGGTGTGAAGGAAGAGGAAGGGGTAAGGCAGAGGTTGGGGTGGGGGCATGCTGGGAGCCAGGCCAAGGAAGAGTGTGCAGCAGCCTGCTGGGGGAGGACGGTGCTGCCCCTGCTTGAGCAAGGTGAGCAAGGCTTCCCAGGCTCTTAAAAAGATCCACTTCCAAGGCCAGGGCACCCCAAAACTGCATCATTTTGTGGGGTTCCCCTAGTGTGGGGCCTGGTGCGTTCCTGGAGGCATCTCCTCTGTGGTTTGCCTCTTGCCCGTAGTTGAAATACACAGCTGCTTCCTCGGGTTGCCCACTGGGGCCTGGTCCCCTAGACAGCTTCCCTACGGCGGGGAGGGGGTGTGGCACACACTGGGCCCCGATGGCAGTGTCTAGGACATGCCTCAGGCTTGCCCTGAGTTTTCAGGCTCAAGGCTGCGTGAGATCCGGGCCTTGTGAGTCTGTCTTGTGTCTTTCCCTGCTCCTCTGAGTGCAGACTCATGCAGGCAACAGCTTCACTCATTTGCTCCCCAGATATTCATGGCCACCTGCTGTGTGCTGGGTATAGCCCAAGATGCCAGGGAGCCACCACTGTTCTGGGAGGTCAGAGAGGGGCCCTAACTTTTGTTAGGGGGTCAGGACTAGTCTCTCTGAGGAGGTTTTATGGGCACTAAAACCTGAATATCAAGAAAGGGTGAGCTGTGCAGTTCTGGGCAGTGAGGACCATAGGTCCAAAGGCCCTGAGGCTAGGACAAGCTCTGATATGTCCAAGACGCGGCAAGGAGCAGGCCAGCATGCCTGAGCGAGGAGACAGGCCATGGTGGCTGGCTGGGCAGGGCTTGGTTAGGCCGCTGCCCCAGCAGGTGAGATACCTGGGAGAATCTGTTCATCTGCTTACTGCTTCTTCAGCTTCCCTCCTCACCGAGGCAGCTTTTCTGATACTAGTTCTGGTTGTTGTTAGATAGTTGCTTCTGCCCTTGTTCTCTAAGTCCCTGGGGTTCTTTCTCTGGAGTGGAGGCCTCAGCTGGTACTAGGGCTACTGAGAAGCAGGAAGCTGAGGGGGTATTGACCAGAGGCAGAGTTAGTGCTTTTGTCACCTGGTACTGGGTGACCATGGTCAGCGACATCCCATCTCTGGGCCTCAGTTCCTGGGTTGGGAAGCAGGAAAGAAGAGAACTCACCTCCCCGCCCACCCGGGAGTTTTTGCAGGGCCTGGCATTGCCCGTCTGCATGCCTGGGACTGGCCTATGTGCAAGCCAACAGCCATGAAGGGGGCGCTTGCTGGAGCCACGCCCTACCCTGGATGCTGGGTGCAGCCACAGCTGACCAGGTCACTATCCTGCCTTCGTGAGCTGCCAGTAGAGTGGGCACAGCAGCAGGAGACACTACTGAGTCTGCCATGTCAGGAGCTGACAGCACTGGAGAGATGGACTGTCCTAGGCCTGCTACCTTGACTTTTAGGAGAGCCCGGTACCTGCCCATTTCTGCCCCTCTGCAGTCCCCAGGCTCCTGACCACTGTGGCTCCCGCTGGATCCTCACAGTGTCCTCCTCCCTGGTTCTCTGCTCCTGTCCTGCCTCACACGCCGCCCCACATGTAGCCACAGTAAGCTTGTTAGGGACCCTGTGAGGCCCAAGTCATCACACCCTCCCTGCTCAGTCACCACACCCTCCCTCCGTACACCATCTCCCCCTTGCCTCCCAGATAGGTCTGTTCGCCCTCACTCGCCTTAGGGCAGCCTCCTGGCCACGTCCCTGCGTCCAGCACAAGCCTACCTTGGAACCTTCACCCTGGCACTTCGCACTGCCCAGCTGGTCCTCCTGCAGAGCCATGTGGCCCCTCAGGTCTGTGCTCTGGTGCTCGAATTCGGTGCAGCCTGGCTGCCACTTCACTGAAAATGCCATTCTCGCCTTGCCCCAGCACCTCGTGAGGGTGGCTTCGTTTCCTCCGGACACCACCCGCTGCTGTGCAGATTCCACATGCTGCTCTCCCTGCCCGGCTCCTTCTCTGACACAGGTGCTTCTGGCCATCCCATCCACTGCCGAAGCCCTGGCCCGGCTCAGCCTGCCTCAGTAGTGATCCGCAGGTGATCACTCAAGGGGTGGGTGCTGTGACTTGAGGGTTCACTTGTGGGTGGAGAGTATTTGCCCAAGAGGGATGACGAGTGTCAGTCCCAAAGCCCCTGACTGCTTCGAGCTGGGCTCAGAGCAGGAGGCCGAGATGTGCGGGATGATGGCCAGACCTGGCGCAGGTGTGGAGGTGGGAATGGTGCCAGGCCCTCGGGATCTGGGGCCTGCCGTGGGCTTCGTAGGCAGCCAGACTCCCCTCTGTTGTCATGACCTAGCTCCGTAAGGCAAGGGGTAAACTGAGGTAGGAAGGGGACTTCCCAGAGCAAGTAGGAAAAGGTCTCTCATGGTAGAGAATAATCGGGGACCCATGGTGGAGGCCTTGAGTTCAGGCTGGGGACAGTGAGTACCTCTTCATTTGCCCTTGCTGACTGACGGACTGACCCTGGTGACTAAAACGAAGGCTGTGACCCTGGCTGTGTCTGCTGTGCTTCCCTGGGCCCTGATCCCAGCTGGACACCTCAGCCCACACCAGGGACTCCGGCTTTATTCAGAGCCAGAGGGCTGCTGCGCGGGTCAAAAAGGAAGCTCAGGGCACACGTGCATGCACACACACGGCGCGCACATGTGCACACGGACACATGGCTTTGTCCCCCAAGCAGATCTTGCTCTTCCACTAGGCTGATGGCTAGGCAAGGTGGGGGAAGGGCTGGTTTCTTCTCATGAAGGGGCAGAGGATAGAACAAGTGGGTGTGGGCGAGCCTGGACACTTTGAAGCTTTTGCTAGGCCAGGTCAGAAACAGCCTGTTCCACATGTTAACAAGTTCAAGAGATTTTTTTTTTTAATTGAAGTAAACATTTTCAAGTAGGATACAAATGTGCCTGCATTTTGAGGATCAAACACTGTACTTCAGAGGCGGCTGTGCCCCTGGCTGGGACTGCAGCCCGTATGCCTCCAGTCCACCTCCTCTCTGTCCTCGGGGTCACCGGGTCACTCTCAGCCTGTGGGCGCTGTCCCCCGTGTTCCTCCTGATTCTTCGGTGCTGCCGGGAGGTGTGCAGGGGCCGTGCTGCCTTAACAGTGATGTGCCTGTTGACCAGGTGGTCCACAGTGACTCACTAGCGGCTGGACAGTGTCGCGTGTGTTGGGGTACAGCAGGGAGCAAGACAATCATGGTCGCTGCTCTTGAGGAGCTGACCTGAGGAAGAGGTGGACAGAGAATTAAAAGGGTGCACACGCACACCCGTGTGTCTGTGTGGTGAGTGCGGGAGGCAGCAGAGCAAGACACAAGGTCACAGGAGCCTCGGAGTACAGGGCGAGCGTGGGCAGGGCGGGAGGTTTCAGCTGGGCAGCCCTGCCGAGGCCCTGGGGGACGCATCTCGGACTTGACGCTAGGCAGGGAGGCCATGGGCTGGACAGAGTGAGCAGGTGCAGGGAGGAAAGGAGGGCGGCCAGGTGGTGGGAAGATCCCTCTGGACCCCTGGGCCGTGAGGAGTTTTGGGAGCAGGTAAAGGGTTTCAGGACATTGACTCTGAAGTGCTTCAGACGGTCTCCAGGGCCTGCTCTGCCTGGAGACCTGAGAGGACAATTTTACCTCTGTGAGCCTCCGCTTCTGCATCTGTAAAGTAGGCTCAGCATGGCCACCCAGCAAGGTTGCAGGGAGCCCATGAGCTGCATGTTGGCATCTGTCTGGGATCCTGGGCCTTTTGAGGTGGTGATGGTGGGGTCAGGACTGGAGCTGAGCCTCAGGGAGCCACATTTGGTGTCAGGGACTTGTTTTCAGACGTCTGATCTGACTGTCCTACCCGAGACCCATGGAGAGAGAAACCATTAGAGGTGCTGCCTGTAGTGCCCTGCCTGGAGTCTCATGTCCAGCCTGTTGCTCTTACCGTGTTGCCTGGGCTAGTGAATGTTCTCTCTGCATCGTTGTCTTTGTCTGTTGCATGGGGTAGTAATGGCCCCTTCCTCCTGGGCCAGGTGCGCGGGTTACGTGAGGGATGCTGGGTAGATCGCTGAGAGGGGCAGTACCCAGTAGGCACTGAGTTTGTGTGACTGCTGCTGAAATGGTGACACGTTGAGAATTTACTGTGTGCAGTATGGCTGCGATCCCTGTGGCTGTCTCTGGGCCAGGCCCTCCGTGCCTTGTGCTCCTGTGTGCTGTGCGATCTCTTGTAAAAACTTAAGGAAGCAGCTACTGTCATCACCCTCGTTTAACAGAGGCCAGCCTTGAGCTCCCTGGAGTCAGGTGGATCAGCTCATCTGCACTTCACATATAAAGCAAGGCCTCAACTCCTGGCAGCAAACAATTTTAAGCCCTGGGCTGCCTGCATGTGAAGTTCTGAGCCCACCTGGGACTGGATCTCTGCCTTGGGAGCCTACGGGCCAGGAGCTGCGTGGGAGGGACCTGGGTGGGGCTTCTGCCTGATGATTATAAACATGGCCAGTTCCTCTGTTTGTCCTGCCCTCCCTGTGGTGCCCAGAGGAAAGGGGTGGCCCCGGCAAATATCCGGAGGTGTGCCCCTCTGCCCCTCTGCCTGCCGGCTCACACGCAGTGGCAGCATGCCAGGGCGGTTGGGAGTTTATGGTGGGAAGTGGAAAGGCAGCTACGTTGCAGTAGCCCCCCATCTCTACCCTGAGGTCCTCCTACTTCAAGGCCTGGCCCTTCCTACCCTGGGTTTAGTGAGAGGTCACGTGGCTGACTGTGTTCCCACAGAGGCAGGGGAGCCGCCTTAGTGCCCCCAGGCGGGGAGGGGGTTGTACTGAGGCAGAGCCAAGAGTTCAAGGTGAGGAGCTGGCTGCACAGGGAAGCCAGGGAGGCTGTAGGACCTGGGCCGTGGAGCCAGGGCTTTGCAGGGAGTCATGAGCCTTTAAGGACAGCTGTAGCAGCTGGAACTAGAAAGACTTAGAGCTGAGGGCAGAGAAGCCAGGAAGGGGTGGGACAGAGAAAGGTCAAGGCCACCAGGATAGACAGAGTGGAAGGCTGGAAGAGGGATACGCGGTGTTCAGGAGCTGGCACTGAGGAGAGACGCCCCCACCCTTCCCAGGGGTGTCCCACCCCACATCCAGATACCTAGGCCAGGGCAAGTGGACACTGGGTCAGAGGAGGAGCCCCGGCCAGGCCTGGCTCTGACCATCCACTGGCCCCTGGGGACTAGCTGAGACAGGTTGGCTGCTGGGTCCCCACCCACTTCACAGTGGGCTGCCACTGCCAAACCGGTTCCCCCACATGGCTGCCCATTGATGGGCCTTCCTCGGGCTGGGGCTGGCACCTCCCTCCCTCCCGATCTGCTCACATGAAGGGTCCTCGTGGGACAGCCAGGCTTGGAGGGGAAGGGGGCACTTGGCCACAGATATGCGGAGATCGACAGCACTGGGGGCCAGCCCTGTGCCTTGCACTCTACCAGGCATTGGGGAACCGCTGGGAATGAGACAGAAGTTCCCACGGCATGTTTCTCCTTGGGCTGAGGCCTCGACTCACCTGGCGCCTCTTCTGGGAAGTTTCCCCTTAGCCCAGCCTGCAGTCTCTCCAGGGCTGGACTGGCGTCCCTGGCATGCCAGCCCTGACTGCTCTGGGCTGTTACGGTCTAGGGACAAGTCTGTGTGTCCCAGATGGATCCCCAGGAGATCAGAGGCTTTCTAGGTTCTCAGCGTGTTCCCCACGCAGCCAGCAGAGGGCTGGGCACAGAAGAGGCTGGGCTGTGGATTGCTGGACGGAGCAATAAGTGAACATGTTGATCTTTTCCCTTCATCTTACAGATGAGTAACCCGAAACCCCGAGAGGAGACATCACCTGCCCGAGGGCACTTCTAGCCCAGCCAGCCTCAACCCAGGTCTGTGTGACCCTAGGACCCGTGTTTGGGACCTCGTAGGTCACGGCAGCATGCTGGTGGGCTTGTCCGTCAAGCCTAGCCCTGAGCAGGGCTCTCGGTTCACCCGTTCATTCCTCGCTGCAGCCCTGTCGGGTGGGGGCCTGGAGAGGCATGGAGAAGCCCCGTCACTTGCCCTGGGCCACTTGCAGCAGATGGCAGGGGAGAGTCGTCTTTGCCTGCCGGCTCCCCTCGGGCCCTTTGGACTTCTAATCAGAGAATGTACTCTGTGCCTGGGGCCATTCCAAGTACCCAACTGGAGACCAGCCCGTAAAGCTGGGGGTGTCACGGTGAGGACACCTGGGCATCTGGACCTCGGTACCCACCCTTGTCCTAGTAGGCAGTAGAGCCGGTGGCAAACCCAGGTGACAGGGATGGATCATGTGGGGCCTCTTGGGCCATAGCAGGGCTCTGGGCAGGAGAGGGTTGTGACTGACTTCTGGCTGCCTAGGAGGGGCCCACAGGGTGGAGGGCTTGGGCAGGGCCGGAGGACAGGCAGCTGGCCGGAGGCAGAAGAGAGTGGTACTGGTGTGGGTGGACGCCCACCTTCCACTGACCCCTGCCCACCGTCCCTCCTCCCACAGCGCCCTCAAGCGCAGAGGCCCTGGCACCATGTTCGGGAAGAGGAAGAAGCGCGTGGAGATCTCCGCGCCCTCCAACTTCGAGCACCGGGTGCACACGGGATTCGACCAGCATGAGCAGAAGTTCACAGGGCTGCCTCGCCAGTGGCAGAGCCTGATCGAGGAGTCTGCTCGCCGGCCCAAGCCCCTCGTGGACCCCGCCTGCATCACCTCCATCCAGCCTGGGGCCCCCAAGGTACGCCATCGCCCCCACCACCTCCCCTCACCTGTGCCACCCGAGTGACCCCCTGCCCTTCACCCATCCTTGACCCTGCAGCCAGCACCTCCTCACTGACCTTCCCCATCTGCAGCCCAGTGCTGGCCTTTCACCTTCCACTGCCCACGGGCCCCCAATCCCGAGAATGCCGCGCGCACCCCAACCTGCACCCCTCGCTGCCCCCACAGACCCCCACACCAGCCTCTAGGTCCTGGCCTCTCCCCACGGCTTATGCGCTGAGCTCTGTCTCCCGTTCCCAGCACCACATACCCAACCTCAAGCCTTCCCAGAGCCTCCTGGCAGTGGGGGCAGGGCCATTCCCGGATGGCGACAGCCCAAAGGGGTCGGCCTGGAATGGGGGAGCCCAGATGTGGCACCTGACCCAGGCCAGGGCCCCCAGTGAGCTTCCTGGAAGAGGGGACGCCTTAGCTGTGCCCAAGGACCGAGGAGGAGAGGGAAGTGAGCCAGCGGGAAGCAGGGCATGGAGCAGAGGAAGCGGCTTATGTGACACGTTGAGGCTTTTGGTTTTGTGGAGTTTCCCTGCTGTCTTGAGCAAAATGGCAGGGTTGGGACTGGAGCGGAGGCTGTTTCTGTGGCGCACACTCCTCGCCCTTTCCTGCCTCCCTGAGCGCTCGGGGCTGTGGCTGTGTGCACTCAGCACAGCGGTGCCGCACCGGCCAGCGAGGCCGGCTTGGGGCTCAGACTATCCCCAGCCTGATGGGGCCTGGAAGGCTGTGACCAGGCTTGGCCAGGTTTGTCCCTAGCTGGTGGCGAGGGGTGTGCCTGTGGTCAGCGGGCCGAGTGCCTGGGTGGGTCATGGCTGACTCACCCTCGCCGGGTGCCCAGGCCGGGGCTGGCAGGGAGGAGGCCCAAGCTCAGTGAGCTGACCATGGGCACAGTGCTGGGACTGAGGCTGCCACTGAAAGCTGCTCTGTGTACTTGGACATTTTTGCCACTAATTTTAAAAGCAGAATTGCTGCACACCATCATCCCGGCTTCTCCAGAGGCTGAGGTGGGGTACGGGGGTTGAAAGTTTGAGTCCAGCCTGGACAACTTAACAAGACCCTCGTCTCACAATGAAAGGGGCCGGGGCCGGGACTGGGGCTGGGCTGAGTGGTGGAGCGCGTGCCTGGGATGCATGAGGCCGGGGTTCGGTCCCTAGTACCAAAATAGAAAAGTAATAACACTGCTCAGCAAGCAGTACGCTTCACAGCGGAAGCTCGGTGGCTTCTCATGACCAACCAGCTGGTGCTCAGTGACAGCTGTCTCTAGGTGAACCCTGGCTCTTTTGGAGCCAGTTATGTTGTACCCCACCCCACCCTTGAACTCCGTGCCTGTTGGCTCCAAGGCCACCTACGTTCACACATGGGCACAACCATGCCCCTCCTGGTATCTGGGAGTTTAGCCTTCGCTCTGCTCACAGCCAAACGCCTCACCTGCTCCTGGTCCCCCAAGTGGCAGGGGTGTCTCACCCTGGCACTTGTGCTTGTTGTCCTTGGCCAGGAATCTCCCAGGCCCGCCAGGAGCCTCCTGACCCCTCATTCTAACACCACAGCCAGACCCTGTGTCTTCCTGCTTCCTTGGGGTCCCTGGGCTAGGCCAGGCTCCCAACCAGCAGCAAAGGCCTAAGAGAGACTGGGGCAGCAGCAGGCCACCAGGGCCTCTGTGGCCTGGGTGTGTGTTTGAGGGGTGAACGTCTTCATACCAAATACAGCACTGGTCCCACATCCCTGCTGGTCAGGGATCGGCAGCAGGCAGGGCCCACATTCCTGGCTCCCCACAGCTTTTGTCAGACTGCTTCCATCCCTCTTCACTGGTTCAGCAAATGTTTACTGAGCACCTTCTGTGTGCCAGGCACCATTCTGGGCTGGGATGAGCAGGACTGGAAGCAGATGGGGGAAAACGCTTGCTGCCCTTGGGATCGTTCGGCTGGGCAGAGCTGGGCAATGGCAGATGTGTGCGTGCTCTGTGTCAGCGGTTGCTGAGTGCCTGAGGTAAAGAGAAAGCAGGGAAGGAGGCAGGAGTGGCAGGAGCTGCTGTTTTAGACAGGTGCTCAGCAAGCCTCACTGAGAAGCTGATTCTCAACAGATGCCTTGAAGGAGAGGGAAAGAACATGAGGACGCTCGGGACAGAGTGAACAGCCAGTGCAAAGGCCCTGAGGGCATATGTCTGGTGTGTTTAAGGAGCCAGGAGGGGGCATGTGTGCTTGGAGCTGAGGGGTTACAGGGACCCTGGAGGCCATGATTCAGTGCCCAAGGGAGATGAGGTAGTGTCCAGGGAGGCTAAGGATTGGCTGGATCCAGGAGGCGTTTGCGTTTGCCGCGTGACCCCAGGACCCTCTTGCCCTCTGCTTTGAGCCATGGCCACTCTCGCTTTTCCTGTCCCCCACCGCCTCCTGCAGGGGAGCATAGAGTGTGGTTTTGGGGTTAACGACGCTGGCAGCCTGCAGGGGAGGAGGTGCTGAGCTGGGCCCTGGCTCCAGCGGCCTGGAATTTGCAACCTCCGGAGCTGATTACAGGGTGGGCTGGCCTCCCTCCCTCCCTCCCTGCCCCCAGCCAGGGCTCTCCTCTAGTCTGGGGAGCCAGAGAAGGACGGGGGTGTCACCTGGGCTCTGGGGTGACAGCCTGGCCTCAGAGACTGTTCCTGAAGTTCCCCTTCCTGTGGCTGTCACTGGTGGGGAGTGGCTGCAGGGTGCCCCGTCCTGCCCCCACCTGCCCACCCATCATCACCCCATGGCATTTCTTCATCGTGTCTCTGTTGTCTCTGTGTGTGTTGTGTTGTACTGTCTGTGTGTCGGGTGCACTTCTGTGTCCCCCTCCCTGCCCGGCCCCCACCCTGCCTTTGCCCTGGACCCCAGACCATCGTGCGGGGCAGCAAAGGTGCCAAGGATGGGGCCCTCACGCTGCTGCTGGACGAATTTGAGAACATGTCGGTGACACGCTCCAACTCCCTGCGGAGAGACAGCCCGCCACCCCCGGCCCGAGCCCGCCAGGAGAACGGGGTGCCAGAGGAGCAGGCTGCCGCGGCCAGAGCAGGCCCGGACAAGGCCGGCAGCCGAAGCCGGGTCACCACTCACAGTGAGGCGGGTGCCGGCAGTGGTGACAGGCGGCGGGTGGGGCCAGAGAAGAGGCCCAAGTCCTCCAGGGAGGGCCCAGGAGGGCCCCAGGAGTGCTCCCGAGATAAACGCCCCCTCTCCGGGCCTGATGTCAGCACCCCCCAACCTGCCAGTCTGGCCAGAGAGGCGAAACTGGTGCCTGGCAGGCCCTTTAACACGTACCCACGGGCCGATACGGACCACCCGTCCCGGGGTGCCCAGGTAACCTGTCCCCCAGGGCCAGCCCCGCGCATTGCTCATCCTGGCCACTCATGTGTCTGTGCCGCAGCAGCGGCGGAGCACTCCCCTCACAGCCTCCTTTTGCTTCTGTTGCAGGGGGAGCCTCACAGCATGGCCCCCAATGGGCCATCCATGGGGGGCCTGGCCGCCCCCCAGTCCTCTTCCTCCCGGCCTCCCGCCCGAGGCCGCGGTGCCCCCAGCCCTGGAGTGCTGGGCCCCCACGCCTCTGAGCCCCAGCTAGCTCCTCCAGCCCGTGCTCTCGCTGCCCCTGCTGCACCCCCAGCCCCTGGTCCCCCTGGTCCCCCTGGCCCCCGTTCACCCCAGCGAGAGCCCCAGCGAGTATCCCACGAGCAGTTCCGGGCTGCTCTGCAGCTGGTGGTGGACCCAGGGGACCCTCGCACCTACCTGGACAACTTCATTAAGATTGGCGAGGGCTCCACGGGCATCGTGTGCATTGCCACCGTACGCAGCTCGGGCAAGCTGGTGGCCGTCAAGAAGATGGACCTGCGCAAGCAGCAGCGGCGCGAGCTGCTCTTCAACGAGGTGGGCAGGAGTGGGGGCGGGGGGCCCCTCGGCTCCTCTTCTCTTCCCGCCGAGTTCTCTCGCCCTGGCCCGGGCCCCTGCTTCCCTCCTCTCATCCATCCTGTTGGGCCGTCCCCACGGTCTCCAGCGTGGGCTTCCGCCCTCTGTCCTAACAGCACCCTTGCCTACTTCACTTTCTTCCCCCACCAAGTCCCAGCCGCCCTGCAGTGTCCCTCCAGGCTGGAGCCCTGATCCCCGCTCCGCGCAGCTCCATCCTGTGCCACTCCGCCCCCGCCCGGCTGCCCCTCCTGGCACTCCGCTGACACTGCCCACACAGCAGCCCGTCAGACCTGTCCTGTCCCCCACCTGCCTGACAGACCCTTAAGGCTCCCCTGATGCCCTCAGGATAGAGTTCAGCCCCTTTGCTGCCCTTTCAGGCCCTGCACCAACCAGCTCCCAGTGAACACTTGGTTTTATCCAACTTCCAGCTGGATCTTGGTGGCCCCTCTTTCAGGACTTGTTACAAAGGCAACAAGGGTCCGGAGAGGAGTCTGGGCCTGAGGGATGCTCCTCTCGTCTGGTACAGGAGCACCCGGGGAGGCCAGGCCTGGAGGCCACCCGAGTGCTCCTGCCCGTCCCTCTCCAGCACTTTCTCCACTGCCCCATAGCCAGCTCCCACCCACATTCCCCTGCGCCAGCTGCCCCGAGGGGCAGTAGTACTGTCCCCTCTAGCACAAGGCTCCCCCGCCGCCCTGGCCCCGACTGTGGCTGAAGTTCACCATCCTCCCTGGCATGCATTCCGTGCCTGCTTGTCCTTCTCATCTCAGCGCTGTACCCAGCCCTCCACCCTCCTGTCCCAGCGCAGCCTCTGGTCAGGGCCACTGAGACCAGCCCAGGACGGGCCAGGAGTTAGCATGGTGTCGGGGTGAGGGTGCACCCCTAGGGTGGAGGCACTGGGCTTCAGGCTGGCTTTGAAGGCCACTTGGCCTTGTCCGTGGGATCTAGCCTCTGGATGAGCTGGCCGGGCTGAAGAGGTAGTGGGAGGTGGTAGCGGCCGGGTCTGAAGGCCAAGGTGGTGCTCCCGCCCTGGCAGGTGGTGATCATGCGGGACTACCAGCACGAGAATGTGGTGGAGATGTACAACAGCTACCTGGTGGGGGACGAGCTCTGGGTGGTGATGGAGTTCCTGGAGGGCGGTGCCCTCACTGACATCGTCACTCACACCAGGTACTGGCGGGGCGGGGCCCCTGCTGGCTCCCAGCTCCCTTCGACCTCTGCCGTGATGGGGCTGAGTTCCCTCCAGAGGGTTGGGCAGGGCTTGTCTCCCCTGAGCCAGCAGCGCTGCTGGGCCCCAGGATAAGAGTGTGTCTTAGGTTCCTGTCCTGGTGGGCCTGGGTCCCCTCTTGGCTCCCCAGGGTAGGGTCTGTCTGCTCAAGTCCCCCACCCTAACCCAAGGCAGGGCTGGTCCTTCTAAGATCTGGGCCTGGCCCTGTCTGCCCATTGGCCCTCTGCTCGTAGGATGAATGAGGAGCAGATCGCTGCCGTGTGCCTGGCTGTGCTGCAGGCCCTGTCTGTGCTCCATGCCCAAGGCGTCATCCACCGGGACATCAAGAGTGACTCGATCCTGCTGACCCACGATGGCAGGGTGAGAAGGCGGTGGCCAGGGGCTGCCCCCCTCGGTGCCCTCTGCTGCCCAGTGACCAAGGGGCAGTGGGCAGATGTGTCTCTCATAGAAGAGTCCAGAATCCGGGGGCCAGGTTGGTGGGTACCAGTCAGCACAGGATTAACAACTGTAGCCTAGCGCTGGAGCTGGAGGGACACGCTTGGGCCCCGCAACAGCCGCAGCTCCACCACGTGCTTCTCTGTCTGCTGACGACTCCCTGCAAGCGCGGGATGGGCTGTGGGCCCTGGGCTTGCCTGCCTTGTTTTGGACTGAGCTTCTGCATTTGTAGCCCAGGGAGATGTTCTGTGGGAGAGGCCCTTAGGGCCACTGCATTCTGGCAAAGTTGGTGGCTTCACCACTCCCCCAAGGAAGGTCCAACCCCATCAGCGGGGGCAGAGAGCACGCGTCTCCACCAAGAGGACGAGAGCCGAGGCTGTCTGCAGATGTCTCCACGGAACATCTGTGAGCCTCCTGAAACTGCACGCACCGTGTGGGCGTGTGTTCTGGGGGCGAGTAGATCATAGATGTCCTCAGGAGTCTGAACGGGCCCACGGCTCCCGAAGAAGGTGTAAATCCTTGGTTCTGGGAAGCTGCTTGTTGCAGAGGCAGGCTGTGCGTGTGTGACACACAAATGCATGCGCGTGCACACTCCGTAGGGCCGAGCTGTGTTCCTCTCCAGCCTCTGCACCGAGCACCTGCTCCTTCCAGAGAAGGGCCAGGATGCTGGCTCTCAGAGCCTGGCCTCCGTCCCCACCCAGCCTTTGGAATCTGCAGGACTCAGCCATTTCCCCAAGAGCCCCGGGGCACCTGGTGCCTACACTCTGTCAGGCCAGCAGATGGGAGACCCTCAGGTCCCCTGCCAGGAGCGGGCAGAGCCACTCAGTGATCAGTCTCCAGAGCCCAGCTCTTGCCTCTGGGCTTCACGGTGGAGCCAGGGACTAAACAGAACGGCGCCTGCGTGCCCTTCCCCGGCCACACCTCTGACACTGCCCCCTCTGCCCTGCCCCAGGTGAAGCTGTCCGACTTTGGGTTCTGTGCCCAGGTGAGCAAAGAAGTGCCACGGAGGAAGTCCCTGGTAGGCACGCCCTACTGGATGGCCCCAGAGCTCATCTCCCGCCTTCCCTACGGGCCAGAGGTGAGCCCAGTGTGGCCTGGCTGGGAGAGAGCCGCAGTACAGGAGGCAGCGGTGGGGGGGATGGTTTGCAAGGATGGGGCTTCGTGGGGGAGGAGATGGGGTAAGTGCGTGTGTGCGTGGGTCCGTCAGTGCGTCGTGATTGATTGAACACTAGTCCTGAGCCGGGCCAGTGCTTGCAGTAGGCGCAGAAGTGGCCATGGGCTCTGCCTGGCAGCGTGGTGCCCAGGCCACAAACCGGAGGCTTCTGACTAAGCCGGCCTGCAGATGCCCTTGCAGACATTTTTACATGAGCTTGCATGTGAATGTCCAGCTCTTCTGTTGAAAAGCCGCATCTGGCCCCGTGGAGGCTGCATGCACTCGTGGCAGTGAAGCGGGTACAGAGGGACTGCCCACCTGTCCCAGTTGCCCACTCTGCCTGTTTCCCTCACTGTGGCTCCCTGCATGGCCCCGAGGAGTCCACTGGCCTTGACCCAGTGCCTGGCCAGGGGAAGGGCGCCTCGGGCTGAGTGGGTCGCACTGGGAAGGGGGCTGTGTGGGGGTGGGAGAGGGCCGCCTGTGAGCGACAGGCGCCAGTACAGACGTGAAGCCTGTCGGCCCTGCAGCTCTCGTTCTGGGGCGGACAGGCTGCAGACAGCTGTCCCTGTGCCCCTTCCCGTTACGGTCTTTGGTGGCGTTTCTCAGGCGAGGGGCAGCGAGGACCCCTGCCCCTGAGGACACTTGCTGCTGTGAGCCGCACTGCGTGCCCAGCATTTTGGACAGTCTGGGACCGGCTCTGAATGGCTCAGCTTGGGTCGTGTGCCCCTTTCTGAATCTGAGTTCTGCCTGCTGCTGGGCAGCCAGATCAGGGACTCACCAGCGCCTGCAGGAGCTGAGGCTGGAGGGGCTCCCCGGAGGAAGGCCGGGAGTGGGCAGCAAACAGTAGTGGCTGGGTGCTGGGGGCAGCACCCCTCCGAGGGCTCCCTGGACGGGGTCCTGGAACATGAGGCCTGGCCCACCGGACCTCCTTGGACATCCGAGAGGGTGTTCTGGGCCCAGGAACTCTAGGAGGAAAGAAGCAAAGGCCGAAGGGGGGGCTGCCCCTCCCTTGGGACTGCCGAGGACTGGTTCCCCCTCAGCCCTGCCATCCTTTCCTCCACCCCAGGTGGACATCTGGTCGCTGGGGGTGATGGTGATCGAGATGGTGGACGGGGAGCCTCCCTATTTCAATGAGCCACCCCTCAAAGCCATGAAGATGATTCGGGACAACCTCCCACCCCGACTGAAGAACCTGCACAAGGTGGGTCCTCGCTGGCAGGGGGCTGCCAGGCTTCCTGCCCCAGGCCCTGTGTGTGCACACAGCCTGTCTGGGGAGAGCCCGGAGACAGCGGAGCCCCCAGGCCCCCCGAGCCCTCTCCATCCAAGGCTGGGGCTCAGCTGGCCTGGCTGAAGGCATGCAGCCAAGCCACATCCTTCCCTGGCCTGTCGCAGAAAGAGCTGCCTGTTTGGAGGCAGAGGCCGGCTCCGGGCTGCCTGGGGATGCCTTTGCCGAAGGAAAGGGCTGCAGGGTCCTTGCCAGACAGTGAAAATAGGGAGGAAGTGGGCCCTGGGTGCAGGCTGTAGTCACCAGTGACCTCTCTGCCCCTCCCAAGGCAATAGCTGCCCCTGGACAGGAGGAAAGTGAGCGCAGTGCTGTGGGCCTCACCTCCAGCCCCACCCCCGCAGGTGTCGCCATCTCTGAAGGGCTTCCTGGACCGCTTGCTGGTTCGAGACCCGGCCCAGCGTGCCACGGCGGCCGAGCTGCTGAAGCATCCGTTCCTGACGAAGGCAGGGCCGCCCTCCAGCATCGTGCCCCTCATGCGCCAGAACCGCACCAGATGAGGCCCAGCGCGCTGGCCTTGCACCAAAGAGCCCTGGCCGCCTGCCTGCTGGATGCCAAAGGGGGCCGGGCCGCCCCTGCCAGTCCACAAGACACTCCGTGCAGCACCACCACCCTCCTTGCAGGGCCTGCTAGGGTCCCTACTACTGAACTCCAGTTTTGATTTTGTGACTGTAAAAACAGACTTGTGGGAGGAGTGAGGCCCCTGGGACCCCTCCCTGGGACAGGCCCTCCCATGTTCTGTCCCCAGGAAGGAGTGCGCCCCACCCATCACTGGAAATCTGCGGTCAGGTCGACAGGGCTGGAGGGAACACTCTGAAAGGGGTGCGCGTGTGCTCCCCGTGTGCGCGTGCGCACTGAAAGCCGCGCTGTTCTGTGCTCAGCCCGCCGGTGGGTGTCCCTGGGAGCTTGCCAGGCGTGCAGCCCCGCCCTCGAGCCAGTGCGGGGTCGCTCATGAATGTCTGAGTGGCCTTTTCCTGGAGCCCTGCACACTTTCTGTGGCTGGAGGGAGCCGGGTTGGGGCTTTCCCCACCCCCAGCCTCTGCAGCAAATGACTACTGCACCCGGACAGCCTCCCGTTTTCTAGAAGTCTATTTATATTGTCATTTTATAACACTAGCCCTGCCCCCGCCAGGGGATAGGGAACCCCTGGCCTACAAGGTGGCCCAGGGCAGAACCACTGCCTGAAAAATCAGGTTCCTGCCCTGGCAGCACAGCCCTGCCCTACCCCCCGTACCCCTGAGTTAGTTTTACAATTAAAACATTTCTTGTTTTTGTTTGCGTGTGTGCGTCCGCCTGGCCATCGCAGGGAGGGAGTTTGAAGGCCGGGGCTTGGCTGACTGAGGTGTCCGCCACCACAGAGGACCCTGCTGCCCTCCCCAGATGGGACCAGGCTGATCCCAGCCCGGGGGCAGCCAGCAGCCGCTGCCGCAGTTGCCAGGTTGGGGTTTCCGGGAACCGTAGCTTGTCTTGAACGCGTTCAGCGGCAGGAGCTGAGCCGTGCTGAGCGGGCATTGGTAAACTGGCCGCTGGCAGATTGGTCAGTGGGCAGTTAGACGGCTCTTTGGGGCACTGAGGCTGAAGGACTGGAGCAGCTGCCTCAGGTCCTGTGAGCTGGGGATGTCCTCTAGGCCAAGGCGGGCGTGGGCTGGCGTGGAGGTGCCCGTACTCGCCTCTCATCTCCTCTGGCACGCAGGAGCTGGCAGACGGGTGGGAGGATGCGACGCAGACCTCTTCCTCCAGGGCCCGCTGGCCACGCTGGTGCTGGGACCACAGTCCGGCTGCTGCTGAGCAGTGAGGGGTCCAGGCCCAGCTGCAGGTTCATCCAGCTGCACTCCTCCACCTTCGCTGGTCCCGATGTCTGCGAGAGCCAAGACTGGCAGTGCTCTGCCAAGTGGGACAAATAGGTTCAGACCCAGCAGTGCAGAAACTGTGTCTCACACACAGGTGAAATGGATTCATTTCTGCAAAGAAATAGGTCAAAATTGCTGGATGTGTTGGCACATGCCTGTGGTCCTAGATACTCAGGATGCTGAGGCAGGAGGACCTCAAGTTGGAGCCCAGCCTGGGCAGTTTAGCAAGACCCTATTACAAAACGTAAAAAAGGACTGGAGGTATAACTGTAGAGCACTTTCCTAGCATGTGTAAGGACATGGGTTCTGTCCCCAGCTGCGGAGATAGATACAGGTATGGCAATATAGGCAAAAGAATAGAAAACCCACCCACCTATAACCCTCAAAAAAAACCCAGAAGCCTGTGGTTTGAGCATGTTTATAAAGACATCTACCAAACATGAAGGACCAGGTCATTCCTACACTGTATGAGTCATCCAGAAAATAGGGCAAGAATGGCGCTGCCGTGGCCGTGGGCCCACTAAGCGACCGGACAGCCCAGAGCCCAGCGGCTGATGTCCGAGCACCCCCTGACCCTGCTGGGCGCGAGCACTGCCCTGGACGGTACCCGTGCTCCCAGCTAGCGTGCGGCTCGGGGACGGAGTCGCCCGCCTGTCCAACGTCTCACTCCGTGGTGACTGCTGGCTTGGGCACCTCCAGTGGCTGTCACCGCAGTGGAAAGGAGTGGTTCTCGGTGTGGTGGGAACCTGTGGAGCTGTCTCCCTCAGCACTGCCTCCAGCTGCTGTCCCCTGTGCAGAAGGGTCACCAAAACAGGGGCACAGCCCTCTAAGTGTTCGGGGGCGGGGTGCAGTGAGGTGAAACTGCAGGGCTGGGTGGGTTCTGCAGTGGCAGCAAGGCTGGAGGAGCCAGACAGGGCCAGTTCCCCGGCAGTCCGGCGGAGGCTGTGGTCACCCACATGGCTGGGAGGACAAGGGGTCAGTGGCGCTGCCCGGGCCCTGGAAAGCTACCCTCGCCTCTGGGGAGGCCGGAGCGGCACAGCTCCACCTGCTGCCGAGCTTCAAGTGTCCCCCGGCAGAGCCTTCCTGACCCCCTGGTGGGCGGCTCCACAAAGAGGCTTCTCGACCTCCCCCGCTGAGCAGAATGGGCTGTCTGGCACCTCATATGCTGTGCCGACCCTGCACTCGGGACTCGGGACTCGCTCTGTGCAGATGTAACTCGGCTGGACGGGAGTGCCGAGTTCAGGCAGGGGAGGCGGCCGTGCTAACTTGTAACCACAGGGATGTTTACAGAGAACCAAATGATCAATTGAAACAGGTCGGACCAGTGGCTCCCGAAGTGTTCCCAGACCAGGCACAGCTCAGAGGACTTGCTGGAAGTACAAATTCCTGGGCCACACCCCAGGCTGAATCAGACACCGGGTGCGGCCCAGAAACCTGTATTTGACCAACTCTGGGGGATTCTTTTTCTTTGTTTATTTGTTTGGACAGGATCTTGCTATGTAGTTCAGGCCAGCCTTGAACTCACTATGTGGCCCAGGCTGGCTTTGAATTCACGGCAGTCCTCCTGCCTCAGCCTCTGAGTGCTGGGATTGCATCTTTTTTTTTGAGATGGGGCTGATGTACTTCAAACTGGCCTTGGACTCATGATCCTTAGCCTTCTGAGTGCTGAGATACAGACAGCGTGCACCACCACACCTAGCACCTTCAGGGAATTCTGATGCCCGCTCCAGGGTGGGAACCTCCGGAGTCCACAAGGGTTCTGTGTAGAACACCCAAGCCTCCCGGATTCAGCCCTTTGAGTTCTCAGGATCCCAATGTCCTGCCACCTTGTGCCTTCATCCTGGACCCTGGCCTCCCGCGTGGTGAGAAATGACCACCATTCCCCCGCCAGCTTTGGCGCACAGCGGCCCAGAGGCAAGGCAGGTTGAGAAATGTAGTAGCTGTTTCGAGTTTTGGTCTTTTTATCTTTTTGAGACAGGGTTTCACTATGCAGTTCAGGCTGGCCCTGAAGTCATTGTGCAGCCCAGGCTGGCCTTGAACTCGCAGTGATCCTCCTGCCTCAGCCTCCCGAGTACTGGGATTACAGGCGTGTGCCACAACGCCTGGCAGTAGTCTATTTTGAGCAGCTGTGGGTCTCACACTAATGCCATCGCTAATGAAATCGTGATTCTCCACCCCTGTGCATCTGCTGGCTTCGTTTGGTTTAATGATACCGCAGAGAGCCCAGAGGCCGAGCAGATGTGCACAGGAGCTTTGTGTGCAAAAGATGTTGCCCCACGAGTCAGCACAGGGAAGGGGCTGGTAATAACAGCGCTGCAGAAACTGGCCCATTGTATGGACAGAAGGAAAGTGAGTGTCTACCTAACACTACAAAACAAAAAGGCAGCCTAGGCCTCTGCTGCCCAGGGCGGGAGCCACCAGCCACACGTGGCTATTTAATTTTAATTTTTCTTTTTTTGTAAAGTCACTCGTCCAAGTTTTATTTTATTACTGTTTGGTCAGTGAGTCTGCCAAGAAGACTCAATGAAAGCCGGAGAACAAGGACAGGAAAAGTAGCAGAAAATAAATATAGCACTGTCCCGGGGAGAAACTGCCCAACATTAAAAAGACTTCATATTTATTTCTCTCCTCACGGTATACACTCTGCCAGTTTTTGTTGTGAAACTGAACTGCGTTCACAGCCTTTGCACTGAGCCACATCCCCAAGCCCTTTTCATTTTGAGACAGGGTCTCACTAAGTCACCAAGGTGCCCCGGTTGGGTAGGAAGGAGGCTGAGGGAAGCTATTTAATTTTAAAGTGAAATAAAATTAAGCATGCAGTAGCTCCAGTGCACCAGGGGACTAGCGCATTTGCGGCTCAATTGCCACACGCAGCCAGAGGCTACCAGCCGACGCTACAGATGCAGCACATTCCCATGGTCTCAGCTCTCCTGGCCAGCATTGCTCTGACTGGGTCAAAACTCTGATGGTGAAGCTGGGCATGGTGGTGCATATCTGTGGTCCCACCTACTGGGAAGGCTGAGGCAGGAGGATCACAAGTTCAAGTCTCATCTGGGAAATGGATATATATACATATATCCATGTAACTCCAGGTTATGGTGTTGTATTCCTGTAATCCCAGCTACTAGGGAAGCTGAGCAAAAGGATCTCAAGTTCAAGGTCAGCTTGGACAAATCAGCAACTTAGGGAGACCTGTCTCAGTACATAAAGAGCCAAGGATGTAGCTGAGTGGTAGAGCGCTTGCCTAGCATGTACAAAGTCCAGGGTTCCATCCCCAGCAACAAACCCTAGAAAACTTGATCTGAGCAGCCCTTCAGGGATGCCCCTCCATTGTCCTGTTTCACAGATGAAAGACTGAGAGCACAAGATGGCAGAAAGGTAGCAGAGGCTGGATTTGAACCCAGGCATGTGGTCCGGGTTCCTGCAGGCAATCACCATACTGAACCACCGGCTAGGGCTCCCTTCACCATGCCAATGAGAGGGTCACATCTGACAGGAAAATGCCCTTCCGGCTCCTCCCAGGAGGCCAGTCAGCAGGATCAGGAAAGGGGTGGGGTGACCTTCTGGGGCAGGCCTGACAAGGAGAATTGGGTTGAGGGGCCTTGGGGCTGGGGGACAAGACGGGGCAGGTTTGGGAGGTGGAGACCCCTCAGAGCCTTTTCCCAGAAGACCAAAGTCATCTTCAGGAGTTTAGGAACCGCTGCATTCAACAACGTTAAATTCAGGGGGTGCAGTGGCACACCTCTGTCATCTCTGCACTCTGGGAGGCTGAGGCAGGAGGATCACAAGTTGGAGGCCAGCCTAGGCAACTTAGTGACTTAGTGAGACCCTGTCTCAAAAATAAAAGGAGCCAAGGGTACAGCTCAGTGTGATGGCCCTGGGTTCAATCCCCAGCACTGAAAAATAAAAGTTAAACTCCTTTCTCCCTTCCTCTCTCCTCCCTCGTCTTTCCTACACCTTTGTCTCTGACTTGCTCTGTCTCTGTCACTGTTTCCTCTAGTTTAAGCTGGTTCGTTGTTTGAACGGGTAACCCAGGCCTGTGACACAGGTGTAGAAGACAGCAAAGGGGAAGAGTGAAAAATCAACCTCTGACCCCCCCTCCCCACCCCAGTCTCCCTGTTCCCCTCTGCAGAAGACTACTTCTACAGAAAAGTGGGCACATTCCAGCAAGTACCTCAACACCCACGAGCAGACCTCTGTTCTGCCTTGCACAAATTAGCACAACGTACCCAGCCTGGTGCAGGTCACTAACAGCATATCTTTTTTTTTTTTCTGGTGCTAAAAATCTAACTCATAGCCTTGCACTTGCCAGGTGGGTGCTGTGCCACTGAGCTACATCCCCAGCCCTAACAGTGTATCTTGATGTTCATTCCTCGTTGGTACCAAAAATGCAGAACGCTCCTGTGAACGGCTGTCTATTACTACACACAAAAAAATTGCTCCTGTTGATGACTGCGTATTATTCCACTGAGCAGATGAAGCAGTCCCATTGATGACACCCAGGGAGCTCGAGTTGTTGGCCTCGGTTTCTGCTGTGCTGGGCACATGCTAAGTAAGCACTCTGGACAGAACCCGGGACGCCCACATGCTGAGTAAGCACTCTGCCCCGGAGCCACACCCCCAGCCCTGCCGGCTGCTCTGCACAGCCTTACAAGAGTGCTCCACATGGCACGCTGGCACATGGGCGAATTTACCGAATGTCCCCTGCTCCCTTCCGAAGGCTGGGTCCCCAAAAGTGATGCCTTCTGCGTACCTCGGAGCCTCTAGATCCTTCTCTGGCTCTGGCCAGCCCCACTCCAGTCTCTGGATCTCCCTGTGCCTCGGCCTCTCAGTCCCCACCTTTCTGATTTCTGCCTTCCTGTTTCTCTCTTTGCAGGCTGTCCGCGTGGAACTGGCCGCCACTGAATCCCTCCCGCCTCGCTTTCTCCTACCCAGCCTCATTCCTGCCTCTCTGTCGCCCCCTGCAGGGCGGAGCTGGCTGGCCACCCGGCTCCCCGCCAAAGAGCCTGCACCCCGCCTTTCTCCTTACCTGTTGCACCGCCCACTCTCTGTTGCCCCCGGGCAGCCCCAGGATCTGCTCCCCTTGCGCGGTGCCTGTAGCAGCACCCGGCCCCGGCGCACGCTGGGCCCTGGAGTAACCGGCGTTGCAGTGGGCGCCGGGCGAGGCTCCTCAGCAGGACAGTGACTTCCTCCCGCCTTGCAGCCGGCCCGGCCCAGCAAGCAGAGCCACTGTCCTTGTCAGCCCGAGCTGGAGACAAACAGGAAATAGCCCTGCCCACAGCCCTGCCCTGTTGAGGCTGCCATTCTGGCGGGATGAGCCACACGGTGACCAGGCAAGTGCATCCCCAACTCACACATGCTTACCGAGACAGGAAGCGCAGGAAAGCAGGGACAGGGTGTGGTGACCGCAGAGCAGCGTGGGAAATGACCTGGGCTGGGAAGGACCAAGAGAGAACGATCGACTAGATGCATCCTCAGGTGGGAAAAAGCCAGAAAGGCGTGAACATCATGAGCAGGCGACATTTGAGTGGAGTTGAAGGAGACCCTGGAATCAGCCAAAGGGAGGGACGCTTTCCCACACAGTGCTGCATGTGCAACGGCCCTGGGGTGGGAAGGGAGGTTGAAGGCTGGAGGACCAACACCACTATGGCATACTGTGAGCACATGGAAGAGCATGGAGCTTGGGGCCACCTCGAGAAGGCATGAGGGCCACACAGGCCCTCTCCTGAGGGAAACAGGCTGGGAGAAGGAACATCTTTTGCCTAGGACACACATGATATGATTGGGAGTTGTTAAATCCAGGCAGTTATTAGAAATGCAATTACTGCCAAGTGCAGTGCATGTACCTGTAATCCCAGCACTTTGGGAGACTGAGGCAGGAGGATAACAAATTCAAGCCCAGCCAAAGCAATTCAGTGACTTAGCCAGACCCTGTCTCAAAAAATGTTTGAAAATGGAAGGGAGGAGATGCGTGAGGATGTAGCTCCCTGAGAAGGCCCTGGGTTTAATCCCCAGTACTGGAAAGAAAAAGGCAGAGGAAAATTTGAGGGAAAAGGCAATGGGGCCAGAGGCAGAGACAGGAAGGACACAGCCAGGAGCCGATGAGGGAGGAGCAGCCCCCGGAAGTAGGGAGAGGCAAGGAAAGGTCCCTCCCTCCCCTCCCCTAGCAGCATGGCCCTGCTGGTGCCAGGAAGCGCTGAAGAAGAGAGAGCCCCTAACCTGAGCCGCCCTCCCTGGGGACACTTGTTGGCAGACTGGGGCCTCAAATCTTAGCCCTGCCACTTCCAGGCTGCATGACCTTGGGCAAGTCACACACCTCTCCGTGCCTCGATTTCCACATCTGTAAAGCAGGTTTAACGTAATTCCTGTCTTCGAGGGTGTGTCTGAGTAAGACCCTCAGAGCCCGCAGCACAGGGCCTGGTGTGGTAAGTGCTCCACGACCGCATCGTTGTGATTTGTATTATGTCACCTTGTCACTCACAAAACAACAGCCTGGCGCTTCCTAGATTTGGGTCTCAGCCCTGACCTTTCTGACCTCCAGCATTGTCCCTATGAATGTCCCCAATTCACATCTGCTGTGCAATACTTGATTTCCCTCCAGATGCCTCTGATCTTACCCGCTTCATCCCCTCTGCTCCACACCGACCTTCCTGCTGGCATCCAAACACACCAAGCTCGGTCTCACCTCAGGGCCTTTGCACTTGCCATTTCCTCTGCCTGGACATGTGCTTCCCCTGCCCAGCCCCTCCGTGTCTGCTCCAGTGCCACCTCCTCCAAGACGCCCTCCCTGGACGCCCCTACTAGGGAAGGCTTCTCCTGCTCTGCTCCATCCTCACAGCCTGTTCCTCATCTTCACAGCACTGGTGCTGAGTTACCTGATGACTAAAGTCCACCCTCCCCAACAGGGTGCAAACCCACGGGGACAGGAATTGAATCTGTTACATCCCAATGTCCACTGAGGACCATCCATGAGTATTTGTTGAAAGGATATGGGCTGCCGGGCATGGTGATGCACACCTGTAATCCCAGCGCTTGGGAGGCTGAGGCAGGGGCATCCTTGGGAGTTCGAGACCAGCCTGGGCTACAAAGTGAGCTCAAGGCCAGC
Source organism: Chinchilla lanigera (assembly GCF_000276665.1). Lineage (NCBI taxonomy): Eukaryota > Metazoa > Chordata > Mammalia > Rodentia > Chinchillidae > Chinchilla > Chinchilla lanigera. The sequence continues at coordinate 361,038 of NW_004955468.1, read as the reverse complement.
CTGAACTGCATAGTGAGACCCTGTCTCAAAAAGACAAAAAAAGGATATGGGAAAAGCTGGATGTGGGCCACACATTTGTAATCCCAGATACTGAGGAGGCTGTTGCAGGAGGATCCCAAGTTTAAGGCCAGCCTGGGTTACACAGGCAAACCCTGACTCAAAATGCCAAATAAAAGATGCAGGGGAGCAAGGATGCAAGCATACGGGAAGCTATGGATCTTTGTCTCCTTTACAAAAATAATTGTTTGCTGGGCATGGTGGCACATACCTGTAATGTCAGTATTTGGGAAGCTGAGGCAGGAGGATCACCATGAGTTTAAGGCCAGTCTGGACTACATACCAAAACCCTACCTCAAAAACCAAAACAAGCCAGGCTTGATGGCACACGACTATATTCCCAGCACTCAGGAGGCTGAGGCAGGAGGATCTTTGCAAGTTTGAGACCAGCCTGAGCTACAAAGTGAGCTCAAGGCCAGCCTGAACTGCATAGAGAGATCCTGTCTCAAAGAGACAAAACAAAACAAAACATAATCCACTTTTTTCTAAAATCAGTAATGCACTAAGTGGTCCAAATCCCCAAACATACAAAGCACAGAATAAAAAGTCATTTTCTTTCCCTTTATTTTTCTTTCTTTCTTTCTTTGTGGGTGTTTTTTTTTTTTTTCTGGTCTTTTTGAGACAAGGTCTCGCTCTGCAGTTCAGGCTGGCCTTGAGCTCACTTTGTAGCCCAGGCTGGTCTCAAACTTGCAACGATCCTCCTGCCTCAGCCTCCCGAGTGCTGGGATTACAGGCATGTGCCACCACTCCCGGCCTCAGGTTGGCTTTGGACTCACCATGTAGTCCAGGCTGGACTTGAACTCACTGTGATCCTCCTGCCTCAGCCTCCTGTTGGGATTACAGGTGTGCACCACCACGCCCAGCAAAAAAGCCATTTTCTCTCTGTCGGTGCTATTTTGAAGGGGTGGAGCCTACTGGGAGGTCCTAGGTTGTTGGGGGCATGTTTCGGGAGTCAGGGACAGTGGGGCCCACCCTTTCTTTTCTTCCTGAGGTGACCAGGGCAATAAGGTGACCGCCACAATGTGCCACCACAGGCCTGGGGCAGCAAGGACAGCCGGCCATGGGCTGAAAGCTCCGAAGCTGCAGGGCACAGCAACCTGGTCTCACCTGCTGATTGTCTCAGGTGTCTGTTACAGTGACAGAAAGCAGAATACAGGCCACCTTCCTGAGAACCTGACAAAGCTGTATTAAATATATTGTCATGTCACAAACAGCAGCAACGTGAGCTCCACAGTCCAAAGCTTGCTTTGTTTACTTACTTGACTTACATGCATTCCCTTATTAGAATGTAGAGAAAACTGTCCTGTTCTTTTTGGTTTGCTTCTTATCGAGGTGCAATTTACCCACAACAAAATGTACCCATTTAAAACATTCAGCAAAGGGGCTGGGGATTTAGCTCAGTGGCACAGCGCCTGCCTGACAAGAGCAAGGTCATGAGTTCAATTCCCGGTACTGGAAAAAAAAACAAAACAAAAATAAAATAAAATGCAGCGAGAGCCAGGGCCAGAAGGCACACACCAGTAATCCCAGTTCTTGGGAGGCTGAGACAGGAGAATCACAATGAGTTCAAGGCCACTCTGACCTAGGTACGTTGCTGCAGGACTGTCTCAAAAAACCAAAAAGATATATATGGGGAGATGAGTTTTAATAAATATCTATGCTCACAGAATGACCTTGACAGTGAAGACAGAATTTTCTCAATATCCCTGAAAGCTCACTCTGGTGTCCCTGCGCCATTAACCCCCAGCCCTCGGCAACCACTTCCCTGCTTTCTTTGATTCGAGATTAACCTGACCTGCTCCAGAATTTTGTATAAATCACATGGCAGGTTATCATTTTTTTTTTTTTTTTTTTTTTTACCAGGAATCAAATTCATGACCTCGTGCTTGCCAGCTGTATCCCCGGCAAGTTATCTTCTTTTTTGGCCTGGCTTTTGTCACTCTGAGTAGTGATTTTTAGGGCATATAAAACATGCATGTTTTATATTTGGACAGTTTGTTCCCTCCCTTCCCCTCTGCTTACCCTTCCTTCCCTCCCTCCTTCCTTCTCTTTCCCTCTCCCTCCCCCTCTTCCACTTCCTGTTCTTCCCCCCATCTTCTTCTACTTCTTCTCCTCCTCCTTCCCTTTTTTTGAGATAGCATCTCACTTTGTAGACCAGGCTGGCCTCAAATTCTCCATCCTCCAGCCTTAGCCTCACAAGGGCTATGATTATAGCTGTGCACCTGGGCACTTCCAGGTTGGGGAGGCTCCACCTGGCTAGTTTACTGAGCACCGCTTCACACAGTGAAGTGTGTTAGTCAGCTTCCCAGGACTGTAACAAAATGCCTCAGATAATAAGCTTAAAAAGAAGGAAGGTTTATTTTGGCTCCTGGGTTCAGGCCATGGTGGACTGGCCCATCCAAAGCAAGGGGTCTGTGTCAAGGCGACAGCACATGGTGGGAAGAGTGTGTATCAGAGCAAAGCTGCTCAGCTCATGGCTGGGAAGTGAAGAGCAAAAGAGGAAGAGCTGGAGTCCTGCTCTCCCTTCAGGGGCACAGCCTGTAGCCAGACTCCTGGGGTGGGACTCGGAATCTGCATTTTTAATAAGCTCCCTGAGTGACGCTGACATACCCTAATGCTTGGGAACCACAAGTATGGGGGTACAGGTGAGACACAAGGACATCCCAGCTAGAGAGAACGTCATGCGCAAAGCCCTAAGACAGGAGGGAACAGGTCACAGGGGTAGGGGCCAGGCATCCAGGGCCTTGAATGCCAACCAAAGGGCTGAAATTTTCTCTGGAGGGAACTAGGGAGCCATGGAGGGTTTCAGTGGTCGGGTTTGGCTTTCAGTACAGCAAGGTGAGGCAGCCGGAAGGAGATGACGTGCAAACCACAGCCAGGCCAGGGCAGGCAGGAGAGAGGCCCCAACCCTGCCAGAGACTCTGGTGCACTTCCGTCTCCTCTTGCTCTTCCATCGCAAGCCACACCCAGCTCTGGATTCTGACCTCGCTGGCCAGACACCTCTCCTCCTCCCCCATGCCGATGACGGTGAGGGTGACAGGGCCGGGGCAGCCGGGTGGGCAGCGGGACAGGGTGTGGGCTGTGGTGGCCAGGTCATAGGTGTGTGGTGTGCTCTGCCAGTTTCCCTGGGAACTTCTGGGCATGTGCCGGTCAGGAGGCTCCGCCTGGCATTTGGATGAGTTGGTTGTCCCTTGCCAGGGGTCCCCACTCTCCCCGGGTCCTGGTGACTCCCCACCTTTCCCGAGGCAGGCCATCTCACCTTCCTTGCCTCAGTCCCTGGATCCATAAACAGAGGCCCTATTTCCAGGTCCCGCTTCTGCGGGGGTGTTAAAGGTTGATGAGTTCAAGACACCAATGAACTACCCAACCTACGGGCCTGGGGACGGCGCCTGGCACCCAGCAGCCCCCAGTCATGGCAGTGACAGTGCTGCAGGGTGACCTCTGTTCCCAGTGTCCTGACAGTCAGGCTCCCGTCTCCAGGGAAGGCAGGGTGGACAGTACCTGTGGAAGTGTAGGGGATCAGGCCTGGGAGGCGGCCTCTGTTTCCTCATCTGTAAAGTGGGGATCACAGCTGTACCCCTCACAGGGTTACCGTGGGGCTGACACGGGGCTAGGGGCATCAGGAGGCTCACAGGCTGGCTGTCACCTTTCCTTCCTGTACTAACTGCAGCCATAGTCGCCCCGGCTCATCTGTTAGGTCAGGAACCCGCCAGAGCCCTTGGACCAGCGCCCTGCAGACAGCGCGGGAGTGGCTGGGAGGACCCTGCCCCCGCTTACCCGGGCCGGGAAGTGGCCCGCGGGCATCCGGTCCTACAGGTTCCTCCACACCGCCTCCTTCCCGCCATGCCCCATCCACACTCCCGGTGACCCGGACGGGGGTGGTGGTAGGACGCCCGACGCCTGCTGCTTCTCTCTGCTTCCCCCAGCCCCAGGACCCCACTGCTAGCTTCCGCCTCCGTCTCTGCTAGCCGCGTGTCTTGCCGATCTCCACACCTCGCTTCCCGGGCAGGGGTGTGTCCCGGAGAGGGCACAGGAGAAGTGGCAGGGGCTGCACCCCTTGCCACCGCTGCTCCCCCCAGAGTGAGCAGGCAGGAAGCAGGGTTTTCACTAATTAGCCTTCTAGACCTGCTGCCTGATCTTAACGAGGCGGACAGGCCTCATTAGCGAGCGGAGCCCTGGTATCAGCGTATTTGTCATCTCCTTCGCCCAGGGCCAGTGTGCGGGTCCTCAGCTGGCCCCGGGAAACTGGGGCAGGAAGGCTGGGAAAATGAGGGGACAACGGGAGGTCCTGGACCCCGGGTCTGCGGGAGGAGGCCGGGGGCCCCCAGTCCCCGGATCCGTGGGCGGTGGGTGGCTCCGGGCCGGCCCGGGGGAGGAGCCTCAGGCCGCGGCGTCCTGGGGGAGGAGCGGGCCCAGGTCCTCCCCGCCCGGGTAACGCGGAGCCGCACGTCCGGGCGGGCGCAGTCGCGCTCCTCGGCATGGAGGAGACGAGGGACCCAGCCGCCGTCGGGGCCGGGATGGAGGCCGACGGGCCCGAGAGCGCCCAGGAGCCGCCTCCTGCGCCGCGCTCGCCGCCGTCGCCGCCGTCCCCGCCGCCGCCCGCGACCCCGGAGGCCCCCGAGCTCCCGCAGCCCGAGCCGTCGGAGGCCGGCGCGCGGCAGCTGCTGCTGGACGAGTGGGGGCCGCTGGGCGGGAGCCTGCTGCTGCCCTCGAAGGTCACCTGGAAGCTGCTGCTGCTGCGGCGGCCGCTCTACCGCAACCTGCTGCGCTCGCCCAACCCCGAGGGTGCGCCCGCGCCCCGCTGGCTTCTCCGCCTCGGTCTCTTGGTCTCTCTGTGCCTCAGGTCTCTGCAGCCCTCTGCGTCCTGGGGTCGCGTTCTCGCCGCATCTGTGTCCCGCATGCCCCTTTCCCCTGTCTCGTCACGGCATCTCCGTGCCTCCCTGGGCGCTCTGCCTCCTGTAATGCTCTCCCTCTCCCTGCCTATATTTCTGCCTCTTTCTCCGGGTCCTTCCCTGCGCCCCGCTGACTCCCCGCAGCCCTCCGGGCATGGTCCCTCTTCCCGCAGGACATATTCACCCCTCTCCCCTCAGGGGCCCTGACTCTTGCATCCTCCGGCCCAGGCTGCCGCCCTCCCGCCTAACCTTGGTCAGGGAGAGGGGAGCTTGTGCCAGGCGCTGGCCTGAAACGCTCTGCCCTCTGCGTTTCAGGCATCAACATTTACCAGCCGGCACCCCCTACCGGTCCCACCCGACAACCCCTGGAGGCTCTGGGTAAGTTATGGGTCAGTGGCCGCCCGCTCAGGGAGGGCTGCTCCCAAAGAAACGCTCTACCCCTTCCTCCTCCACCCGCCAGGCAATTTCCGAGGATGGCACATCGGGACGGAGCCGCTCCAGCAGAACCTCAGGTGAGTGGGACCTCGGTGGAGTCCCTGCTCCGGCTGATTGCTGTGGAGCTGCAGAAACAACCTTGGCCGCCCTGGACCTATGTTTCCTGCTCCGTGTACCAGAATTAGCTATAAGACAGATGCTTGCAAAACTTAAGCATAGGGGCCAGCAAGGTCAGGCGCCCAATAAATAGCAACTGATGGTTATTGTTATTCTCAACCTCTCTCTCTGGGAGGGGAAGTCACCCGAGGCCACTGATCCTGCATCCATCCACAGTGGATGAGAGGGTGTGACAGTGGCGGAGTCACACATGCCAGGATTTGGATCCTGGCTCTGCCACTTTTTGCTGCATGACCTTGGACAAGTCCCATGCCTCCCCCAGTCCTGTGCTGGGGATTGAAGCCAGGGCCTTTACACTGAGTTACAACCCTACCCCTTTTTTTATTTTTTACTTTGAGACAAGATCTCACTAAGTCACACGTCACTAAGTTGCTCAGGCTGGGCTTGAATTAAGGATCCCCCTGCCTCAGCCTCCCAAGGTGCCGGGATCATAGGTGTGTACCACCATGCCTGGCTCCGAAAGACCTCACGTTAAGCCTCAGTTTCCTACCTGCTACAAAGGATTCTGATTGGCGCTGAGGGAACAGGGGGCACCCATGGGCGGTATGGTGGCCATCGCTATGAGAGCGCCGTGATCAGATCACCTGCCCCTTGGGTGACCCCAGCATGGCTGCCAATGCCCCCCATGTCTCCACCCTCTTTTGCAGCTGGACAGTGAAGCAGCAGTGTGTGAACCTCCTGGCTGAAGGCCTGTGGGAGGAGCTGCTGGATGACGAGCAGCCGGATGTCACTGTCATGGACTGGTGCGCGACCTGGTCCCCTAGAGCCTCCTCGGCCCACCCCCCTGGGAACTGCATTCCCACCCTGACCTTGGCACGGCAGGCCCAGCCTGCCCCTCCTCTCTGGCCCCTGCTTTCTGCCTTTCATGAACCAAATCTGGCCTCTTCTATCTTTGGGCTTTGCTGAGGCTGTTCCTTCCTCCCTGGATGCTTGTCCTCCTGCTCTCCAGAGGAATTCCTCTTTATCAAGAAGCTCCCCTGCCTGCCCCAGCTCTGACACGTTTGCTGCAGTGCCCTGCGAGCCATACCCTGCCCCCACCTCTGCTCTGCCACCCTGGCTGTACCTGGCAGTCCCTGCTGGGTGACATGTCTGCCTCCCTCTGTACTGTGCCTCCCATGAGGACAGGGCGTGGGGCTATGTGGGTCACTGCTGTGTTGCCAGCACCACCCAGCCCGGGTCATGCTGCCTGGGCACCGGCCGCTGTGTGCTGACTGAGGGACAGGCCAGTGGCTGGGGCAGGGATGTGGGCTGCGTGGCCGCTGAGGTCTGGGCCACACTTCCAGGTACGAGGACAGCCGCCTGGACCAGTGCGTCTATGAGCTGCACGTCTGGCTGCTGGCGGCGGACCGCCGCAGCGTCATCGCGCAGCACCACGTGGCCCCCAGGAGCCCCGGGAAGGGCCGACCCGGCCACTGGATCCAGGTGAGACAAGGGTTGCTTAGGACCTCACCGGGTGGGGGAGGCCTGGGTCCCTAACAAGTCCTCCTCCCTAACCCCGCGCTTCCTAACACAGGTGTCGCACGTGTTCCGCCAGTATGGCCCCGGGGTTCGCTTCATCCACTTCCTGCACAAGACCAAGAACCGCATGGAGCCCGGGGGGCTGCGGCGGACGCGGGTGACCGACTCATCTGTGTCGGTGCAGCTCAGAGAGTGAGGCAGGCCGCCCCTGTGCCTCCCTGACCCCGTAGCACCTGCTCAGCCTCTAAGGCCCTGGTCCTTGGCTCCTCCCTGTCCCTTTGTCACTTCTCTGGCCTCTTGGTGTCTCGCTCCCCAACCCTTTAGCTCCATTGCATCCCCTCAGCACCACCCTGGCCCCTTCCTGACCCCTCAGCACCTCTGTCCCAACGCTGGTCCTTTCATTTTGCTGGCCCTTGGCTTCTCTTCACATGTCCTCCCAGTTCTCTGACACAGGGGCCACTGCTTGCAAATTCAGTGCTTGCCAGATAGTAGGTGCTCAGTAAATCTTCCCTGCGTGAAAGCACATACTGAGGATGCTGCGTGCTTCTGTGGCCTCTGCTCCTTATAACTTCTCTCGGTGCATACCCCGTGGGCACCTCTGGACCATTTACACCGACCCTGACCTCTGAACTCTTCCCACGCCACTACTGGACAGCCTCTTGCCTGCCCCACTTAGCTCTTCTCCCATGTCCCTGAACGCTCAGGGATTCCCCAATCCCCTCCTGCTTCCAAGCCATCTGTTGTTCCCCGGGATCTGTCCCTCACCTTCCTTCCCAGGACCCCTTGCTTCTCTTTCTCTACTTCTGCCACAGTCCCTGACCCCAGATAGCCCTCAGGGGTCCTCGTCCCTGGGGGTACTGGGAACACAGACCGCAACCTGGAGAGAAACGTGAAGATTAGAACCAAAGTGTCCTCTGCGTGTCAGGGAGGGGGATTAAAAGTATTTAACAAGCCCGTTGTGCTGACACCTGCCTGTAGTCCCAGCTTCGTGGGAGGCTGAGGTAGGAGGACTGCAAATTCGAGCCTAGCCTGGCAATTTAAAACCAATTTTTTTTTTTTTGTACCGGGAATCGAACTCATGACTTCACACTTTCCAGGCAGCCACTGTGCCGCTGAGCTAAATCCCCGGTCCCATAGCCTCACAATTTAGTCAGACCCTGTCGCAAAATAAAAATTTAAAAAGACCAGGAATGTGCCTTGGGATTAAGGCCCTGAGTTTAAACCCTAGTCTAAAAAAAAAATCACTGAAGAGACCCTGACCCTAGCTTGGGATGGTATCCTAGTCCTAGAAGTGTCCCTGTTGTCCTAGGCTTGAAGGGGAGGCGCTGGAGCCTCCAGGAGGCCAGCACAGCTTGGGAAAAAGCTCTTACCGAAGAGCAGGCAAGATTTCGATAGTTAGCACCCAGCCGGCGATGCCCTCCCATGCCGCACACGGCCCTTCTGCCAGTGCACACCGAGCTCCAGGTCAGATTTGTGGATGTGTCCCCCTCCCCAGCACTGTCCTACGAATGAGCTGACCCAGGCCTGACCACCTGTCCTCCCCGGAGGCGCACCCGTCCTGTGTAGATTTGGGTTCTAAGCAGGAGCAGATGACAATGGAGATGACTTCACAAGGGTTGTATTGCAGGGAAGGCAGGGTGGCACGCAGGTAGAAAGCTCTCTACTCCCAGGTTGTGGGCCCAGCAGCCTCCAGGCCAGGTGAAGGGCTCAGCACTTGGGGGGACTGCAGAGGCGGGACCCTCACGGCATCAGTAGCACCTGAAACATACCGGAAAGTGTCACCAGGAGATGCCAGAGATGCTCAGATGCTCAGAGATCCAGGGTGTGGCAGGCAGGGGATGGCGGGTGTGGCAGGGGTGGGTGGGCTTCCAGTTCAGGAGCTCACATTCCAGGCCTAGGAAAGTTTGTGGCTAGGGGCTCTTGGGGTTTGGGGCACAGCTAGGGTTGGTATGGAGGGTACTGCAGCTGGCTCTGGGGTGCCAGGATCTGGCAATTTGGGACCATGAATGCAGGCTGAGCTCTGGGGCCCCAAGAGATGGGGCTGGGTGCTCCGGGACTGGTTTTGGGGGGTTGGGGATGGGTGGGGAACATGCAGGACAGACTAGACTGGATACCCTAGAATCGGGCCTGTGATCTTGGGGTCTGGGTCAGTTTTAGTGTCTGAGAGTCCCAGAGTGGGGTCGGGAGCTTTCAGATATGATGATTTGGGGTGAGGTGGGGCTGGCTTTTGGCCTGGGGCTCCAAAGATAAGGGAGCTGATGGGCTCCCCAGCAGGAGCCAGGCACCCCTCCTTGGGAAGGGTGCTGTGGATGCATGAGCAGGTGGGAAATGCTGAGGGAGCCCCAGAATGGAGGCTGGGCGTGGTTAGCCTCTGAGTCTGGCTGGGCAGTGGGGTGGGGGCGTGGCTGAGGCACAGGAGGTGAGTTTTGGGGTGCACTCTGAGATGGGGTGTCCAGGACTGGTTCTGGAGTCTGAGTATCAGGGGCTTGGGTGGCAGGGCTGGGGGCTGGGGCGGGGGTGAGGGGCGGGGCGCCAGGCACCTGCAGTACAGCCCGGCGATGGTGTTGGACCAGTTCCCCAGGATGCCCTTGCGGAACTCCTCCAGGCGCGGGTAGGCACCCGACGTGAATTTGCGCGATTTGCCGCCCTTGCCGGCGCGGGACCACACGGTGAGCTCGCAGCGCTGGGCAACCACGATGGAGGAAGCGGTGTTGGCCCAGTCGGAGGGCAGGTAGGGTAGGTCGGCGTCCGGCCCCACCGACAGCACGGAGCCAGCACAGCAGTTGTCGTAGTAGGGGTCGCTTTTGTCGTAGAGCTTGGCGCATGTGCGGCTCCCGTCCTCGCTCTTGAGGTCGGCGGGCGCGGGGCAGGCTCCTTGGACGCCGGGGGCGGCCGCCAGGGCTAGCGCCAGCAGCAGGGAACACAGCAGGGACATGGTGACTCTGCAGAGCCGCGCATCCCGGGCTTTTATGCACCTGACTGTGGGAAGGGAGAAGCTGCAAGATAACGACTGGGAGGGGGAGAGACCCACGTGGATGAACCAGGGCGGACATAGGACGTATTTGCATAACATTGTAAGAAAGTTGTTAAGTCAACTGGCAGGAGTTAAGGACATTCTTTTTTCTTTTGTGGTACTGGGAGTTGAAACTAAGACCTTTGCACTGAGCTAAGTCCCCCTCCCCTTGCTTAAATTTTGAGACAGGGTCTTGTTAAGTGGCTGAGTTCAGATTGGGCTCAGATTTACAGTCCTCTTGCCTCAGCCTCCTAGATTGCTGGAATAGCGAGCACCACCACAGCGGCTTACATACAGTACTTGCATAAGATTTGTTTGTTTGACGCAGGTTCTCACTGTAAAGTTCAGGCTGGTCCTGAACTCACTATGTAACCCAGGCTGCCCTTGACCTCACCATGATCCTCCTACCTCAGCCTCCCAAGCGCTGGAACTACACAGGTGTGCACCACCATGCCCAGCCTTCTGAGGGGGAGGGGCGGGGACCGGGAATGAACTCGGCCTCGAGCTTGCAGGCAGGCGCTGCACACTGAGCTATGTCTGCAGCTCCCCCACCACCCGGGAGCCTTGAATAAGACTTTTAAAACCTTTGCAAGACAAAATACATGGGAAAAATTTTGTTGCATTCTGCACAGCAGAGCTAATAGCTATAATATCTAAAGAGTCTTATGAGCCGGTGAGGAGAAATCTCCTCCCTCTGACATACACTAAAGGATAGGCCTAAGAGGGGAAGAAGGAGGCAAAAGGAAGCTGCCACCTCCAACCAAAACTCTTTGTTTTTCTTTTTTCACAGTGCTAGGGATCAAACCCACAGCCTCACATATACTAGCCAAGTGCCCTACCCACTGAGCTACAGCCCCAGCCCTACCTAGATGCTTTATTAACCATGAGTGGAAATCTTCAACCTACAAAATAAGTGGTAAAGCTGTTGAGCTGTATAAAACTGAAAAACTTTTGTGGCAAGCTAAACAAAACAAAACAAAAAGAACCCAAATCCAGACTTGAAAAAAATAGTGTTGATTTGCATAATATGTAATGAGTTCAACTGGGCGTGGGGGTGCACACTTGTAATCCCAGCACTTAGGAGGCTGAAGCAGGAGGATCACTGCAGGTTCAAGGCCAGCCTGGGCTACAAAGTAAACTCAAGGCCAGCTTGAACTGCATAGAGAGACCCTGTCTCAAAAAGATCAAAAAAAAAAAAAAAAAAAAGCAAAGAACAGAAGCAATTATCAAAGGCCACCACTTCATCAAATGTGTCTACACTGAGAACATCACTCTTAGTGGCCAACCAAATTGCTAAAGCTAAGAAGCCCTGTCGTATAGGTGAAGAGTTGATCCTGCCTGCTAGGACATTTGTCACGAGCTCCTAGGAGAGGCTGCAGTTCAAAAGGTGACACAGGATAATTAGAAGCAAAACTAGACGAACTTCTGAAGTACCAGAGGATTTTGAGCCACAATTGTTAGACAGGGTTAATGAATCACTGTGGTACGCAATCCAGGTTGACCAGACTACTCATGCTGACAACAAGGCACCAGTGCTTGTTTTATGCAATATATTATTCAGGAAGACGTGCATGAGGGTATGTCACGTGCACTTTTGTTGCCAACCAACTCCAAAGCAGCAGCACTATTCAAGTCTTTGAATGATTACATATCAGGAAAACGGAACTGGTCATTTTCGTACTGGTAGAGGTACAGACGGAGTGGCTGCCCTGACTGGACAACTTCCTGCTTTCACTGTTCAGGTCAAAGAGGTCCCTTCTGAATGTGAGTCTATATACACTGTGTCATCCATAGAGAAAAGCTGGCTAGCTGAAAAACTGTCACCTGAACCTCACAATGTTTTGCAAGATGTGATTAAAATTATAAACCATATTAAAGCACATGCCCTTAACTCACATCTGTTCATGTACCTTGGCAAAGAGATGGGTTCGGAGCACACACATCTTTTCTTATACACAGCAGTGAGATAGCATCTTATTTTATTTTATTTATTGTATTTTTGAGACAGGGTCTTGCTGTGCAGGTCAGGCTGGCCTTGAGCTCACTTTGTAGCCCAGGCTTGTCTTGAACTCTCAATGATCCTCCTGCCTCAACCTCCCGAGTGCTGGGATTATAGGCATGTGCCACCATGCCCAGCAAACCCTTTTATTTTCATTTAAATTTTTACTTTATTTTATTTTATTTTTTGGTACCAAGAATCAAACTCGGACCTTGTGCTTGCCAGGCAAGCGCTTATGCTTCTGAGCTATATCCCCAGTGAGATAGCTTTTTAAAGGTAGATCACTGGTCAGAGTTTTTGAGTTATGAGAGCTGCTTCAGAGATTTCTTTTAGAAAAACAGTCATCACTGGCAGCACATTTCAGTGACACGGGATGGGTTGAAATTCTGTTGACTTGTGTGATGTATTCAACCTGCTCAGTGAATGCAATTTGTCCCTTCTGGGGGATAGGATAACTGTGTTCAAGTTGGCAGATTGAGTGGCTGCATTCAAAGCCAAACTTGAATTATGAGCAAATGAACATTGGGATTTTGGACAAGTTTTAAACATGAGCAAAGATTTTGAAGGACACTGAGCCAGGGCCTTCTTTCTCCCATGATCTCCTATCTCACCTAACAAAAGAGTATGAGCATTATTTCCCAACCCCAAAGGACCCCACACTGGGAAGGAATAGACCCACGATCCATTTGTGAATAAGCCACGTGAATCCGCTTTGTCCAGGCTAGAAGAGGATCAGTGCTTAAGCTCACAAACGACTGGCCTTAAAAGTATGTGTGCAACAACTTCAAATCTCCATACGTTCCCTATTAAATTCAAAGCAGAATATCCCCAAACTGCTACAAAAGCACTGAAAAATCTGCTTCCATTTCCAGCATCTTATCTTTGCGAACCAGAGTTTTCTACAGGGGCAGCAACCACAGTAAGATTATGAAGTGGGCTGGACATCAGCAACACTTGTTCGTCCCTGTCTCCCATCACCCCCTCCGTCCGTGGGACCGTCGAGATGCAGGAAACAAACTGAGGACTCCCACCGATTCTGCGTTTATGGGGAATTTGATAATCTCATTATATACTACAATGTAATGATGATAGAAATAAAGTGCACAGTAAATGTAACAGATCTGAATCATCCCAAACCCGCCACCACCCCCATCCCCGGAAGAATTGTCTTCCATAAAACTGGCTCCTGATGCCAAAAAAATCAAGCTTCACTGCCATATGAGCGTTTGCCATTGTCATTATTATTAAAACCCCTAGCACAGTGCCTGGCACTTAGTAAGGATTCAATAAATATCAGCATCACAACAACAATTTATACTTCCTGTGGTCCCTCAGCTAGCCCCGCTCCCTGCTGGCACCCCTCTACACACCGAGTCTCCCACCTGGGCCGCAGTAGCGCGACGCTCAGGAGCCAAAGGCTGGAGGCACTTGGAAATCAGCTTACATGTTGAGTCTATGGCCTGCTTGCTAAGCAGGCGCTTGTGCCGCTGAGCTCTATCCCCGGCCCTGCCTGCTTGCCGAGTGACCTTTTGCAGGTGAATTTTATCCCTTGAATGGGATACAGGAAATGAGGTGGATGTAAAAGGTAACTTGTAACTAATAGAAAGCATGAACAATCAATGGGATTTTTATTTTTAAAAATACCTAAATTGTAACAGTGAATAGAGACAATAACATAAACGTGAGGGTGCAGCGCATGAAGCCTGGCACGGGGCAGGTGCTCCGTGTAGTTTTGTGACTGGTCTCAAAGTAATCTGTGACCCTGACCCTGGCCCAGACTGGACCTGGACTCTTCACTCTCCTGTCTTCCCGTGACCCCGTGAAATCTAATCTGCAGGTGCTAATTTCCCAGAGGCCACCTTGCCCCGAGGGCAGCAGAGCCCCGCCTCCTGATGATGCAAGAGCCCTGGGACGCGGGGTAGAGACGCATCAATGTGGTACAGTCACCTACAACCTCCGCTCCCGGGAGGGTCCAGAAGCTTGAGACACAGGGCAGGGAGACCCCGAAAAGAAGGCAGATCCAGGAGCAGGAACCTGAGCCGCAGTTCGCAGCAGGCGTCACATAGAAGGGGTGGAGACCAGAGCGTGGGCGCATTCCGCACACACAGGTGGAAGCAGGGCTGCCCCTTCCCACATCTGCCAGTCGGACCGTGTTGGTCACTGATGAAGGCTTATTTGTTTTGTTTTTGTTTTTGTTTTTGTGGGGCTGGGTTTGAACTCAATGCCTTTGCATTGATCTACAGCCATAGACCATTTTATTTTATTTTATCTCATCTCATTTATATTTTAAGAGAAGGTCTCACTAAGTTACTAAATTGCCCAAGCTGGACTTGAAATTGCAATCCTCTTGCCTCAGCCCCCCAAATTTCTGGGATTACAGGTGGGCTCACCTGGGCTCAGCTTTTTTTCTTTCTCTTTTGGGGGTGGTGATACTGGGGTGGAACCCACAGCCTCCTGCAAATGAGGAAAGGGCTCTACCACTGCACCACACCTCCAGCCCCTTACTGGTGAATTCTGAAGACCCGCACACTGTGAGCACAGCCACGTGCTCGACACACAAGCCCGGGGAAGCTCGGTCTCAAGCACCCTCCTGGAATGCGTGTGCCCCGATGGAATCACAAAGGCACCATCACCGACAAGTCCTCAGTCCTCATCCACTGCAACCTCTGCCCCACAAGATCTCGCACATGCAAGGTCCCTTGCACGCCTCTGACTCACGCACATGAGCACACAAACACACAAACACCGGCACAGCATCCTCACCCCAAATAAGCTTCTATTTACTAACACAGCCTGGACAAATAGCAGAAAAATAAACATAGCCCCTTTGCACAATTTTTTTTTCTTTAAACTGAAGAATGTTCTGCCCTTAAGGAACCTGTGAGCCCTTGAGAAAGTCAGGTGGTAAATCAATAACTCCAACACTGAAAAGAGTTCTAACAGGGCGTTGCAAAGGATTCTGGGAATACAGTGGGAAGAAAGATTGTTTGTTTTTTAAAAATCTTCACTGATATATTTTGATTTGTATAAGAAATTCTCTTTTCAGGTCACACAGTCTTGATTCGACATTTTCCAGCAGACCGTAGAACACTGTTTCTACTGAAATTGCCAGGGGAAGAGAAAATGTTTTTCTCAGATAGGGTGGAACCTGAACTTAAACGGCATTATGGATGGCACCATAATTTAAATGAAAATTTTAAGTGGGTTGCATAAATACAGGACGGTGCTCAGATCAGTAAGGAGGTTCACACTGGGCCCTGGAACTCATGACAGTTGCATCAGAACATGTCACTAGATGGGATTATTTCTACATACAATCACTCCCCATTTAACAATGGGGACACATTCCAAAAACTGCTGTAATTTTTTGTTCTCATGCAAACGCCACAGCATACTTACACAAACTAAAATGACGACAACCCAGGTGTGGCAGCACACACGGTCCTCTGGGAAGCTGAGGCAGAGGATGGGCAAGTTTGAGTCCAGCCTGAGTAACTCAGCGAGACCCTGTCTCAAAGTAAAAAAAAAAAAAAATTAAAAGGGTTGGGATGTAGCTCAGTGTAAAGATCCTGGATTCAATCCCTAGTACCATGAATAAATAAATAAATAAATATAAAATTTTAAATAACTATAATGTCACTAGATAACATAATTTAGGGGACCCCACTGAACACGCTGTCCCCCGTTGACCAAAGTGTCATTATGTAGCACATGCTGTAATTCTTAGGGATAGTATGGCCTCAAAACTGCTGTAACTGGTTTTTGGTTGTTTTTTTTTTTTTTTTGGTACGGGGTATCAAACTCATGACCTCCTGCTTGCCAGGCAAGCGCTGTGCTGCTGAGCTATATCCCCAGCCCCAACTTTTTTGTTTTTTTGAGACAAGGCCTCATTAAGTAGCTTAATTGCTCAGGTTGGACTCGTGTTTGTAATCCTCCTGTCTCACCCTCTCAAACTGCAGGGATTACAGTAAGTGGGGTTGTCATCTGAGTCTTAACAAGCCCTCCGGGTGGTTGTGATGAACACAGTTTGCGAAGTATTTGCGAAGTTGCCGCATTTCTTGCAAGCTGCCAGGCGACGCCAGGCAGCGAGGGCCATTGTTTCAGCAGTCTCTGTCCAGACTGACAATCCTCGGCCAGGACGAAGCCCGAATTCGGAACCCGACTCGGCTCGGGGGCGGGGTTGCAGCGGTGAGCGAGGCCAGGGGGACGCTGGGGGCCTGGTGGAGACAGCAGACACCGGTGAAATTCGCCCGGAAGCCCGCGGAGGACGCGGTCAGGAACCGCCTGGGCCGCACCGCTCTCCCCAGGCGCCCCTGCTGCTTCTCGGGGTGGTGGGGCGATGGGGCAGGTGTCGCCGGTAGCTGGACGCGGGAAAGAGCCCGGGATCGATCGCGAGGTGGCGCCGTAGTGCAGAAATTGAGCGCAATGGTTATGGAGGCCTGACCCGGGTTCAAATCCTGATTTTGCTGTTTATGTGCTGTGTGAGCTGAGGAAAGTTACTCAACCTCTCTAAACTCCACTCTTCCCCATGTGTGAAGTGAGCATAATACACACAACAATCAGGTACACCTCTTGGAATTTTGAAGTCTGTGGAAAAGGGGTGTGTGTATGTGCACGCACGCACACGCAATAGAACTCAAGGTCCCGAACATGCTAGGCAAGCGCTCTACCACTGAACTACATCACAGCCTTCTAAATTATATTTGCAGCGAGAGTCTTGCTAAATTGCCCAGGATGACCTAGAACTGGTGATTTTTCTGCCTCACCCTCTCAGAGTGCTGGAATAGCAAGCATGTGCCACCACAGCTGGCTCCCTCCCACTTTTATTTATTTATTTATTTTGGTACCAGAAATTGAACTCAGGACCTTGCGCTTGCCAGGCAGGCCCTCATACCACTGAGCTGTATCCCCGGCCTTCCCTCTAGCTTTTATCTATCAGTTTTGAGTTATAAATGCAACATTTTGCTGGGGCTGGTGGTGCACACCTGTAACCCCAGCACTCTGGGAGGCTGAGACAGGAGGACGGGAAGTTTGGGCCCAGCCTGTGTGACTCAGTGACTCAGAAACCCGATCTCAAAATAAAAATAATTTTAAAAAATACAAATGGCTGGGGATGTAGCTGAGTGTGAGGGCCTTCACCTCAATTTCCAGGATTGAGCGTCAGGCACAGTGTGCTGAGGTTGTTTCAGAAACAGTTGGAAAGTGTTCGCACGTTTACTAATAGGGGTATCGGCTTTGTTTATTATTACTAATCAGAGTCCTTACAGACAGAAAGAGATTCAGAAGAAGCCTGGGCCAGTTACTTATCTGCTTTCTATCGCTGCCCTAACAAATTATTGTGGAGGGAGTGGTTTCAAACAACACAGACTTACCATCTTACAGAAGTCCGACACAGGTCTCCCAGGCTGAAATCAGTGCAGGGCCGTGTCCCTTCCAAAGCACCCGCCCTTACCCTGTGACCCCTGCGCCGCCGCCCTGCCTGCCCGCCTCGCCTCCTCCTGGTCCAAGCCAGCAGCACGCCGTCTTCCAATCCCTTGCTGAGCTTGTCCTTACCTTGGACTGCCTCAGGTAATTCGGGTTAATTTTCTCAGCTGAGTCCCCCCTTGCTATGGTTTGGATTAGCTTCCCCTGCGTATGAAAGGCTCCGTCCCGGCCCAGGGCACTACGGGGAGGTGGTGGGACCTTTAAGAGGCGGAGCCTAGGGAAGCCTCAGGGTCCTGCGGAGGTGTGAGGTAAAGGGGATGCTGGGACTCTGACCCTTCCGCCTCTCTCTCTCACTTCCCACTCACGGTGAGATGAGCGGCTTCCTGCCATCAGGTTCTGCAGTACCACAGCCCAAAACAATGAGCCGAGGGGCATGGACGGAAGCCTGTAAAACTGTGAGTCAAAATAAGCCTTTTCTCAAAGTTAATTGTCCCAGGCATTACAGTAAAGGACAGAAGACAAACATGCTCCTTACCAGAAGGTGATGTGGGCCAAGACCCAAAGTGCCAGGTAGCACCTCTAGGAGCCCTTTTTCCCTATAAAGACATAGCTATGATAACATCTAGTGCCTTTTCCATCTTAACTAAGCTCCTAGCACACACCGTGGCTGGCACTTTTGCAGTTTGAGGTGCCGCAGCAAAACTAGCATGAATTTCCTTTTCCCTCTTCACAATTTCACAGATGCGAGATTTGTTTTTAGTAGGTTTTAGCAACCTCAGCCTAAGATTTTTTTTCTTTCCTTATTAAGGTGAGAATTTGCACCTTTTCACTAAAGGAAGCACTTTTTCGGCTTCTTTTGAGCAAATCCAAATTGCCAGCATTACTACTTTTATGCTTTGAGACTATCATTAAATAAAGTAAAGGTAACTTGTGTATAAGCACTGTGATACCATGACCATCGATCTGATATGAAGTGACTGATGGGTACTGTGGGACAGTGGTGAAACCTTTAAGAGATAGGGCCTAATGGGAGGAAGCTAGAGCACTGAGGGTATGTCCTTGAAGGGGACTGTGGGACACCAGACAATTTCTCTCTCTCTCTACTTCCTGCCTCCCATGAGGTGAGCAGCTCCTTTTGCCACACACTCCCTGCCCTGATGTGTTACCTTACCACAGGCACAAAACAAAAAAGCCAACGAGTCTTACACTGGACATTCAAAATTGTGGGCCAAAGTAAACCTTTCCTCTTTTTAAGTTGATTCCCTCAAGTATTTTGTCACAGTAATGGAAAGCAAACACATCTGCAGTGGTCTATTTCTTGCTCATACTGTGTGCTCTCACAGGTCAATCTGAGTCTCTGTTGCCTTTATCTTCATCTGGGTGGACTGAACAGCCAGCACCAGGGTCATTGGCAGTCTCTGGCCATGGGGAAAGCAGGTGAGGTGTGCACTGGTCCTTACAGCTTCAGCCCAGACACAGTGCCTTTCATGACACTCACTGTCTTCTTCTGGACAAAGAACCTTGCAGACTTGACAAAGCTCATTACCCTTATGGTGGTTACGTTCCAGTTGAGGGAGACAGGCAGGAAACAATGTAAAATACACAAAATAACTGGATGCCACAGAGGCATATGTGTTGTGGAGTAAAGTAAAGCCGGGAAAGGCTAGAGAAGGGTGAGTGCCATTTTGCCCAGGGCAGTTAGGGGGCCTCGTGAAGAGACATTTGGTCAGAGGGGAGAAAGGAGCTGTGGTAACACCGGAAGAGATTCCAGGCAGAGGGACCAGCCGGGGCAAAGGAATGTTTGAGGCAGGGCGAGGAGAATGTGTGGTCAAAATGGAGAAGTAGGTGGAGTCAGGGATGAACTCAGAGAGGCTAAAGGGGCAGGTCATGTGGAGGCTTTTCTAAGGTCTGTGTCACTGTGTGTAAAGTGGGTGACAGGGATACGGAGCGAGACGGAGCAATGGGAGGGGACACGAGCTCTGAGAAGCGACTGTGTTTGGTCTGAGCCGATCACAGTCATCCTAGGTCCCTTGCCTGTGAATCCTTATGAGGTAATTCCCATCAGTATGACGTCATTTTTCTTCCAGCAGGTGTTTACTGGGCGCTCACTGTCAGCGTGTGGCAGGCTCTGTTCTGGGTGCTGAGGACACAGAAGTGAACAGAACGGGCAAGACTTCTGCCCCAGGGGGCTCCCATTATGGGGGTGGGGAATAGATACCAAACATGTGCAAAGTGATGGCATGTTGGAGGCGATGTGGGAAAAGTTAACGTAAGAGGATTAGAGCTCTCAAGGGCAGCAGTCTTTAATGGGATGTGAGTGTAGCTTGACGGGAAGTGTGTGTGCTGAGGAGCTTCGGAGAAATGTTTTCCTCAGTGATAAAACCCACAGTCAGATTCTGGCCCTTTTTCTTTTTGCAGGAATGGGGATCGAACCCAAGGCCTTCGCACTGAGCTGCAGCTCCAGCCCTTCACATTGTGGGGCGGAGTCTTGCTAGGTTGCTAAGTTGCCTCTAACACGAGTTTCCTGCCTCAGCGTGCGAGAGTCTAGGGCTGCAGGTGTGTTCATGGTGGCCAGCAGGTGCTGTCCCTTTTCTCCCCTGGGCCTTGCCACGAGGCTGTAGTGTCTGAAACTGCGATAGCCACCTCGTGACCATGAGGAAATCTAACCTGAGCATGAGGCTGAAATGCAGAGAGTGAGGGGCTGGAAGATGGAAAGAATCTGAATTACTGCAGACATTAGTGTGATTTCCTGAGTTAACCAACACTGATCTATCTTAACCTCAGATTTGCTGTTACATGAGATTGCAAATTCCTGAGGGTTTAAGCAATGGAATTGGAGTTCCCTTTATTTAAGAAAAAATCCCGGTGAATGTAGCTGCATTTAATATACAATAAGATGGTTCTGTTTGCTCTACAACCGTGTGTAATTCAACAATGTTTCATTTAAAAACAAAACAAACAAAACCGTGTAAGTACTGAAGAAGTTAACAGGCATCCTTGAAAGTCCCAGGGATGAAAGGTGCCCCTGCCCTCGCGGTAGGTGGTCTTCAGCACCACGGAGAGCAGCCCGGGCAAGGCCCGCTCGGCTTACCCGGCTCTTAGCGTGGACGGATCACCCCTCCGAACACAGGAAGGGCACCTCTAGGGTCAGAGTTTTCCTTTTCTTTTCTTTTTTCCTTTCTCTTCTCTTCTCTTCCTTTCTTCTTCCTTCTTTCTTTTCTGTTCCTCCTTTCCTTCTCCTTGGTGGTACTAGGGATTGAACTCAGGACCTTCACACTGAGCTACATCCTCAGCCTTTAAAAAAAATTTTTTTAACTTTGTTCTGGGAGGCTGAAGCAGGAGAAGTGTTAGCTCAGTTATTCAAGCCTGGTCGGGGCAAGTTAGAAACTTAGTGAGAGACTGACTCAAAGTAAAAAATACAGTATTAAAAGAACTGGGATGTAGCTCAGTGTGAAGACCCTGGGTTCAACCCTCAGGACCATAAAACAAGTCTCTCTCTCTCTCTCTCTCTCTCTCTCTCTCT
>NW_004955468.1:323377-339960 GCF_000276665.1 Chinchilla lanigera | reverse complement strand
TTTTTTTTTGGTTTTTCTCCGGTACCGGGAACCGAACTCATGACCTTGCGCTTGCCAGGCAGGCGCTTTTGCCTCTGAGCTAAATCCCCAGCCCAGAATTTTACTTATAAACCAGTTTGCAAGTTTAAAAATGGCTTTTAATTGAAAAATAAGTATATAACATTAATCTTTCTACATTCAGTGTTAGAAATCAAATAAAAAGGACATTTTTTGACACTATTTTCAGACAATAAATATATGGTCAAAGATGTATAATTTGAAACTGAATTTAAATTATTATTTTTCTCTATTACTTAAATTATTGTTATTACCAAGTGGACTATATGCTCTTAAGAGATTTTCTCTCTTCAACTGATTGATTAAAAAAAGTTCTAGGATGATTCATTTTAGTCTTTCTGAGGGTAAGTGGAATGGTTGATACATTGTGTCAACTTGAGAAGTTTAACTAAGAGACTCAACCTGCAGCAAAGTTCCTCACTTTGTAAACAACCTCATCTTGTGCAAGAGGAGGGCACAGAAATGGTGTAAGTGCTACACCCATCCTGAGGGTAGTAGGCTGCTTACAATATCAGGGAGAAGAGGCTTGTTCTTCCCCCGCTTTTGCTCTTGCTGCTTTTGCTGTCTTCTGCCACATTGAATAATTGCCCCTGAGCTATGCCACCCTGCCTTGGAGCCAGCTGATTATGGACTGAAACCTCCACAGAATGTGAGCTAAATAAACCTATCCTTCCTTAACTTTGGGTGTCAGGTATTTTGTCACAGCAATCAGAGAAAAGTAACTAACAGAGAATCTGAAACCAGAGAAGTGGAGTCATGGCTATGACTATAACTGACCATGCAGTTCAGGAGCCTTTGGGAATGGCTTATGGGAAGAGTTTGGAAAGATTTACAGATATCTCCTGAAAGAGTAGCACTGGAACACCTTAAGCTGTTCTGTAGGAGATTCTGGTCAGAGCTCAGAAGACCAGAAGGCTGATAGAAATTGTGCTGGTAAAGACCAGGTTCAGAAGGTTTCTTTTGGGAAGAAGGACTGCATCAGTTGTTGGATTCCAGGTAATGTGTGTTACGGCTTGGCAGAAAGTTTGTCTGCATTTTGCTCATGTCCAGAGACTTTGCCTGGGACTGAGATTCAGATTGATTAGAAAAAAAGTTCTGGGATGATGCATTTTAGTTTTTCTGAGGGTAACTTTTCTCTCACTGTTTTGTTGTTGTTGGTAGATAATTACTTTTGTCCTATTAGAAGCACTTGTTTGCAGTACATAATGATCTCAGTCATCAAGGGGATGTGTCTAAGTACATAATACATTTTAGTTTTTTTTGTCACCTTCCACTCCCCTCCTGCTGCTTCTTCCCCTCCACATTTATAAAAGATCTATTTCCATTGTTCTCAATTCTTTTTTTTTCCTTTAAATCCCTTTCCCCTTTCCCTCCCTCCTATCTCTCAATATTTCTGAATTGTGAAGCTTGTATTGAAGTACAAATAATGAGGACTCTGATAATGTTAAGGTTTCCTCTGTAACACTCAATTAATTTCAACTTCAGCATGTGGCTGTATCTTTAGGAATTTACAGTTCTCTGGCTTTTTACTTCACCAAATGCTGAGACACTAAAATGAAAGTATAGAAAACAGAATTCATCAGATATGGTAGAGATAAACTTTCAGTCTTCACAATATACAACCAAGGTAAGTATTCAGAAGGCAGGTATCACATGAAATATTGGAAAGTGTCTATCCTGTCACTGGGTAGACAGAAAAAACAAATGTAACCCAGTGAAATTTGAGTAGAAATATCTCCATACTGATGCAAGTGAGGATATTGTATTGTTGCAGCAATATAAAACATTTGAGAGAACTCTATGACTGAAAATATATTTGAAGTCTGATATCATACCAAATACCCAAGGGGAAAATGATCCTTAATGTGTTACCTTAATGTGTTAGTGTAAACAAGTCTCTCTCTCTCTCTCTCTCTCTCTCTCTCTCTCTCTCTCTCTCTCTCTCTCTCTTCTCTACCTGTCTCTGTCTCTATCTCTATCTCTATCTCTATCTCTATCTCTATCATCTCTATCTGTATCTCTACCTCTATCATCTATATATAGAGAGATTCCAGGTCTGGTCAAGTCTGGCTAAGTCACTAAATGGCCCACCTTAGACTCAAACTTGGAATCCTCCTGCCTCAGGCTGCTGACTGCTGAGATTATAGTCATGTGCCATCTTGGCCAGCTGCTTGAGCTTTCTTGAAATCAGAATTGGAGATGTGAACTTAGGATGTGTTAGACTATCTTATCACTCAGAATGTTTTCTTCCCAAAATTAAGAATTCATTTCTTGGGGAAAATGATAAATCTCTCTCTTACTACTTTCAACCTTGGATATGTCACTTCCTTTTTTGTTGTTGTTGTTGTTTTGGTTTTGGTGGGTTTTTTTGGTCTTTTTGAGACAGTCTTGCTGTACAGTTCAGGCTGGCCTTGAGCTAAGGCCTCCTGAGTGCTGGGATTACAGGTGTGTGCCACCACGCCCAGTGTATGTCACTTGCTTTGGCCAATAGACTGGGAGTAGGAGTGTCCTGTGTCATTTCTGAGCAGAAGCCCTGAGACGAAGTGCATAACTGATTGTGGGCTCCTATCTGACCACTGTAAGAGTGTCACATCCCAGCCGGGGCTGCACCTTCATCCGGGGTCCTAGCCAGGAGCTGAAGTTCACCCTGCCCAGGATCCTGTCAACTCATACAGGAGAAGCATCAGTGAAACTTTAATAGGCATTCATGTTTCTTTAAAATCTCTCCAAAAAATTAAGAATGGAGAGGAGCTTCAGTTCCTCAAGCTCATAACAAGCACCTGTCAAAACACTGTGGCTAACATACACCATGGTGAGGTATTTTTTTTTTTTTTTTGAGACAGGGTCTCACTATGTAGCCCAGCTTGGCTGGCCTTGAACTTGTGGTGATCCTCCTGCCTCAGCCTCCCAAATGATGGGATTACAGGTGTGCACCACCATGCCTACGTCCATGGTGAGCACTGGAGGCTTTCTGCTTATGCTCAGGAAGAAAGCAATGTTGGCCTCTTTCACTATTTATGTTCAAGTAGCACTGGAAGTTCCATTCAGTGCCATAAAGTAACAAAAGGAAATGAAAAGCATATAGTGAAAAGAAGGTATAAAACTATTCACAGGTGACATAACTGTGTATGTACTTAGAATCTCTAAGGAATCTACAAAAGTAATCCTAGAGGTCATAAGTAGATTCAGCAAGGTCATAGGACAACAGGCAAATGCGCAAAATTCAACTATATTTCTAAGTGTAAGCAATGAATACATTGATTCTATCAGCAAGTGTTTATTGAGCACCTATTGCGTGCCAGGTACTATTGTGAATACTGAAGACAGAGGTGAACAAAACAGACAAGAATCTGTTTTGAGTGGACTTTGAAATTAAAGCTACAGTGCCATTTACAACCACACACACATACACACACACACACCACTTCTGTGAATCTAAAAATACACACACATACAGGGCTTATATATTGAAGATTATAAATTCCTGATGAAAAACATCAAAGAAACCCTAAATAAAAAGAGATGTGCAGTGTCCTTGGCTTGAAGGACTCAACAGAGTAGCGATTCTCTCTACACTGATGGCTGGGTCTAACGTGGTTCCTATCGAAACCTCAGATTTTTTGATTATTCTAAAATTTGCACAGACAGCTAAAAGAACTAAAATACTGGCATGGGGTCAGGCATATAGATCCAGGTGGTACAATCGGAAACCCAGAAACGGACACACAGATGTGCCCAACTGATTTTTTTCTTTTACAAAAGTCCCAAAGCAATTCAATGGAAAGAGAGACAAGCTTTTCAACAAATGGTATTGGAGCAATTGCACATTTCTAGGTGGAAAGGTGAGCCGCAACCTAAACTGCCCACCTTTTACACAAAAATGAATTTCAAATGGGTCACAAATTTCAATAGAAAAATTGAAAACTTTTAGAAAAAAAAAAGGCAGTGACTTGCAATGGTGTGACACGCTTTTCTTTTTCCTAGTTCTGGGGATGAAACCTGGGGGTGCTCTATGAGTGAGCTACATCCCCAGTCCCTTGATTTTTATTTCATTAAATTACCTGGGATAGCTTTCAGTGTGTGGTCCTCCTGCTGTAGCTTCTGAGCAGACGTTGTTGGACTCCACAACGGTGTGTTAACCATATGCACTCAGTAGAAACCATACCTCAGATTTTGAACTTTGATCTTTTCTCTGTGCTAACAACATGAGATACAACAATAGCCCCCTTCCTTTTCTCAGGGCTGGGAAAGGAACCCAGAACCTTGCACGTGCTGGGCCACCATTCTACCACTGAACGAACGTACCCAGTCCTTCATTTTTAAATGTAAAATATTTGCGACCCACAGAGAATATCCGAATAGCATGTATGAGTCACTCATTTTAATGACGAATGAATATTTATAAGCCCATCACTCAGCTGGAAAGAGAACAGCATAACATCACTGGAGCTACCTGTGTGCCCGTCCTCATCCCGGTCACCTGGCGCTAGGTAACCACTGCCTGACATTTTGTTTTATTTACCACCTCATTGATTTTCTGTTTGGCTTAACCCTATGGGAGAAGGTAGTTTGATTGTTGTCGAACCCTACAAAAACATCAGCCTATGCTGTGTAGTTGTCTGCAGCCTGGTATTGGAGCTTGGCGTCCTGCCGCTGTGCCTGTTGGAATGAGATGCTGCTCTTGGTTCGCAGCTTATGAGATTTATTGACAGGTAATGCTTGGAAGAGGTACGGGGGGAGCAGGTAGGATCTGGCAGAGAGAGCTCAACGCTGTGATGTGAATGTGACACATTTGGGTGAGATGGGATTGGACAGAAACAGTGCCAGCTAATTGTCTGTGGCTTCTCCAGCGCTGGCTCAAAAGCCAAGGCAGATCCTGGAGGCAGCGCGGCTGGAAGGAACTGTACTGCCTGTGGCGGAGTGACAAGCTGTCTTGTGAAGGGAGACCCAAGTGGCATTCGTCCAACACTGCCTTGGTTCTGAGATGTGTGACCGTTCATTCATTTTCCTCCTGCATAGTATTCCGCAGCCTGATTTCCTTCCCCCATCTGTTAGTGGCTATTTGGGTGGTTTCTAATTTTTTACTCTCACCAACAATGCTGCTAAGAACATTCTTCTAGCGTCTGCGGTAGACGGGCTCAAGAGCTTCCTTTGACACATCTTAGGTGTAGAATTTCTGGCGCGCAGAATCTGCATATATCCAACTTCGAAGGATAATGCCAAAATGTTTCTACTAAATTCTCTAACACATCCTTTATTCTTATACCACATTCTTCCTTTTCACTTAAGCTAGTTTGAGTGGGTTTCTATTGCTCGCAGTCAAAATGAATTCTAACCTACCTCTCCCATCAAAAGTGACTTTGGGGTGACAATCCTGTCTGTGAGATTCCTCCCAAGAGATTCCCACCCCGGTGTAGTGAAGAGCTGTGGTTTGAGCGTGCCCTACCCAAAGCTCAGGTTCAAATTTAATTGCTTTTATAACAGTATTAAAAGCGGGACTGGTAAGAGGTGAGGAGGTCATGAGGGCTTCGCTTCTCATGAATGGACCAAGACCAGACCAGACCAGATAGACTGGACCAGAGTGGACCAGTTGGTCTCTGGGGGAGAGCAGGGCTTATGGGAAAGTCGGTCAGTTGTGAGCCTCCAGTTGCTCTTCAAGTCTTTCAGCTTTCAACTCTAACCTTCCTTTTCATTCAAAAGTAGGAATGAATTAGTTACCACAGGTGTGGGTCCCCAAGAAGGTAAGTTGGCCTGGATATTTGGTCTCTCGGGCATGCGCGTTTCCTTTATGTGGGGCGCCCCCTGCTGTTACGAAGCAGGCAGAAGGCGCTTACTGGATACCAGGGCTGTGCTCCTGGACTTCCCCACCCCCGGAGCCGTAAGACACACATCCCACCCGTGATAAACTGCCCAGTCTCCGTGTCCTGTTAAAGAAGCAAGAACCGCAGTGAGATATCACCGCAGGTCCGGGACCACACAGACAGGAGTTTGACAAATGTCTTACCGACAATCGGGGCCAGATCCTGGGCCCACAGCCTGACCCAGCCACCGCCTCCCTCCGGACATCTCATCAGGTGGCACTGTTTCCCTCGTTTTACTCCAACTCCCCGCTTCCTGTCCTATTGTGTCTCTCTCTCTCCCTCCCCGGCTCCCTCTCTGTGTCTCATACACTCAGAGGGCTACAGTCACAGAGGCAGTGGTGCTGTCATTCATCGCCACATATACAAACAGGGTCAATGTCATGGACACATTGTTTTTTCTCATTCCTTATTTTTCACAAACTGTACGAAAAAACCACAAGAGTAAACATCTTTTGAGGACTTCACGAGCAAGTAGGGATCTGGAGGTGGGAATCTAGGTCAGCCCACCCAAAGGGGAGGAGGGCACGAGGATGCCTTTCACCTCCACCCGCCCCTCCCAGCTCAGGACTTCTTTCTGCAGGAGACTACACTGGCCTGCTCCTCCGCCCCCTCCAGTGCGGAGTCTCTGGCCTCAGCTTCCTCTTCCAGATCTCAGCGCTGGAGTGTGGGGATTCCCAGCTCCTCCTGGGACATCATCGTCGGAGCTCTGCGGTGCGATGCCAGCTGGGTGAAAGGAAGGGAGGGACTGATGCAGAGAAGCAGCCTGAGGTTGGCAAGGGAGGTGGGGGAGCCCCAGGCTGGGGGACCGGAGCAGGGCGGGGAGGGGGAGCCAGGTGAGCTTAGGGAAAGGGACCCTGATGGGGCTCAGTGTTCCTGCTGTGCTCTGTGCTCCGGAAGTCACGTGAGGACGACCCCCAGGCCCTTAGCAGCTTCAGTCAACGTGGGCGCCCTGAGGGAGCAATGGCTCATCTTCTAAGCACCCTGATGTGGAAGGGCTGATAAGGTGTCCCCAGGGAGAAATCCTGAGCGAGACTGGGGGCTCCTAGAAGGAGTCCGCTTAGGAGAGAGGAGATCTTTCATGGAAAGGAACACAACGGTTCAACACGATTGACTGGTTGGTTTTTTTGTTTGTTTGTTTGTTTGTTTTTTTTGAGTGCCAGAAATTGAACTCAGGACCTTATACTTGCCAGGCAGGTGTGTGTGCCGCTGAGCTACATTCCTGGCCCTGTCGACTGGATTGAGAGAGCCAAGGCCAAGACAGAATAAAAGAATAGAAAGAGTATAGAACATTCAAGGGTTTGATTGGTGCATGCTGTAGACCTGCACTGAAATGTCTCACTGAACCCCACTGATACACCCTTACTGATTTTGATCAGAAAGAATAGAAAAGGGAAAGTGCTGAGATGGGAAGCGACTTCTCTAAATCTGAATGTGCACCAGGCAACAGGGTCCTGTGATTTTTACTAAATATATTAGGCACCAAGTTTATTACCAGATGGCCACTCAGGAACATATGTGCCCCAGTGAGATTTGCAGAGTATGAAATCATGAAAATGTTTTTACCTGTTCAGTTCTGTTGAAAATCTGTTACTTTCTTCCATTAAAATCCCATTTCTAGCTGGACATGCTGGTGCATGCCTGTAATCCCAGCACTCTGGGAGGCCGAGACAGGAGGATCACAAGTTCCAGCTCAGCCTGAGCAACTTAGTGAGACCGTGCCTCAAAATAAAAGGTAAAAAAGGGCTGGGGATGCAGCTCAGTGTAAAGGCCCTGTGTTCAATCCCTAATACTACACACACAAGTGCTTGTGCCTGTACGTGCACACGTGCACACACGCACACACACACACACTACATTCCTAGATGTTGTGGTGCCATAAACCTATAATCCCAGAACTCAGAAGGCTGAGGCAGGAGGATCACAAGCTTGAGGTCAGCCAGAGCTATTTAAAAGGACCAAACTAAAAAAATAAAAATTCTGCTCATTAGTGTGCCAGCTGGTCTCTGCAGGGAGAAGGCAGGGCTTCCAGGAAAGCCAGTCAGTTATGAACATCCAGTTTTTCTTAAAGTCTTTCAGCTTTCAACTCTCTCAGCTTCCTTTTCATTTCAAACATCTTTTAAAATTGTACATATTTGGGAGGTATAGTGTAAACACTGGATACGCGTGTACAAGGCCAACTGTCCAGCGTTTCACATTATTGTTCTCAATCTCCACTGTGCACCAGATTAGTAAATAGCTCAGAACTTTGAAACACCAAAGAAGGAGGAGTTAAAAGGCAGATCTCAGCTGGGTATGGTAGTGCACACCTATAATAGTAGTACTTGAGAGGCTGAGTCAGGAGGATCTCAAGTTCAAGGCCAGCCTGGGCAACTTAGTGAGCCCTTGTCTAACTATATAAAGGGGGTCGATGAGAACATAGCTCAGTGATGGAGCACTGGTGAAACATGCACGAGGGTCTGGTTCAAGCCCAGTACTGCAGTATAATAATAATAAAAAGGACAGGACGCCCCCCACACCAGCACCAGTGGGGAAGGGAGGGAGGTGGGAATGGTGTCCCTGAGGATTCCAGGTCCAGCTGAGGGCTCCGAAGGAACCAGGCTGCTTGTGACCAGCTGTGTCCCTTATCTAGTCCATCACAAATCCCAGAAGTATTTATCCAGCAGTTACCAGGGGGCAACACTGTTCTAGGTACTGAGGACCCAGCAACCAGCAACACACACACACACACACACACACACACACACACACACACACACACGATGCCCCTTGCAGAGCTGATGCTCCTGCGGGAGGTTGAACAATAGCAGAGTAAGAAATTGGGCCTAGGTGAGGTCGGCTCTGAGAAGCAGGAGACCAAGTCCAGGGTGCAGAGCAGCGTGCCTGCTGGGTGATGCCGAGAAGGAGCTGCTGCTGGATGCCAGAGGAGGAACCGGGTGACCAGGACACTGGTAACGCTTCCCTGGGGGTAGGAGATGCTGTGAGGAAGTGGGAGTGGTGACAAAGCTCTGTCCCTGGTGCCTGTCAGTACTGAGGGATTCGCCCACATGACAGCAGTGAGTCTCTCACCTTTGAGGTAGGTACTGTGCTTTCTCCCACCCTGCAGATGAGAGAGCTGACTTGGCCGCGTTTCCTGCAGACAAGTGCTGAGGGAGGCTGCGTTTGGTCTGACGCCCAGACCGTACCCCTTTACCTCCTGTCCCCAGAGGTATTGGGTTTCTTGAGCACACTTGGCTGAGAGCTTGTCACCTGACTCCTGCCCATCCAGGGAGTCCCCTGAGGGGACCTGGGCGCTGACTCTGCCTTGTCCACAACCCTCTGTCTCTTTTTCCTCAGTACTAGACTGGAGCCTCATATTGGCCATCAAAGGCAAGACTACATTTCCCAGCATGCTCTGTGCTGCTGCGCCCTTGGGTCTGTCCTCTCACCAGGATTTAGGCCTGAAAGCACTCATTTGTTTTAAACATCATGGCGGTGCCACCTATAATTCCAGCACTGTAGGAAGCTGAGGCAGGAGGATTGCAAGTTCCAGCTCAACCTGGGTAACTTAGCAAGACCCTGTCTCAAAAAAAAAAAAAAAAAAAAAAAAAGCCCTGGTTCAATCTCTGGCAAACAAAACAAAACAAAAAACCTAGTGTGTGGTTTCACTGTTTCTCTGAGCCCAGCATGGAACCTGGACACATCTGATAGGCAGGCTCTGTCATGCAGATTAGAACAGTCCCCAGGCAGAACAGTCCCCAGGGCAGGGCCTCTGACCAGCCATAATCATTCAAGGTGTGTGTGTGGGGGGCTGTGATTTGGAAGGAAGGGAAAAAAAATCTGTATTTCCATTCACCTCTATCTGAAATTTGATATTTCCTGCCTGTATTGGTTCCTATGGCTGCTGCAACCAATCACCACGAAGTTAGTGGTGTAGAAGATTCAGAACTGCCACTGATGTATGAGTAGGTGAGCAAAATGTAGTCTCTACCCACGAGGGAGCTTATTCAGCCTCACCAACCCTAAACAAAAGGACATTCTGATGGATGCTATGGCTAGGTGAAATGAGTCACAAAAGGACCAATACTGTTTGGTTCCCTGCCTAACGGGTGCCCAGAGAGGTCAAACTCACAGAAGAAAGCAGACAGGTGGTTGTAGGGGCTGGGCGGAGGGGGATGGAGTTGGGTTTAATGGGCTCAGAGATTCAGTTTTGCAAGGGGAGAGAAGTTCTGGGGATTGGTTGCTTAACAGTGTGAACGCGCTTAAAACTACTGATCTGTCCACCTAACGGTGGTTAAGATGGTAAACGCTATGTGTGTTTGTCAGAAGATAACTTTTTAATTGCCTAATTAAAAGGAACAACAGAAACACTGCAAACTGGGCTCGGATTTAGCTCAGCAGCACAGTGCCTGCCTCGTAAGTGCAAGGTCATGAGTTCGATCCCCGGTCCCAGAAGAAAAGAAAAAGAACTAAAAAAAACCACTGCAACTCAAAAGCACAACTGTTTTGTTAGGTTGTGTTTTGTTCTGTTTTGTTTGTGGTGCTGGAGATCAAAC
Organism: Chinchilla lanigera; assembly: GCF_000276665.1. NCBI lineage: Eukaryota > Metazoa > Chordata > Mammalia > Rodentia > Chinchillidae > Chinchilla > Chinchilla lanigera. The sequence continues at coordinate 329,510 of NW_004955468.1, read as the reverse complement.
CAAGGACTTGCTTATGCTAGCCAAAACGTCTACACTGAGCTATAGCCCTAGCTCTATTTTTTACTTTTTATTTTGAGACAGGATCTCGCTACATGGCTAAGTTTTCCAGGCTGGGCTCCAACTTGGAATCCTGCTGCCTCAGCCTCCCAGAGTGCCGAGAGGCGTGTGCCACTGAGCCCAGTTAAAGAGCAGCAGTTGTGTGCGGGGGAGAGACCTGAAACCCAGGTGTGAGCAGTGCAGGATCGTCAGAGCACAGGGCCCTCAGCTTTCTGTGTCTGTTTCTACTTCCAGAGGCTGCGTCCCTCGGTCGCTCCAGCCTCCTGCTGCCCATGTCCCATCTCCCAGCACTGACGCTGCCCCCTCTCCCCGTGAGACCCTCTGACTGCGCTGGGGCCACCTGGTCAACCCAGGACTCTGCCCTCCTACTCTCATCTGAGTCCCATCCCGGCCCCTTCTGCCAGGGAAGGTGACAGACCCACAGGGCCCAGGCATTAGGAACAGCTGCAGGGCCATTATTCAGGCCACCGCACATCTGTTACAACGTGGTGTCGGGCGACCTTGGGACAGTCATGCAAGGCCCCCCGGACGCTTTGCGCTTTGCGATGCGCTCTTTCCTCGCTGGAGTCTTGCGATCTCCTTTCTGCCCCTCTCCGCCTCTCAGCTACAGTAGTTATTAAAGCTGCCACGGGTGATGTCTCACTTAATGCACTAATGGAGAAGCAGGGAAATTACTACATCACGGGGGACATATCTGGATAACTGCCTTCTAACTGCAATCGGATCGCTTTGTCCCGGGTTCCCTCTCTGGCCCTGAGAAGGCTCTGGGGGCTTTGCGGGCCACCGAGAGCCCCGTGTGGGAGATGGGTGCAGACACCTGCCCCGGGGGTTGGGAGGCCAAGGCTGGGAGGAGCGGGTGCCTGGGCGCTGAGTGGTCGCCTGCTCGCCGGGCCAGGCACCTTGGGCAAGGACACGGTGAGGAATGGCGCTCTGCGGTTTCAGCTCCTCTGTCCTGGGCTCCGTGCTCTGGCTCTGCAGTCTCTGCCTGAGGGTGATCAGACCCCGCTCAGACCCCGGCATCCTCACCTGGGGTAAGTGGGCTTCTCCCTTGCTTTTGCAAGAAGTGAGATGGGAAAACATTTTGTTTTGCAAGTTTTACAGACGTAAATGACCATGAGGGTACACAGGAGGGCACTGCCCCAGCCTGGGAGGGAGTGGCATGCAGGCCATGCCTGGGTCTGATGCTAAGTTGGGGACATGGTGTTGCTCTGCCCTGATCCCCTTAGGACCCGCCCTCCCCGACAGTCAGGGTGCTGGCTGCTTCAGCTCCTGGCTGCGCCTTGCAAGGGGACGCGCTGGCAGCCCCAGGGTCCTGCCTTGCCTTTATCTGTCCCCCCAGGGGAGAGTCCATGGCAGGGCCCAGGTGACACCGTGATACCAGGGCCCCAGTGCCTGGGTGCAGGCTGGACAACTCTGCTGCAGAGCCCACTGTAACATGGGCTCCAACCCTGCTGCAATGGCACTGCAGGTCACCTTGGCCCACCATCGAAGCTTCTCCACGTCCTCTCAGGAGTGTCTGCCCCGCCCCAGCCTTCTACCTCCAACGCTGTCTCAGGGATTCTGGGAAACTGGAACTATCAAGGTGGCCCTGGTAGCAAAGTGGTCTGTCACTGTTTCCTAGACTGGGTCCCCTGCTGCTGGGCTGGCCCAGGGGACCCGGCCTGGTGGTCAGTGGAGCAGGAACAGCCCTGCCATCCTTAGTGGCCCACTGGTGACATTTTCCCCACATCACGGGGGACATATCTGGATAACTGCCTTCTAACTACAATCGGATCGCTTTGTCCCGGGTTCCCTCTCTGGCGCTGAGAAGGCTCTGGGGGCTTTGCGGGCCACCGAGAGCCCCGTGTGGGAGGTGGGTGCAGACACCTGCCCCGGGGGGTGGGAGAGATGATGTGTAGGGATGAGACGCTGGTGAGAGGAGTCTGCAGCTGGAGAATCCCCGACACTGGTGAGATGTGAGGGAAATGAGGCAGCAATCAGGGGACACAAGGCTCTGGCTGGGACACTGATTCCCTCAGGCAAGATGAGGAAGGTATGAGGGACCAGTCACCATTCCTGGGAGAAGGTGAAGCCGTCGTCTGTCTTGGTAGCAGATGAAGTGGAAGACACACCTGGGAGGCCATCCTCAGAGCTGTGGGGCTTCACAGAAGACCAGCTACCCAGCCTACAAGCATCCTTGGCCCACAGGGGATCCAGGGCTTGGCATGGGAATGACGGAACAGATGTGAGGACCTTCCACTCCCAGACCCCTGCGCCTGCAGCTGCTTTGCCTGTGAGAAGCGCAAGGCCACCCTCGTATGAAGGTTGAGCAAGGACCTCCCCGGAGACAAGGGTCCCAGGTCACTGGATTCCTTTCTGGCTCAACAATGAGACAAATGTAGTAGCTCAGCAACAGCTGTGTTTTGTCTCACACTTCCAGGGACACGGACACAAGTCCAAGCTCAGTGTCCCCCAGCTGGAATCCAGGGGTCAGCAGGGCCCCACACATAGGACCCCCCGGAGCGCATCCCTCCCCGCCTCCTCCAGCCTCTGGAACATTCCCGTAGCCCTTCCCCTGGGCCCACCCTGATGGCTTCCTTTCACACGGCCACCTCTTTAAAGACTGCCTCCCCAAGAGGGTGCGTTCTGAGGAAGGGAGATTGGTACTCGAAGTATCTTTATTTCATAGGCAGCCTGGGAGGGAGAGGCATCATAAACTAACCCCAAAAGGTGGAAAATGGAGAGATGATCAAGGCAGGAATAGTCTCCCATGATAGAGGATCCCAATCCCAGCAAGGACAGGAAGCTGGGTTCTCACATACAGACACCATGAGATCGGCCCACGTTGCCTGCACCTAAAGTGGCAGGACATTGCCACGAAGGAGCTCAGAGGATGGGAAAGCCTGGACATGTGACCTGGGGCAGGACACCTCCAGCTACATGAACCACGGAGAAGTTGGAAGAGTTAACTCTGTCTCCAGAGAAACAAAGAGTGGCCAGCAAGAGTTCCCAGTCATCTGGCAGCCCTGGTGCTCCTGCAGCAGCCTGAGCAATGGAAGAGGCGATGCTATGGGCGGGGCCACATGGGAACGAAGTATCTGCTCACATTTCTGACAGTCTGCATGTTTCTGTTGTGATCAAAAGTGCCTGACCTAGCCGGATGTGGTGGCACACACCTGTAGTCCCAGAACTCAGGAGGCTGAGGCAGGAGGATCATTTCGAGTTCAAGGCCAGCCTGGGCTACAAAGTAAGCTCAAGGCCAGCCTGAACTGCATAACGAGACCCTGTCTCAAAAAGACGAAAAAAAAAAAAGTGCCTGACCTAGAGTACTTGACAGAAAAGTGGGTGCTTTAGCTCACATTTGCAGGTTGCAAGTCCAAGATTGGTGGCCCCATCAGCAGAGGCTCTGGCGAGAGCTGCCTCAGCTACACTAGGACTCAGAGGAGAATTACATGTGGAGGCAGCCACTTGCAGAAGGAACCAGGCATGGCGTGGCTTCACTTAATTACTGCCTGCCCTCATGAGATCAAACTCATTCTTCTCCTGCCCTCTAGAGAGTAAACTCATTCATTCTTACCATAGCCCTTCTGAGGGTCACGCCAATGACTGAACCACCAGGCACCAGTCCCACCTCTCCAGGACTCCACGAACTCCCAGCATCGCCACACCGGGACCCAGCATCCAGCACGTTAGCCCGGGGAACACACTTAGTTCACATGGAAACTAGGGCAGGGAGGGACCTCAGGGTGCATCTGTCCTTTTCCTTGATATAAATGGTCCACAGGGAAAAATTATCAAGCAAGAAGTGATGACCAGACCAGTTGATGGACCCGCTCCCCAACTCTGCCCTGCCAGGGGCTGGGATTCATCATGACCCCAGGCCCCTGTGAGAATCCACCATCTGTGGGGATACAGAGCCCCGATCCCCAGCAAAGGAGTCTACAGAAGATCCCCGTGGTGCAGGGACAAATGATGTGGTGAAGGAAGTGCACCGTGGCCTCTTGGGCATAGAACCCTTGGTTCCTGCCATGCATGCTGCCACCCGGAAGCTCTGGGCCCCGTGGTGCGGTGACACAACTTCTCAGTCACGCAGATTGGACCGCAGGTTGGCACTGGAACTGCAGGCACAGAAAATATTCCTGCGGCTGTACTCGGATGTGGTATGAGCATCCCCAAGGCTTCAAGTGTAGACACTGAGCCCCATTGCTGGCAGCTACCAGGGTGGAAACTCAACCCAGCTGTGCTGGTTAGAGCTTCGGCCTTTTCGAGTGGTCAGGATTATATAAGCTCATTCAGGTGGAGCCCCCAAGGGTGAATCTTGGTGGCTTTCTAAGAAGAGGGAGACCAGACAGACAGAAACACAGACACATGCTCTTGTCTTTAGCCACGTGATGAAAGGTATCACCTCAGGACTCCGCCAGCAAGACAGTCACCAGAAGTGCATTCTTGCACCTCTAGGACTGAGAGTTCAGTAAACCTTTGCTTCACAAAGTTATGCTGCCTCAGACCTTCTGTTACAGTAATGGAAAACTGACAGATACATCAGATATGCAAGATAGTCCTCAAACCAACCCTAAACTTGTGAGCTTGGGCTACTGATATGCAGAGAAATGAATCTAGAAATCAAAGGGGAAACACCAAAGGCCACTTTTTACCATGTCACCCACTGACCCACCTGAGACACTGCTCTTCTTTCCTCAGTTTTGGGCACAGCAGATAGAGAGGCACTTGTTCCCAGAGGAAGACCCTTTCCACCATGCCCATGGCAAGAATGCCAATGGCTCTCACACAGTGCCTGTGTTCCTCTGTGGGTGACCAACAAGTGAAGGGAGGAGCCAGTGCCATGGCAGGCACACTGCCCCTGGTCACCAGGCAGGGTCAGCAGGAGGTCACCCCGGGGAGGGAAGAGTGTGGTCAGCAGGAGGGGCTGGGCGAGGACATCTGCAGTCAATATGTTGCCAAGGGTAGTAAAAATTTAACTAGGAAGACAACAGCCCCAGCACCCTACCCCTGGGGCTGTAGGGTATGGCTACAAGGGCCTCAGACCACACAAAGATACAGGTCTGGACCACCCATCACTTAAACTGCCTGGCCTTGCAGAAATACCCACTGGAGGTGAAGAGGACGTGGAATGTGTGATGGGAATGTCCCATGATCCACTTGCACATCTTCAGAGACAACAGAAACAAAAATACATACAAATAATGAACAGATCAGATGCAGAATCATGCACATAGTGTGGTTGCCTAAATAATCACCCCAAGGATGTCACCTCTACCCCAAGCTCTGGGACCAGTTCATATCTACACAAAGTGGCCCAGGGATGTGCTGAGATAATTAAGGCTTATGGACTTTAGGTAGGAACATTGCCCTGGGATATGAAAGGGCACAGACCATTCCCAGAGAGCCTCACAGCAGAGAATGTTCTCTGGCTGCGGCAGAAGACACAGGACAGAGGGAGCCACCCAGGAGTTTCAGGCCCAGAAGGGGCCGCACTGCTGCAAGCTCTGAAAAGTGGGTGCAAGCGAGGAGCAGAAGAGGCCTGTGAGGGCTGGGGCGGCTGCAGCGCAGAGGGATATTAGGATCCTGTCTGGAGCAACAGGACTAGCATGGAGTAGCCCACACCCAGAACTGCATGGAAGCAGCTTCTTCCAGAAGCTCCAAATAAGAGCCCAGTTGGCCTCAAGTAGATTCAGAACCAAAACTGGGAACAGAGGAGTCAGCACCGCAGGACACCATCACCACTCTGGCCATCCAGACAATCAACAAGGAGCCCAGCAGGGCTGCATTGCTCTAGAGGGTTCCACGGCAAAACACACAGAATTCATACAACATCCCTACACGGTCCAAACCACGGGGTCTCTTCTTCATTGTTTATTTGCAAAAGGCTTATAAAAAGTATAAAAAGTAGACATTCAGTTAGATTTGAGTTGGAGAATCTAACACATAAATAAATACATAAATAGTGATTGGGGGGCAATAAATTAAGGCACGTCCTGGACGAAGAAATAAAATGTCGGCTTCCTTGGCAGGAGGCAGGACAGGCCGAGGACTCAGGCACACAGGTCAGGCCTGGCGACGCATCTGAGGTCCCGGG
>NW_004955468.1:314800-321959 GCF_000276665.1 Chinchilla lanigera | reverse complement strand
GGGTGCCCAGGGCTTCAGGACTGTCCTGGGAGGTGACTGTCACGCCATGCTGTGGTTCTCACCTGGCTCCATCCTGCCCTGGCTCCTGTGTGGCTGGCGGAGACCAAATGTGCCCTTGAGGGTGTCGGCTCTGGTCTCTACCTTCATTCTTCTTGGAGTCTTGGGGCTCAGTCTCCCGTGTGGCTCTTGGGCTGCTGCTCTGTGACAAGATGTCCCTGGGTGCTCAGCTCCGTCCATAAAGGCAGTGCTGCCTCAGCTCCATGGAGCTGCTTTTATCCTGGCCTGAGGGACAGTCCCAGCTGATGTGTGAAAAGTGAAAACAAAGTCTGAGGTAGACACTGGCCACTAGGGGAGGCCGGCTGGGAAACCCGGAGGGGGCGGGGCTCTAGCCAGGTGAGCACCTGGAAGGAAACAGAAAGGGACAGTGACTCAGGCTCACTGAAGTCCAATGAGCCCTGGAAGGAGTGCTGGGAGCTGGGGCAGCTTCTCTGCATGGTGGGATCCAGTCTTTTGGGGCACACGAGGCCAGGAGTGCAGAGAGGGACTGGGCACTGGCCCTGTGCAGGATGCCCCATGTGGAGAGTGGGGTGCTGCCAGAACCCCAGAGGTCAGGTGTGGGGTGGGGACGGTCCCCGGAAGGGGGAGGCTGGGTGAGGAGGGTCAGAAGTGAACCCCAGGAGGCAGCACAGGACTGCCCGCCCTTCCCCACTTGCTCCTGAGAGGGCAAGCGTGGCTGCGCCCCCAGAGCCAGCTCTGTTGTCCAGGCCCAGAGGGACCCAGGAGTAGGAGGCTCTGCGGAGCACCAAAGTGAGGACAAGGACCTCAATGGCCCAGACTGATGTGTGCCTGATGCACTCATTCATTGCACAAGGGTTCATCAGCTCCAACCTTGTGGGATACTACAGTGAAGATGTCAGGAGGGAGAGCTGGGAAAACATGACGAATCCACATAATAGTGCTGTGGAAATTTTCCCAGGCCATGCTGGCGGGCTAGCTGGGCCCTTGGTATCCTCTCTAGGGAAAGAGAGTTCAGAATAAACTGGAGCAAGGTATGTGCAGGGAGTTGGGATCAGGTGAAGCAGGCTGTGGAGAGGATATGTATACCTGGCCATGGTGGTGCAGCCTGTGATTCCAGCACTCTGGCAGGCTAAGGCAGGTGTATTTTAAGTTTGAGCCCTATTTCGGTAAGTTACCAATTTAGGGAGACCCTGTGTGCAAACAAAACAACTCCCTAACCCTGGAAAACCCAGCCATGTTTCCTCTCAAAGTGGTGGAGGCCTCAAGTCCCAGCTCAGCATCCGCAGCCTGAAATCCAGGGGTCCGCAGGCCCACTCATAGGCACTGCAGGAGCGTCCTCCCTTGCCTCGCCCAGCCTCAGATCCTGCCACCCTCCTCCCTCGCTGTGTCTTCACCCCACCATCAGGTCCCACCCCCCACTTTCCAGCACACTCTCTGGGTGAGGTCTCAGCCTCTCTGCCTCCTCCAATGGGGACCCCTGAGATTGCACTGGGCTTACCCTGGTGATCTGCGAATCCTCGCTGCCATCCATCCTTGACTTCTTCAAATGCACAAGCACCTCTTTTGGCCAATAAGGTAATGTTTACCTCATCCTCACTCCTGGAACTCATCAGAGGCCCCATTTGCCGGGGTCCATGGCACTGTGCACCTGCAAGGACCATTCAAGGAAGGACCACATTCCCCGACACACAGCTGAGGCCGGCTGCATCTACCACGGGGAGCAGGATAGTAGACTCTGAGCTGCGTCATGGTGCTACAAATTGTGTCATCAGGGTCTGAAGACATCAGGAGAAGACAGGACCCTGAAGGTGCTACATCAAAGGTGGGCAGAGGTGAGGTGGTTGCATTAGACTCCTAGGCTTACAGGGCCCCAGGAATCAAAGCTGGGGTCCTAAAATTAAACATTTATTGTCTCACAGATCTGGAGGCTGGAAGTCCGGAATTAAGGTGTCATCCAGCTCATCTCCCTCTGAAACCGGGAGGAAAGATTCTGTCCTCGGCTCTGCCCGGCATCTGGTGACTCACAGGGCCTTCAGAGTCTCTGGGGCATACCTGACCCTGCACACTCTGCCCACCATCTCCCCCTGGGCATCTTTACCCATGTTGGAAGAACACCAGGCAGGCTGATGTAGGGCACACTGGTGGCCTCACCTCGCTTGCCTACCTCTGTGAATCCTGTCTCCTCGGAGGGCACATTCTGAGCTAGGCGGGTTGGACCTGGATACAGCTTTACTTTAGTGAAGTGGGGGGGCCAATCACACTCCTGAAGGAGGGAAGGGAGAGTGGATCAGGTGGGCGTATTCTCCCACCAGAGAGCATTGCAATCCCAGCAAGGACCGGGCAGCTGGTCTCCCACACACAGACACCATGAGATCGGCCCATGTCGCCTACACCCAAAGTGGCAGGAGATTGCTACGAAGGAGCTCAGAGGACGGGAACGCCTGGACATGTGACCTGGGGTGGGACACCCCTGGCTACACGGACCACGGAGAACCTGGAAGAGTAATTCTGTCTCCAGAGAAATGCAGAGTGGCTGGCAAGCGCTCCCAGTCATCCGGTCCCTCCAGGGCAGCTCCCCGTGTGGCCCAAGGCTGAAGGTCCGTGATGCTGTGAGCTGGGCCCCCGACAGTGATGGGCACCAGAACCCGTGAAAGGAGAGGCACAGTGGTGACACAGATTCCATAAGCAGTGGATGAAATTACCACAGCGAACAGTGCAACTGCGTTGGCACACAGTGCATGTGAGCTACACACAGCAGGGGAGACCGAGAGAGGAGCCAAGAGCTCCAGAGGCAACATGCACGGGCAGCAAGCAGGCAGCCTCCTCATCACACACTGAGGAACCCAGGTTGCCTGGTCCAGGGTAAGGCGGGCTCCCTGCTAAGAGTCGCTATCACCCCAAATCTCCATAACTGGTCAGTTTCCCCTCCCAAGGTGGAGGAGAGGTTAAGTCCCTAGCAGAAAGGAACGTATGGTGTCACCAGTGTGTCTCCTGGTGGTCCTCAGCCCTTCCCTCAAGGGACCCAGGATGAGGGTTGTCGTAGCTGCTGGTGTGCACTGGCTCAGGAGAGCTGGGTGCTACATTCTCAGGAACTTTGCAGGTCAGTAGTTAAACAAAGATATTTACAGAAGGGACTCTAAGGCAATGTGCCTTGCTGTACCTGTATATCCCCAGCTATTTGACAGGCTGAGCCAGGAAGATTGAGTCTAGTAGTTGGAGGCCTGCCTAAGCAATATGACAAGACTCTGAGAAAAGTTAGACATTACTTTAACAGTCAATGTATATGAAAACATTGTGATAAATGCTAAACAATTACTTTCTGGTTGTTTCCCCCATTTTACTATTATCTATACTCTTGAGGTTCCTACCTGTCATACCCATGAGACAGGTTGAATTCCTAACCCACAGTACCTCAGGACATGGCATTCTTTGCAAATAGGGCCACTGCAGTCGGGATTAGTTGAGGCGCAGCGATAGTGTGGCTGTAACCCACCCTGACTGGCGCCCTCACAGGAACAGGAGGAGAGACGGGGACACACCCACGGAGAAGCGGCCGAGTGACAACGGCACAGAGACTGGACTGAGGGATTCGAGGCCACCAAGCCGTACCAGCAACCACAGGGCTGCAGGGCTAGGACCTTTGTCCCCTACAGGGCTCACAGGGACACCACCCTGCCTGTACCTCAAGTGTGACTTCTGCCTCCAGGCTGTGATATAATAAACTTGGTTGTTTTTGTTTTTCTCTTTTGAGAAACACTGTGTACTTCAGGCTGGTCTACAACTCAACACTTCCTGCTTCAGCTTCCCCATGCTGGGCTCACAGGCGCAGCCACAGCACCTGGGTAGTTTTGGTATTTCAAGACACCGGGTGTGTGCTGTATTCGTACCATAACCCTAGGAAACTGAACCCTAGCGTCTTTGTACCTGCTGAATGAAATGTAACACACTGATGTGCTACTTTGTAATTCTTCCATACTCTATGCTTAGAGGCTCCACGCTGGCAGCTGGAAATCAGCAGAGGGGCCTGTTTACCCCATGGGAAATGGCAAGTGCTATCAATTAGAGCTTTTCTTCCCACAACGCAGCTTCATAGAAACCAACTGGCCATCCTTCTCCTTGGGTAACCGGCTGGAGCACCTTTGGAAGCTGTGGGACACAGGGTCTGAGTTGTGGGTGCTGGGGAGGCAGAGCACCGCTGGGATCCTTCGGTTCCGTGGGGGAATCTGCTCCCGGGCAGCAACTGGGCGCTGACTCAGGCCGGCCCCCAGAGCCGGCACAATGGGGAGACCGGGAGGAAGCCTCTGAGCCTGACTCCTCCCATCTCAACTGTGACGGTACAGCAGCCATCAGGAACCAAGGTGGTGGCAGATATTTGTGTTACACAGCGCTGGAAGGATGCAGGGCGGCTGGTGCAAGCCCCGTTCCCATGTAACTCAGCTCTCGGATTGCTTAAAAATCAGATGAGCCAGGAGCAGTGGTGCCTGATATAATTCTAACACTCTGGGACACTGAGGAAGGAGGATCACAAGTTAGAGGCCAGCATGGGGCACTTAGTCAATCTCTGTCCCCAAATAAAATACAAAGTACTTAGCGCATAGGGGAGCAACAGTGCTGTGTACATGTGTGAGACCCTGAGATTCACCCTCAGGACCAAGGAAATCAAACCAAACCAAAACCAAAACCCAAACTAAAATAATCAGTCAGAGAGAACCAAATAAAACCAAAACTAAAACAATCCATCAGAAAACACACTGAAAGAAAGACCAAATGGATCACGGTAGAAGACCAGGTCCTCTACACATTCAGCACAGTAGTGGCCCAAATGGCAGGGCTGTGCCGGACACAACTTTGCTAGAGCAGATGAACACGGGTTGTATCGCTGAGTGACATCTGGCCATGGATCTGGCAAAGGCAATCACTCTGTGCACCAGTAGGAGGTCAGAGCAGGTTGCATTGACTGAGGCTGGCCAGGTGCACATGCACAATCAGGCCCTGGGGCATGTGAGCACTGCTGCCCCCTGTTGGAACATCCTGTCCCCACAGGACCACCTGGGCCTTCCCAGGACACCCCTTGTGTCCACTCCTCCATGTCACATGCTAGTTTCAAGCTCCAGGAGAGGGCTGGGGATTTAGCTCAGTGGCAAAGCGCCTGCCTGGCAAGCGCAAGGTTCTGAGTTCGGTTCCCGGTACCGGAGAAAAACCAAAAAAAGGAAAGCAGAATGTAACAAGCTCCAGAAGGCAGAGATCACACCTTGAAAGATTTGGCCAAGTGTCCCCTGAGGAAAGTGTTTTGGGATCTGGAGAACCAGGGTATGGCAGGACCCCTCCCTGATTAAATGATTGTCACTCTTAACTCCCATTAATGAGGGAAAGGCCCAGGCTTGTCAGACAGTGCGGGTTTAGCCGATGGCATACTTCACACTAAGGAATAATCCCCATAAGGGCGGAACACCAGGGTGTCGGATGGGAGCAGGGTAGCAGAATCTCCAGCAGCAGGCCAGGTGGTGGAATAGCAGCTCCCGCATATGAGGCTCATGACCCAACAGGCCCTGGCGACTAGAGGGCCGTGTGATGAGGCGGGACGCTGGGGGCAGCAATGCTCACTTGTCCCAGGGCCTGATTGTGCATGTACACCAGGCCAGACCTCAGCAGGGCAGCCCAGTGCAGCCCCAGGGAAAAAGTCAGAGATCTACACACAATGTGTAGTCCTCAGAGCAGAGCCCAGCCAGGTACAGGGTCATGAAGGAGAAGTGCAGGGCCGGTGACACCAAGTGACCATCCAGCCACTAGACCCAGGTCAGGAGCATCTGGCAGCTGATGGGCTGCGGGGTGCAAATGCCCACCTGACACACTGGCTCCTCCTACCTAATCAGGTCAGTGCAGGGAGAGGCCCTGGTTTCTGAGGAGGCTCCTCTGCCTCACACCACAGCACGAGGCCAGTGACTGCGCTTCTGAGTGTCCCATGGTGCTGTCTTCCTCTGCGGTGGCCAACAGGTGAGGGGAGGAGCCAAGGCCATGGCCAGGGCAGGGTCCCTGGATGCGGGGTGAAGGTGACAAGAGGCTCAGCTTCCTCAAGGATAATGTCCGGGTCCCCATGGAGTGCAGTCATGTGACCCTGCAGACATTCAGTGGGGCGAAGGCATGTGCAATGTGTGGTGAAGAGGGGACCCCCGACCCCCTCACATATCCTCAGAGGGTTCAGAAAGAAAGTCACAAGTGAACAGGGAGACCGTGTCAGACAGATGGCTGGACACACAGACACACATATGCTAAGCCACACCTGCAGTTGTGCAACCATTTTCACCGTGTGCAGCGCTGAACTATGGCCCCCAAGAGTGGCATCTCAGCAGAAGCCCTGGGAGCTATGTGCGTCTTCCCTGCAGTGTTCCGGGGACTTGCACTGTAATTAAAATCAATGGATGTTAGGTAGGAACATTGTCCTGGGGTATGAAAGTGCCCACTGTATTCCCCTGCGCCCCTCACAGCAGAGAACGTTCTCTGGTTGAGGCAGAAGACACAGGGCGGAGGGTAGGTCAGGCTGAGAAGGGGACTCGCTGATGCAGGCTCTGAGAGGCCGGGTCCTGAGCAAACACAGAGAGCCAGAATGGAATCACCAGGGAGGGACACCGGACTCTCATCTGGAGACCAGGAGCAGCATGTGCAGCCAACACCTGGACCCACTGGGAGCAGCTTCTTTCAGAGCCTCCTGCTGAGAGCCCAGCGGGCCTCGCGTGGGTTTCACTCCCGACCCAGGAGCGGAGTAGCCTGCACCCCTGGGCCTCACCTGCCACCCAGACCTGCGAGGCACTAAACACCGGACCCGGGACAGCCTGTGTTTCCCCGCTGCTTTCTGGGCATAAATAAAAGGAATCCACACCAACACATGCACAGTGCATGCAAGGATGTCTTCTTCATTGTTTATTTGCAAAAGGGTTGTAAAAAATAGAAATATAGACATTTCACTGGATTTGAGTTGGAGAATCTAACACATAAATAAATACATAAATAGTGATTGGGGGGGCAATAAATTAAGGCACGTCCTGGATGAAGAAATAAAATGTCGGCTTCCTTGGCAGGAGGCAGGACAGGCCGAGGACTCAGGCACACAGGTCAGGCCTGGCGACGCATCTGAGGTCCCGGG
>NW_004955468.1:312187-313380 GCF_000276665.1 Chinchilla lanigera | reverse complement strand
CTTCAGGACTGTCCTGGGAGGTGACTGTCACGCCATGCTGTGGTTCTCACCTGGCTCCATCCTGCCCTGGCTCCTGTGTGACTGACGGAGACCAAATGTGCCCTTAGGGTGTCGGCTCTGGTCTCTACCTCTGTTTAGCTTGGAGTCTTCAGCCTCAGTCTCCCATGTGGATCCGGGTGTGCTGCTCTGTGACAAGGGGTCCCTGGCTGCCCAGGCCTACCCAAAATGGCACTCCTGCCTCAGTCCCTTTGCGCTGCTTTTATCCTGGACTGAGCAACCATCCGAGCTGATGTGTGAGAAGTGAAACACAGTCTGAGGTAGACGCGAGCCACCAGCGAAGCCCGGCCCAGTGAAGCCCGGACGGGGCGGGGTCTACCAGGCGAGCAGGTGGAGAGAGAAAAAGTCCAATGAATGAGTCACAAGATGGAAGTGAATTCAGGAAGGAATCCTCAGTGCTTGGGCAGTTTTATCTCATGTGGGCGGGTCGGGGACGGGTCTGGGATACAGAGCCCAACAGGGGCTCCTGTCTGACCACTGGGAGCTTTGGAGAGGGCTGTCTAGGGTGGGAAGGGGTCTTCAAAGAAGGCTACCTGGTGAGGGGCTGAGTAGGGGAAACCCCAAGTCTGTCCACCCTTTCCCACCTGTCCCTCACAGGGGTCATGCAGAGGTGGCCCAGCCACAATCCCAGAGCCCCTTCACTGTCAAAGACCCAAAGGACTCAGGAGATGGAGGCTCTGTTCTGGAGTTGTGCTGAGACCCAGGCTCTCAGTGGACCGCACCGATTTGCCACTCAGACCTCATTCATTCAGCAAGGACTGTTCAGCTCCAACCTCATGACACATACTGTACAAGATGTTGGGAGAGAGCTTTGGGAGAAAGAAATCATGAACAGGGCCGGGGATATAGCTCAGTGGCACAAGTGCCTGCCTGGCAAGTGCAGAGTCTTGAGTTTGATTCCCGGTACAAAAAAAAAACCCAAGAATTCACGAACACTTGCTCGCATACCTTCCCCATCTGACCCTCTTCTTGCTCTCACTTGTTATTTCTGGGAGAGACGGACACTTCAAAACTCTTTGAGCTGGGGGCTGGGGATTTAGCTTGGGGCTAGGGATTTAGCTCAGCGGCAAAGCGCCTGCCTGGCAAGCGCAAGGTCGTGAGTTCGGTTCCCGGTACCGGAGAAAAACCAAAAAAAA
>NW_004955468.1:296508-309832 GCF_000276665.1 Chinchilla lanigera | reverse complement strand
CACCGCCCCTGCCCGGCCTCCTGCCGCCCTGGACGGGCTGCAGGGCCCGGACCGTCCCGGCGTCCTCTGCGGAGCCCGACGCCCCCGGGAAGGCGCGAGCCGGCGCTGAAACGCGCCCCGTGTTCCTCGCGCCGAGCCTGCGCCCTGCATGGAGCCAGGTCGGCTGCCTGGCCCCGCTCCTCCCTGGCGCAGAGCCCCGCTTAGCGCTTGTGAGGGGACACAGGGTAGTGTCTGGCTCCCAACTGGGGACCTGAGGTAGGCGGTGAGCCTGCTGCGGGGAGGACACAAGTGTTCCTCGGGACAAGCACTGCTGTCTCCAGAGCTGGCGGGTCAGGGCTGGGCTGGGAGTGCCACGGGGCCAGGCCTCACTCACATAGCTGTCCCTCAGCGCCTTGACTGCTGCCACTGCTCTGGGGTCCAGGGAGCGGTAGTGTGACAGCAGGCAGCGCCTGGGCGCCACCGGGCCTTGGTCTTCGGCCACCCTGGGCTCGGCGGCCACGGCCAGCATGCACATGACCCCCAGCCCTGCGGCCACTGCGGCCCTGCCTCTCGGCTCCATGTCTGCTCCTGCAGGCAGCGGGGAAGTCGGGGAGTCCAGGGGCAGGGCCTCTGGAGGCCAGCGCCGCTTCTCCTTCCTTTCCCAGAGGGTAGGCTGACGCTGGGGTGCAGGTTGCTGGTCAGAGGGGAGATCACCCCACACGGGCCTGGCCACCACCCCCTTTTCTCCAGCTTCTCCCCTCCCTGCTCACCTGCAGTGCCCCTGGTGAATGGCTCTGTGGCAGGGTCTGCCTTCCCCGCCCCGCAGGAGGTGTGCGGAGTGATGTGGGCCTTGGGCGGTGGTACCCGGGCCAGCCATGGTGGCTTTTATGCATCTGAATGAGGAAACGGTGTGCAACCGGGCTTCCCCGTCCTGAGCATCACCCTTTCCAAACGTCAGCGCTGGCCGTGGGCTCTCGGGATCCCGGCCAGGGAGTGAGGACTTTACCCGCTGTGCTCCTGTGCCAGGGATGGCTCTGATCTGGCACTCAGTCCCAATTCGGTCTCTTTCCTCTCTCCTGTCTCACTGGTCTTTGTACCTCTAAATGTTTTATTATTTCTTTAATCCCATAGCCTTAATCAGCCCCTTTTGGGGGTTCAGTATTTCCCAGGTTGTGTTCTAAGTAACTGTTATGTACGTATCATCACCTTTAATCATCAACAACCTCACCAAAACACTATCCTACAGTTACTCCACTCCACTTTGGGGCAATGGAGGACCCATATCCTATAGTTCTTTCCAGAAGTACACAGCTGTCCAGCAGAAGTACTGTTTGAACCCACATCCTGTCCAGCTGCAAGGCTGGCTCTCTAGTGCCAAAATCACCCTGAAGCTTCTAGTTCATTTTCTCCTCATTTCTGTCTTCATTTCATTCACTCTCACCTCATCTGTGTATGCCTTCCTTTTTCTCTCTCTGTTCCTGACCACAGCTCTGCCCTCATGTATATCTGTTGGTACCTGCCTGGAACTTGGGGGGTGTTCAGCCCCTGAGCTACACCCCAGCCGTTTGAGATGGGGTCTTGCTAAGTTCTCCAGGTGGCACTGGAACTTGCAGTCCTCCTTCCACAGTGTCCCTGAGTGCTGGGATTATAGGCTTGAGTCACTGTGCTCAGCCCCTCTGCGCCTTTGTGTAACTCCATCCTTGTCTGTTCTTTCCTTTTTCCAACAAACATACCAGTCAGGGGTTCTCTGTCTCAATCTATCACTTTTAGTTTAAAAATAAAACATGCCGCTTCTTTTGTGATACAATTAGCAGTGCATGTTCACTGGATAAAGTTTGAAAAATACAGAAAACCACAAAGGAGAAAAAAAAAAACCCACCTGAAATGAAAATGAAATGAAAAACACTCCTTTCACTTTTGATCACATCTGTGGAACACTTTCCCAGTATATACGGATGGTCCATATATTTGTATATATATTTTCTTAATACCAAAGTAATGGTTACAAACATTGCATCAGTACAGAAACAGGCAAGGTGGAAAGTTTAAGTTTTGAATCCCGTTTCTGGAAGTAGATCTATTTCTAACCATGTGTAAGTACCTCTCCTCTTCTGTCCCTTTCTCTGAGCAAGTTCAACCAAACTGGAGCCGTGCTGTATACAGTTTGGTAGCCTGCTTTTTAATGCCTCATCATTATCTCTCATTTGCACTTCCCCACGTCTTTAATTATAGTGTATCAGTTAGGACCCAGCAGCAAACAGATGGGCCAATCAATTTAGGATAATTTGAGGTAGAATTGAAACTAGGAACATTTCCAAAAAGATTGAATTGGGAAGGGAAATGACAATAGTTAGTGTAAGGTCCTGGGGTCTGTTTCAGGGAGGGGTTGCATGCAATAGGTGTCAGAAGACAAACTTCTTGGGCCCAGAGGAGGGTAAAGAAGGAGGGAGAAGGGTGTGGAGAGCTATGAAGACACCCCACGCACCACTGCTACAACTTCGGGCGTAACAGGATCCCTTGGTAACTGAGCACCTATTTGTGGCCTTGAGGCTTCCCTCAGGGTTTTGTTAAAGTCTTTGTTCTCATGGGGAAGTGAGAAAGACCAGCACCCCCCTTTTTCTTAATAATGTCTCTCTCTCAAGACAGATTTTAATTTTTTTTTCTTGCATGGATCATGCTTCTAGTGTTACATCTAGAAAAACATCAGTGGACACACAGTTACCTAGACCTGTGTACACACCCCCCCACCCCCGATGTTGTCACCTAAGAATGTTCTTGTTTTGCATTTTACGTTTGGGTCTAAGATACATGCTGAATTCATTTTTGTGAAAGGTGTAAGATCTCTTCTTTAGCATGTGGCATCTAGGTGTCCAGAACCATTTCTTAGGGGAAAAAAACTCCACTATCCTTTTTCTGTTGTTTTGCCTTTTGCCCCTTTCTCAAAGCCTGATGGGCCATATTTGTGTGTGTCTTCCTGGGCTCTATATTCTGTTCTGTAGCTCTGTTTTTCTATCCTTTTACCAATACCACTCCATTTTGATTACTATAGTTTTACAATAGGTCTGGAAGTTGGGTGGAATCTGTCCTCTGGCTTTGCTTTTCTCCTTTATTATTGTGCTTACTTTGCTATGTCTTTTAAATCTCTGTAGAAATTTTCAGTTTACCAACATCCACAAAATAACATGCTGGAATTGTTTTTCCATGCTAGGAGTTGAACCCAAGGTCTCAAGCATGCTAGACAATCTGAGGTTTTGATTGGTGTTGTGGATTAATCTACAGTCAACTTGTAACACCCAGCTCAAGTGGATCAGTGTGGTACTGGATGTGGAAGGTCCTCCTGAAGATTCTTGCCAACAACGTAAAAAGAAAACTGGAGGGGAAGATGGCGAGCTGTTGATCCTCCCAGAGAAGCTTGCCACAATGGCTTTCCTGGTATGAATTCCCATCGTCAGAGGAGCTCAGGTGCTCCCTGTCACTGAGGATGACTGCAGTTCTTTTCAGGGGAGCTCTGGTCCTTGCTTTGAGCATCGCTTCCTGGCTCCAGTTCAGATCTCTCAGGCTGCTGGCACAGATCCTTCATCCTGCTGGCACAGACTTGCTAGCTTTCACCGCTGACTTTTGGATCTTCCCAGTGCAGATCCTTGATACAGATACAGACAGACTTGCATGAGTCACTCTTGTGGATTCTAGGCCTCCAGTTGGACTTGTGGAGAACATTGCCATGGGCTGTAGGTCTTCAGCTGGATTCTTTGGGTCTCTAGTGTATGAAAAGATCTCCACACTCTTTTTGCATTTGACTCTTTGGGGGCATATTATAAAATAATCCTATAAATTATGTGTCCTGTATTAAATACTTTTCCTTGCAAACCCTGACTACAATTGGATTGCACTGAATCTATCAAATAAACTGGGAAGAATGAACATCTTAACAATACTGGGTCTTCCTATCCTGAACATGGAATATTTCTCAATTTTTAGATTTTTTATTTCTTTCATCAGGGCTTTGTAGTTTTCCCAGTATAGCACTTGTCCATGTTTTATTAGACTTATACCTAAGTGTTTTATTTTGAGGAGTGGTCTTTCTTCCTTTCTTTCTTTCTTTCTTTCTTTCTTTCTTTCTTTCTTTCTTTTTCTTTTCTTTTCTTTTGTTCTCTTTCCTTTCCTTTCCTTTCCTTTCCTTTCTGTGCTGGGGATTAAGCCTAGGATCTTGACATGATAAATAATGCTCTACCACTGAGCTATACCTCCAGCCCCACACATGGTGTTTTTAATTGCAAATTCCAAATGTGTATTGCTATTGTACAAGAGAGCAACTTGCATTTACATATTAACCTTGAATCTTGAAATCTTGCTATGAGCACTTACTGGTTGAGAGTCTTTTTTTTTTTTTTTTTTTTTTTTTTTGATGCTTGGGTTGGAAACCAGGGCCTTGGGTAAACCAGGCAAGAGTCCTACCACCGAGTTAAGAGTCCAAGCCTCAGAATCATATATTTAAATGTGTTCTATTAAACACACAGGAATATGAACAAATTAATTATAGTGAAACATAATTACCAAACATAAAAACAACTTTGTGATAAAATACTATATCTTTATTTTTCTAATGGAGAAGCTATTTCATCTCATTTTAAAAATTTGTGTTCTTATTAGTACATCTCTGCAGTACATAATGATTACATTCATCATGGGAAACTGGTACATGTTCATAACACATCTTGATTCATTTTATATCTGCTTTCCCTTCCCCGCTCCATCTCTTGGTCCCCTTTTCTTATTTTAAAAATTTAAAAACTGATAAAACAACAATGAAGACAAAATCAAAACAACACAAAAACAGCGAAAATGATACATGACCTCAAGACAAAATGATGGAAATTTACAGTGGTTGCTAAATTACATACTGTTATCTTCAGTGAAGTTCCTCAGTCCACTAGACATAAGAATGCAAGCTTGATCAAACAATCAAAGACAGTAACAAGTAAAAAACAATAAAAATAATCTTTAAAAAACATTGGAAATGATGCAGAGCTTCACCATACAAAATGGAAGGAGTTCAACAATGGTTCTTTGTTTTGGTTTGTTTTTTTCAGTACCGGGAATCGAACTCACGACTTTGTACTTGCCAGGCAGGCACTGTGCCGCTGAGCTAAATCCCCAGCCCCTTCAACAATGGTTCTTATACTGCATATTGTTTTCAGCTGGTCCTCTTTTTATTTGCAGATCTACCTCCCTGAGAAACCCCAAGTATTAAAGTATTAAGTAGCAAAATATAGCAATATTTCTAATAACTACTATTTTTTTGAGGTGGTAATGAGTGTAAATGATATTTCAAGATAAGAGCTATTTCTGTAAATATGAAAATATGTGTGAATTCTTTCAATGACAAAGTCACAGGTTCTAATACTGTTACAGTTTGTTGCCGTGTGTGTGTGTGTGTGTGTGTGTGTGTGTGTGTGTGTGTGTGTGTGTAGTGCTGGGGATGGAATGAATCCAGGGACTCACACACATGAGGTAAGCACTCTGCCACCGAGCCACATCCCCAGGTCCTGTTGCCTACATCCATAATAGGAAGAAATGCCAAACTTCAGGTAAAGGTTAGTGAAGATAATGATGCATCTTTCTTCCCATGGAAAGTCTCCTGCCCCTGCATCCTAGCAGGGAAAGGTATCATGAACCCCAGGTCCAGCTAGACCTGCATCAGTTAGATAGAATGAGGTGAATCTATGTGTACTGACATGAAAAACTCTTTGAGACATATATAGTGAAAAAACCAAATGACTGCACAGTACAGATGGCGTGACACTACTTCTGTTTAATAGTACTCACATATATAAAGCAATTCAGTAGAGGAAATTGCCTTTTCAATGAATGGTATTGGAGCAACTTGCCCCCTAGGGTCAAGAAATGAATGTTGCATTGAACCTTATACTTAAAATAAAATTATCTCAAAATGGATAAGGGATTTAAAAGTAAATTATATAGTCATAAACATTTCAGAAAAAATCATGACAAAATTTTTGGGATCTGCATTAAGCAAAGGGTTGGGCTTTACATCAAGGGCTGAATCCATAAGAGAAAAAATGTGATCAAAGTGGTCTTGATCAAAAATGCTTGCTCTGCGCCGGGCATGGTGGCACACATCTGTAATACCAGTACTCGGGAGGCTGAGGCAGGAGGATCATTGCAAGTTTGAGGACAGCCTAGGTTACGTAAATGAGTTCAAGACCAGCCTGAAATGCATAGTGAGACCCTGTCGCAAAAAGACAAAAAAATGTTTGCTCTGTGAAAGAGTATGGTAAGGTGAGCTCCAGACTGGGGAAAATGACCAGCAGATGATCTGCCTGTCAAGGGGCTAGTATCTAGCATAGGTAAAGCACTCTCAAAAGTCCACAGGAAAAATATGAACAATTCAATTGGAAAACAGAAGACATGAACAGACATTTCACTGAAAAATATCCATAAATGGCAAATAACCACATAAAATGTGTTGAATACTATTAACCATGAGAGAAAGGCACATTAAAACCACAAGGGGACATCACTACATATCTATCAAAATAGCTAAAATAAAAACCTGTGATAACACCCGAGGTTGATGAGGAAACAGGGAAACTAGATCACTTATACATTGCTAGTGGGAATGTGAAAGGTACGGCCACTCCAGAAGCCAGTGTGGCACTTTCTGCAGGGACTGACTTTGCAATTACTGTATGACCTAGTAATTATGTTACTGAACATTGATCCCACTAAAATGAAGAATCATGTTCACACAAAACCGTGTACATAAATGCTTATTCCTTTGTCATAGCCCCAAGCTGGAAATAACCCACGCTCTTCAACAGGTGAGTGGTTAAACAAGCTGGTCCATCCATACTGCAGAATGCCACTCATTAACAAAAACTAATAAATTCAGATACACATCTGTCTGGTAAAGCTCTAGAGAATTATGATCAGCTCCTCCCCGCCACTGCTTATAACAAAATGTTACGAACTGGATGTTTCCATTTATGTAATATTCTTTAAATGACAAAATTACAGAAATGAAGGGCAGATTAGCAGTTGCCAGTGGTTACAGAAAGAGTGGGCTAGAAGGACTGTGGATGTGACTATTAAAAAGCAATGCAACCTCCGGGTGCAGTGGTGCACACCTGTAATCCTAGCACTCGGGAAGCCGAGGCAGGAGTGTTGCTTCAAGTTCAAGCCCAGCCTGGTTAAAAAAAGAGTGGCCTGGGGGCTGGGGATTTAGCTCAGCGGCAAAAAGCGCCTGCCTGGCAAGAGCAAGGTCGTGAGTTCGGTTCCCAGTACCGGAGAAAAACCAAAAAAAAAAAAAACAAAAAAAACCAAAACAAAACAAAAAAAAAGAGTGGCCTGCCTGTATCGACATTGGCCAATATCCTAAATAATTTGGGACCCTTGTTTTTGTACTGGTATTAAACCTAGGACCTTCACATTGAGTTACATCCCTACCCATTTTTTATTTTGAAGCAGGGTCTCAATTGTCATTTCTTTTGTTTTTTGTGTTTTTTCCAGTGCCTGGAATCAAACTCATGACCTTGCACTTGCCAGGTGGGCACTATGCCACTGAGCTAAATCCCCAGCCCCTTCAACTGTCATTAAGTTGTCTGGGTCAAGCTTGAACTTGCAACCCTCCTGCCTCAGCTTCTCATAGTGCTGGGATTATAGCCATGCCCCATCATATTCAGTTGAGTTTTGTAAAAAAAAGTACCACTGGGAGAAACTGGGTAAAGATATACAGCATCTCTTTGTATTATTTCTTACAATTGCATTTGAATCTACAATTATGTCAAAAATAAAAAGTTTAATTAAAACAATCACCCAAATAGATATTCTTAGCGCTTTATAATGTGTGTGTGTGTATGAAAAGGCAGGCAAGGATATGTCTCACATTAATCATGGGTTATCTCTGGGGAGAGCATAAAAATTGAGGCAATGATCACAGGAATATTCAGATTTATCAATATTTTAAGTTCTTACAAGGAGAATGAATTCTACTTGAGAGACTGGAAGCTAAAACATCATACTCGTGGGATATGAAGACAATGCCAGCTCATTGCTGCTTCAGTGGCTGCAGGATGGAGAATTTCTGAGAGCTTTCTAAGAGGTAGAGGAGGTCCATCTGATCCCTGGGCTCGCTAAGAATGGCTGAGCAAGGCACTGCCTCGCCCCGCACCCCTTTGCCGCTGTGCCCTCCAAAGGTACTGGCAGGAGATTGAGGTTGGGTGGAAGGGCAGGGCCGGGGTACTCATTCTCTTATTTGCCTGGTTCCCTTCCAGCAAGGCTGCGGCTGGGGAGCGGGGCTGTTCCTCGATGTACAGCGACTCTCTCTGCCTGTCGTACCTGGGAGCAGTAACTGCTTCCTGTTGTTAGTCCCTGTGTGTGACACCAGCCCTTGCTGGTTCCCTTCACCCTCAACACTTTTCCCATGGTTAAACTTTTGAGTAGGCCATTTGCTTCTTGTAGATTTGATTTTTCCCCAGAGTTTTTTTAGTTGAAATCTTTATTGAGAAAATTGAAGATCTGGATGCTGTTATGAAAAATAATACATAGCGATCCTGTGCACCCTTCACCCGGTATGGTGGCTTGGATTTGAAATGTTCCCTAAGGTCGTGTGCTGGGGGCTTGGTCACCAGGTAATGGGATTTTTGGGTAGGGATGGATCGATCCATTGATGAGATCGTATTTTGATTATTGGGAGGTGATGAGAATTGGAGGTGGGGCTAGTTGAAGGCGTGGGTCAGAGGGATGTGACCTCTGGGACTATATCTGGCCCTGGGCCCCTTCTCTGTCTCTTTCCCCAGCCCTGCCATGAGGGGAGCCATTTTCTTCCACTAGCTTTCTGTGCTGATCCTCTGCCACACCATGGGGACCAGAAGCCACGTGACCAGGAACTGAAACTTCCGAATACGTGAGCCAAAGTAGATCTTTCCCCCTCTGAATTGTTTTTCTTAGCTATTTGGTCACAGTGATTGATTGCTTGATTGATTTTTGTCTTTTTGAGACAGGGTCTCACTATGCAGTTCAGGCTGTCCTTCAGCTCACTTTGTAGCCCAGGCTGGTCTGGGACTCACAACAATCCTCCTGCCTCAGCCTCCCGAGTGCTAAGATTACAGGCGTGCACCACCATGTCTGGTTGGTCACAGTGATTTAAAAAAGACAGCACTAATACACTGAGTTTATGCCAAAGGTAATGTCTTACAAACTACGGTAGTACAGTATCACATGTAGGATATTGCCACTGACACATTTTGTCATCTTACTCCAAAATCTCATCTTACCTCTATTTAGTGCATCTGTGTGTGTGTGCATGTGCGCAGGTATGTGTGTTGTTTTATACAGTCTTATCACATGTTTAGGTCCATGTATGCACTGCCACAATCAACACAGAACAATTTCATTCCTGCAAGGACCCCTGGGATTGCCTTTTGACAAACACACTGTCTTCCTCCCTCTACCACCTACCTTGTCCCCTTGCGACAACTATTCTATTCTCCACTTCTGAGATTTCATCATTTCAAAATATTACCCAATTAGGGTCATGCAGTATGTAGTCTTTTGAGATGGGCTTTTCTCGCTCGGCACAGTTACCTGGATATTCACGCAGGTGGCTGCGTGTATTAATAGTTCATTTCTATTTCACAGCATTTATGCATTAGAATTTGTTTAACTATTCACCATTTGAAGGATATCTGGGCTTTCTAGTTTCAGCAATTACAAGTAAAGCTATTATGAATATCTGAATAGCAAATAACTATGCTACTGCATGAATGTAAGTTTTCATTTCTCTGGAATAAATGTCCAGGTATACAGTTGCTGAGCTGACTAGGAGTTCCATAATTTTGTTGCTGTTTTGGTTTTACTTTTTTTTTTTTGAGACAGGTCACACATTCTAGTTCAGCCTAGCCTTGAACTCGCTATGTAGTCCAGGGTGGCCTTGAACTCTAGGTCCTCCTGGCCCAGCCTCCTAAATGCTGGGATCACAGGCGTGCCCTACCATACCTGGCCCATAGTTTGTTTTATAACCAACTGCCAAACTATTATTAGGCAGCTGTACCATTTTCCCATTCTTACCAGCAACATTTGAATGACCTAGTTTCTAGATCATTTTTCAGTCATACTCACAAATATGTTTTCCAGAGGTTTTTTTTTATTGCTGTAGTTGTAATTGTAATTGTTGCTTAAGCTCCAGAGTCGGGGTCTCAAACAGTGGGTAAAAGAATCCTTTCCTTTGGGGTGGTATTAAATTTAATTTTTAAACCTCTATAACTTGAATTTAATAATGTACATTGTGGTGCCCAGAGTTGGACCACTGTCAATAGCTCGCATCCAGTACTTACAGCCCTCCACCCTTCCAGCCATTACTAATTTTACTTCTAATGCTTTAGTCTTTGAAGACATATGATTTTATTTCAGCCCTATGCTGTACATCACTTGGGACATTTTTGGTGGGAAATAAACAAAAAATCCAATTCATGCAGGCTTGAACAATGGAGAATTTATGGACTTAGAAAACTGAGAAGTCCAGAATTAGAAGAGAGGTTTTAGGGGCTGGGGAGATAGCTCAGAGGTACAGTGCCTGACTGGCAAATGTAAGGTCCTGAGTTCAACTCCTGGTACCAAAAGAAAAAAAAAATCCAAGAAGAGAGGTTTCAGGTAAGCTTTGACTCAGGGGCTTAAACACCGCAAACCTTCCAGTTTGTCTAATCAATAAACAAATCAGCAAACAAACAAAAACCTTGCAGGCCTCCCTGCAGCTGGTAGAAGGCTGTTTATATTTGTAATTCCAAGGTGGGTGGTAGCAACTCCTCAGGCTTTAGACGTCCTTTTTTTCCAAGAGGAAGAACATGACATCTTTTCCCTAAGATATGCAGGACTGAGAGTCATTCCGACTAGACTGGCCTAAGCCACATGACCACCAAAAATCCAGTCACTGTGGCCAGGGAGACAAACTGAGGTAAATGGCTGCAGCTAGGTTGGATACCCAATTTCCACTATGGGGGATCAAGTCACCTTCCCAAAGTTATTTCAGTTTCCAAATGAAATATATGATGCTAGAAAGGGTGGATGATGTAACAAAAACTTGGAAGATATGCTTTGCTGCTGCTTTCCGGGACAGCTAATGTTGGAGGGGAATTGCTGCCCTGGAATTTCAGAGTTTTCACACTTCAGCTATTTTAATGTTTCTATACCTCTATACTTTTGAACAAGGAAAATGTGCACTGAAAATTCATAAAATAATCTTGTCACGTTAATGTAAGGAAAGACACAACCATAAAATGTCATTACTTATGCATGATATCAATGTTTGTGAATGAATTTAATTGTGGTTAAAAGCAGTCCCATTTAGAGAAGTTGGCAAATTGGCTCAAAACATATGTATGTCAGCTATTCTACAAGGGACAGATCAGATAAGAGATAGAAGAGTTCTGCTAATAATAACCCAGGTAGGCTAGGATCAAATCTCCACTTCGCATGTACCAGATGTGTGAGTTTGGGTAGGATGTGTATCCTTCCTGAGCCTCAGTGTCCTCATCTATGAAATGCCAGCCAATAAGATGATTTACCTCACACTGTTGCTGAGGAGAAAACCACCGGGCACGTGAAGGGCACCTGCACAGGGGTTTTGCAGTGGGAAGTGCATAGGGCAATTAGCTATCAATGAAAACAAAGTCCATAATTCTAATTTTTAACATAGCAATACTTTTATAGTTGGGAAAGAAATAAATACTGGGCTAGGGTGTGGTTCAGTGGTAGAGCACTTGCCTGAGCACACTGGAGGTCCTTGGTTACATCTCTGGCAAAATGAAGAAAATAAATAGGAAATCCAACAAGAGCTTGCCTGAGACATGGATAATGAAAAAGCAGAGAGAGGGACTGGGGATTTAGCTCAGTGGCACAGTGCCTGCCTGGCAAGCGCAAGGTCGTGAGTTCGATTCCTGGTACCAGAAGAAAAACAAACACACACACACACACACACACACACACACACACACACACACACAAAATAAATGAAAAAGCAGAGAGAACAGGAAGGGGGATATCAAGATAGAAAAAAACAAATGCAAGGACAGATGGACAGAATGTAATTGCAAGGCAAAGGATGCTGAAGGAGTTCTCTAAAAGCAAGCTAAGTGACATCCCCATGTACCAGTAGAGGTGGAAATCCCTATAATGCTGGTGGTCTCTAGGAGAAGGAAAGGGAGGTGTGCAGTTCACCCTGAGTGTGCAGAGCAACTGGAACCAGTCACAGAAGATAAACAGATGTGCACAGACAGCAGACCGGATAATTTGCTCCAGAGGGAGTGCTGGGCCCGAGCCATCCCTGGCACCGGAGCACCGCGGGTAAAGTCCTCACTCCCTGGCCGGGATCCCGAGAGCCCACGGCCAGCGCTGACGTTTGGAAAGGGTGATGCTCAGGACGGGGAAGCCCGGTTGCACACCGTTTCCTCATTCAGGTGCATAAAAGCCACCATGGCTGGCCCGGGTACCACCGCCCAAGGCCCACATCACTCCGCACACCTCCTGCGGGGCGGGGAAGGCAGACCCTGCCACAGAGCCATTCACCAGGGGCACTGCAGGTGAGCAGGGAGGGGAGAAGCTGGAGAAAAGGGGGTGGTGGCCAGGCCCGTGTGGGGTGATCTCCCCTCTGACCAGCGCCCTGCACCCCAGCGTCAGCCTACCCTCTGGGAGAGGAAGGAGAAGCGGCGCTGGCCTCCAGAGGCCCTGCCCCTGGACTCCCCGACTTCCCCGCTGCCTGCAGGAGCAGACATGGAGCCGAGAGGCAGGGCCGCAGTGGCCGCAGGGCTGGGGGTCATGTGCATGCTGGCCGTGGCCGCCGAGCCCAGGGTGGCCGAAGACCAAGGCCCGGTGGCGCCCAGGCGCTGCCTGCTGTCACACTACCGCTCCCTGGACCCCAGAGCAGTGGCAGCAGTCAAGGCGCTGAGGGACAGCTATGTGAGTGAGGCCTGGCCCCGTGGCACTCCCAGCCCAGCCCTGACCCGCCAGCTCTGGAGACAGCAGTGCTTGTCCCGAGGAACACTTGTGTCCTCCCCGCAGCAGGCTCACCGCCTACCTCAGGTCCCCAGTTGGGAGCCAGACACTACCCTGTGTCCCCTCACAAGCGCTAAGCGGGGCTCTGCGCCAGGGAGGAGCGGGGCCAGGCAGCCGACCTGGCTCCATGCAGGGCGCAGGCTCGGCGCGAGGAACACGGGGCGCGTTTCAGCGCCGGCTCGCGCCTTCCCGGGGGCGTCGGGCTCCGCAGAGGACGCCGGGACGGTCCGGGCCCTGCAGCCCGTCCAGGGCGGCAGGAGGCCGGGCAGGGGCGGTG
>NW_004955468.1:294437-295799 GCF_000276665.1 Chinchilla lanigera | reverse complement strand
CCCGGGGCTCGCGCGCGGCGGGCAGTCTCTGGGGCGGGCGAATCCTGACTCGGCCTCCCGCGCGGCTCCCAGGACTCGCCTCGCTGCCACGAAGCCACTGTCGTCTTCAACCTGCTGCGCCTGCTCACGCGGGACCTCAGGCTGGCGGCCGCCTCGGGGCCCTGCGTCTGACCGTGGTCGGGCTCCGCTGGACTCGCACTCTGCACGCCATTGGCTGCAGCCGCCTGGACCGACGTGCATGGCAGCCAATAGACGCCGAGGCTCGGCAGCCTCTCTATCCCCATTGGCAGTAGCTGGACGCACCTTGGCGGGGCGCGGGAGGCGCGTGGCGGTCGTTGCCCAGGGTGCAGACCTCCTCGGTGGCGGTCGCGGTGGCGGTCGGCAGCCTGGGCGCTGCCTGTGGGACGAGTTGCGTGAAGCTCGGCCAGACTCCGCGTGGAAGAAGTGACTTGAGCTGTGTTTGCGAGCGTGGCTGACTTCGCCTACGTGCCGGGAACCAGCCCCTGCGCCTGGGGCGACCCGGAATCTCACCTGCTGCTGCTACTCCCAAGCCCCGACTGACACTCCCAGTACCCTTCTGAGTCAGCGAATCTGGGACGCTGGGTGCCCACCCGCGGGGCCTCATTTCCTCCCCAGCGTGGGAGTGAAAGGCCGAAATGTCCTTGAGTCGCCGTCTTTCTCATTGGAACCTGTTACGTATGCGTCTCTCCCGTTTGTGAAAACGCCGCGTGTATTTCCTATTCTGTCTGCTGGTGTTCGTGTAGCACAGTATTAAACACCTCACTGGCCTCACTGGCCCTGGCTGTTTTGCATGCGATGATTTGGAGGAGCACTCTACAGCAAAAAGGCCGAGCCCGGGAATGGGTGATGGCTGCAATCCGAATCTGCCATTTACCAGAGTGTGACTCTGCAAGTGGCTTCTCCCGGAGCCTCAGCTTCCTTGTCCGTCAAACGAGGGTGCTGTCCTTCCCCTATAGATAAGCAAGTGACTGCGTTATTACCTTGTGTCCAAACGTGTGGGTAGCACTCTTTCCCGGGACTGCACACATGGTTCCCAAGGCCCCAGGGGTCCCGCGGGTGAGAACCTGCCCGCTGTTTGCTCCAGAGCCTGAGGTCTTCCCTCACTGTTCTGAGCTCTCTGAGGAGCAGGTGGGGCAGGGCTGAGTGGGGGAGCACACACGGAGGATGTGCAAGGCCTGTGTGCGCTCACCAGCAGCACACGCACACGTGCACTGATGATGCGTGGATCTGCAGTCTGTGACACTGTGCACAATCACAATTGGTGCAAAGTCTTCCACAAGCAGCACCGAGGCCCTGCCTTGGACGGAAAGGAAGGCAATGCAGGAGGCAGTGATTTGGGCC
>NW_004955468.1:267366-291422 GCF_000276665.1 Chinchilla lanigera | reverse complement strand
GAACCATCCTCCAAGCCCACTGCAGTGGCCCAACCCCACCTCCGCGGTGAGCTAACCTGTGCCCTTGCTGTGTAGGAAGAGCAGCTCCTGCTGAAGGACTCCGAGTGCAGAGCGCGCCTCTTCCCCAGGCCCTGGGACCTGCGGCAGCTGCAGGTGGGTGGGGATCAGGCCCAGCCCGGGCTCAGCCGGCCCCTGCCACCGGCCTGCTGTTGGCCCCTTGGCCTTCTCCTTTGTCCCTCTCTGTCCCTCCACGCTGCTCCTCATCAGTTCTTCCCATCCTGGGCCACTGTCCGCCTTTTCTCTTGACCCCTGACCTGTCGCCCTCCCCTCTCGCCCTCTGTCCTCTGTCCCGAGAATCCCTCACCTGTGCCCATGTCCTTGCCCAGGTGTGGGAGCGCCCCGTGGCCCTGCAGGCTGAGCTGGCCCTGACCCTGAAGGTCCTGGACACCGTGACAGACCCGGCCCTGGGGGCCGTCCTGGAGCAGCCCCTCCGCACGCTGTGGCACTTCCACTCCCAGCTGCGGGCCTGTGTGAGTCCCGGGTCCCTGTGCACAGCATGGGCTCTGACCACCACCCTTCCCTGCCAGGCCCTTCTCACAGCGCCCTCTCTGCCTCCAGGTCCCGGCCCCGCCCACAGCCACCCCCAGGCCCCTCAGCCACCGCCTGTCCCACTGGCTGCAGAGGCTCCACCAGGCCCCCAAGAAGGTGAGAGAGCAGGAGGGTTGATGTCTGGGGCATCGGGCACCAGACCGTGGGCAGCCCCCGAGCCCTGTCTGTGTCCCCACAGGAGTCCCCTGGCTGCCTCCAGGCCTCTGTGGTCCTCAACCTCTTCCGCCTGCTCACCCGGGACCTCAGATGCGTCGCCAGGCCTGACCTGTGTGCCTGAGTCCTTGGCCTCTCCTGCCTCCTGCCAAGGAAGCCTACATTTTATTTCTTCGTCCAGGACGTGCCTTAATTTATTGCCCCCCAATCACTATTTATGTATTTATTTATGTATTAGATTCTCCAACTCACATCTTATTAAATTTCTATTTTTGTACTTTTTGAGACCCTTTTGCAAATAAATAATGAAAAAGTGACCCTTGTAACAGGACTCTTCTATATAAGCTGGTGTGAATTCCTTTATTTCGGCCAGGAACACACTAGTGCCAATGTGGCCTGTCCCAGACTGGGTGGAGGTTGCCTTGCAGGGCTGAGGGCTCCACCAGCAGTCAGCGCTGTTCTTGCTTCTCCTGCTTCCTGCAAGAAACCCAAGTTTTGCCACCTGAGCTGTTGTGGAAAGACGCTTCTTCCAAGCGGTCTTGGTCATTGCATGCTGCTCCTGCTACTCCAATTCAGGTCCCTGTGTCCCTCTGTGGTGTGGACATCCCTGCTGTCACAGTCCTTTTTTTGTCCTTTTCCTTTACCCACCTCTCAGAGCCTGCAGCAGTGCATCCCTTCTTCTCAGCTCAGATTGACCTGACACGGCCCCCCACCAGCCTTGCCCCAAGCCTACGGTTGTAGCCAGGAAACCATTTCTGTTGTGAAAGGCCTAGGGGAACAGACTGGCTGGCTCTCCACAGCCCAAGATATTATCCATGGCTAAAGCTCACAAAGCTTAACAGCATCTGCAAGTCGCTGTGCCACAGAATGTAAGATACACACTGGAGTTAGGGTCAGGATGACATCCCTGGGGGTGATTGTTCAGCCAACCACACTGTTCATGTGATTTTACTTCCGATGGTACAGCTAGCGTACATGTGACTGTGTGTCCAGCCGTCTGCCTGACGCGGTCTCCCTGTTCACCTGTGACTTTCTTTCTGGCCCCTCGGAGGATGTGTGAGGGGGTCGGGGGTCCCCTCTTCACCACACATTGCACATGCCTTCGCCCCACTGAATGTCTGCAGGGTCACATGACTGCACTCCATGGGGACCCGGACATTATCCTCGAGGGAGCTGAGCCTCTTGTCACCTTCACCCCGCATCCAGGGACCCTGCGCCGGCCATGGCCTTGGCTCCTCCCCTCACCTGTTGAGCACACGCAGAGGAACACAGCACCGTGGGACACTCAGAAGCGCAGTCACTGGCCTCGTGCTGTGGTGTGAGGCAGAGGAGCCTCCTCAGAAACCAGGGCCTCTCCCTGCACTGACCTGATTAGGTAGGAGGAGCCAGTGTCAGGTGGACATTTGCACCCCACAGCCCATCAGCTGCTGGGTGCACTTGACCTCCTGCTGGGCTGGGTCTCATGGCTGGGGCAGCCACTAGGTGTCACCTGGCCCTGCATTTCTCCTTCAGGACCCAGTACCAGGCTGGGCTCTTTGTTGACTGCTGTCTGCTTTGTTATAGATCCCTTGGCATTTTCCCCCAGGCCTGGGGCTGCGCTGGGCTGCCCTACTGAGGTGTGTGTAAACTCCCAGGGCCTGGCCTTGCTACAGACTCCTCTGCTTGAAGGTTCTGTTGGGTCATTGGGTTCATGTTTTAGAGCTCCTACACCACAACCTGGCCTACTGCTGCCTCCTACTCTGCCCTCATCCAACACCCATGGCTGCGGCTCTGGATTCTTCCCAAGTATGGACTATGCCATCCGTCTGGGCCTTTCCCTCCCTGATGTGAGTTAAGAGTGACAATAATTTAATTGGGGAAGGGCCCTGCCATACCCCAGTCCTCCAGGTCCCTAAACACTTCCCTCATGGGACATTTGGCCAAACCTTTAATGGTGCTCTCTCTGCCTTCTGGAGCTTGGTGGCTTCCAGTGTTCTTGCTACTTCTTCTTCTTCCCTCTCACTAGCATGCTCACATAGAGGAGTGGACCCCGGGGGTGTCCTGGGAAGGCCCAGATGGTCCTTTGGGCAAATGATGTTTCAACAGGACACAGCCCTGCTCACATAGCCCAGGTCCTGATTTTACCTGAGCATCTGGTAAGCACTCTGACCTCCTTGCGGTGGGCAAAATGATCGCCTCTGCCAGCTCCACGGCCAGGTATCACTCTGTGATAGGACCCATGACACCCGTCAGCAAAGATGCTGTGTTCTGCACAACTCTGCAGTTTGAGCCACTATTGTCTTCTACTGTCATCCGTCTTGTTTTTCTTTTCTCTCTTCCCCTTTCTCCTTCTTCAACTCTGTCTCTCTCTTTCTGTCTCTTTCTCTCTCTGTTTCTGTCTCTCTGTCTCTATCTGTCTCAGTCAGTCTGTCTGTCTGTCTGCCTCTGTCTCTCTCTGCTTGTGTGTACATGTGCGTGTGATTCTGGGGATGGATCCCAGTGTCTCACACATGCGGGGCAAGTGCACTTTCCCTGAGCTGTGCACCAGGCTTTCTTTATTTTGAGACAGACTCACTCAGTTCCCCAGGCTGGCCTCAAATTTATGATCTTCCTGCCTCAGCATCCTAAGTGCTAGGATTACAATGAACAGGACCAGGCTGGGTCCATGTGATTTCGGAAGGGGTAGAAGAGGAGAATTAACAGAGACGTGAATGAATCAGCAGCCCCCATGTTTGAAGCTTTGAGAACTGTACAAATGCCTGCCATCACTTCCAGAACACAGGACTCCTTTCTATCACAACTGAGGTGGGTTGGCCAGGTCAGTGGCTTCTGCTTGGACCTCCTCTCTCTGTGGGCCCCACCAGGGCCAAGACTCCATTTACTGCCTCAGTCCAGATGTCCCACAGGAGGGTCAGAGTGGGGTTCTGCGTCCCCAGCATCATTATTAACTCAGGTTTGGTGCCCACTAATTTCCAAAGGGACTCTGGCCTGTTACCCCTGGGCAGTGGTGGCCAGTTATTTTTTCATAACCACTGTGTTGGAAGAAAAACTTTGATTTGCAATACTTGCCAATTCCTGTGGTGTAAACATACCATCTGGCCAATTTCCAGCTGCCAGGGTGATGTTCCTATGCATAGAATTTGGAAGAACTACAAAACAGCACACAGGCAGGGATACATTTCTGCTATGTACACACAATAATCCTAATGTTTTCATTTCCTAGGGACATGGTAACAATGTAGTACAGGCAGGGTGTCTCGAAACAAGAAACTAGCTAGGTGCAGGGGTGATGCCTTGTAATTCCAGCACTCAAAGGCTGAGGCAAGAGGACTGTGAGTTTGAGGCCATCCTGGACGATATACTGAGACCCTGTCTCACAATAAACAAATAAGCAAAACCAGAGTTTATTGTCTCACAGCTCTAGAGGCAAAAGTCAAATCCAAGGTATGGTGGGCCATGTCACTCCAACACCTCTGCTCCTCCAGACCTCCGGTTCCTGGCCATGCTGGGTGACCTCGGATACATCAGTCTCTACCTCGGTTGTCACACAGCCTCTTCTCCCTGGGTGTCTCTCTCTTTATTCTTCCCCTTTTTATGAGGATGCCAGTCATGAGTTAGGGCCCACACGAATGACTTTATTTCAACTAATTCCAACCCTAGTGGGCCTGTCTGCAAGTCACATTCTGAGGTACTGAGGGTTAGGACTTAACATGTCTCTGGGAGCACAATTCAACCCATGAAATGTATGACCCTCAAGAGTATAGATAATACTAAAATACGGTAGAAATGATCAGAAAATAATGTGTAGTATTAATATAAATTCAATTATAAGCTTTAGTTTAACTATTTTTAAGAGATAAAAGAGGGCCAGGGATATAGCTCAGTGGCACAGGGCCTGCCTGGCAAATGTAAGGTCCTGCGTTCTATTCCTGGTACCAAAAAAAAAAAAAAAAAAAAAAAAAAAAAAGATATAAAAGAGTCTTGCTATATTGCTTAGGCTGACCTTAAACTGCCAGGATCAAGCCATCCTCTCATCTAAACCTCCTGTATAGCTGAGACTATTGGTGCAAACCACAACACCCAGCTTCTGTTTAATTCCATAAATATCTATGTTTAACTACTGGCTTGCAGTATTCCTGAGAATTTAACATCTGGTTCTGAGCCAGGATAGCTAGCAACTACTGCGACCCTGGTCACAAGCCCGTTTAGGAAAAGGTTGAGGACCACTTACTGTGATGTTGTGGGGGTCCTTCTTCCTAGGGACCCAGTGAAGGAGACTTCACTTTGGGAGGGGAAACTGACCAGGTGTGGAGACTTGGGGCGATCGTGACTCTTAGCAGGGCCCCCGCCTCACCCTGGACCAGGCACCCTGGGTTCCTCAGTGTGTGATGCGGATGCCGCCTGCTTGCTGTCCACGCATCTCTCCTGCAGAGCTCCTGGCTCCTCTCTCGGTCTCTACTGCTGTGTGTTGTAGGACTCAGTGGACTCTCGATGGTCCCTGGGAGAAAACTGAAAGAGGATTTAGAAAATAAAGACAGGACACAAAGGCTGGGGTCAGGTGGAGCAGCCTCTTACCTGACGGGCAAGAAGACTGACCTACAATAGTAGGGGCGTTTATTTATACCCTTGCAAAGTAAGTATCCTGAGAGGCAATGTTGCCTAGCGACTAATGATTGTATTTTCCAGGCAGGATGCTTTTCTCAAGACTGAGATAGCTTGACTCCTTGAGGCACTCTAGCTCTGTCCTGCCCTCACACATATGACCAATATCCAGCTCCAGCCACTCCTAACAGTGTGTAGCTCAGGTGCGCTGGGTGCCAACGCAGTTGCACTGTTCGCTGCGGTAATTTCATCCACTGCTTACCGAATCTGTGTCACCACTGTGCCTCTCCTTTCACGGGTTCTGGTGCCCATCACTGTCGGGGGCCCAGCTCACAGCATCATGGACCTTCAGCCCTGGGCCACACGGGGAGCTGCCCTGGAGGGACTGGATGACTGGGAGCGCTTGCCAGCCACTCTTCATTTCTCTGGAGACAGAATTACTCTTCCAGGTTCTCCGTGGTCCGTGTAGCCAGGGGTGTCCCACCCCAGGTCACATGTCCAGGCGTTCCCGTCCTCTGAGCTCCTTCGTAGCAATGTCCTGCCACTTTGGGTGTAGGCGACATGGGCTGATCTCATGGTGTCTGTGTGTGGGAGACCAGCTGCCCGGTCCTTGCTGGGATTGCAATGCTCTCTGGTGGGAGAATACGCCCACCTGATCCACTCTCCCTTCCCTCCTTCAGGAGTGTGATTGGCCCCTCCACTTCACTAAAGTAAAGCTGTGTCCAGGTCCAACCCTCCTAGCTCAGAATGTGTCCTCCGAGGGACAGGATTCACAGAGACAGTCAAGGTGGGGTGAGGCCACCAGGGTGCCCTACATCAGCCTGCCTGGTGTCCTTCCAACATGGGTAAAGATGCCCAGGGGGAGACGATGGGCAGAGTGTGTGGGATCAGCTATGCCCCAGAGACTCTGAAGGCCCTGCAAGTCACCAGGTGCCGGGCAAAGCTGAGGACAGAATCTCTCTTCCTGGTTTCAGAGGGAGAAGGCCTTGATGGTTGTTGGGTAGTTCCTTTAAAAATGACTCAGCAATCAAAAGTATTCTAGTTCCTTGTCTTGAACAAAGAATTGGACGAGACAAAACAAAAACAGCACCAAAAGTTGTCTGAAAAGTGAGGGGGAAGGGATACAGGAAGGGATATGGGGAGAACTAGCTCTGCTGAGCAAACGTGGGCCAAATGAGGAGAGGAAAAGATGAAAGCAAAATTAAAAATGCATCCTTTGGGCTGGGGATGTGGCTCAGGGGTAGAGCTCTTGCCTTGCATGTACAAGGCTGAGGGTTTGATCCCCAGTACCAAAAAAAAATTTTTTTAAAAAGTGCACCCTTTATCTAGGAGATAGCGGGCCACTGTGAGGAGTCCTATAGTGGGCTCCTTATGGTGTCTCGTCTCTTTTATGTCATCCACATCTCATGGGAGCCCATGAGAAGTTCCACATATGGGGTCCTGGGAATTGTGTGATGCCCTCCTGGGACTTTGTAATTCACAGGTCTTGCTAATTTTCCCAGCCAGTTTTGTCACCCCATACCTCCTATATCATGATGACACCTTCATTCTGGACTTCCAGCCCCCAGAACCGTGAAATAATAAAGAAGTCTGGTTTTAAGTCTTGTAAGCGTAGGCATCTAATGCAACCATCTCACCTCCATCTGCCTTTGACTGGTCATCCTCAGGGCGCTGTCCTCCCACCCCTGATGTCCCCAGGCCCTGATGGAACAAGTTGTCACACCATGACAGAGCTCACTGTCTACTGTCCTGCTTCCCGTGGCAGATGCAGTTGACTTCAGTTGTGTGTTGGGAGAATGTGCTCCTTCCTGAAATGGTCCAGCCTTGTCATGCAAGGCCGATAAGAAGGAAGTGCTTATTTGAAGTTTCAGTCCACGTTCCGTGGCCTGGTTGCCTTTAGGCTGAAGTGCTTGAGAAGGAAAAGCTGCTCACCTCAGTGTGGCCCAGACCCTAAAGACCTGAGAGGAGGGGCCAGGCTTCCTAAATGCCCTCTGGCACCCTCTTGACTGATCTAATTTTCTCCTACCAGGCTCCTGCCTAAGGGGTCCACACCTGGCACCGACATCAGCTCAGAACTAAGCCTTCAACACACAGACTCATGGGAGACACCTCAGATCTCAGCCCTGACAAGCAGTGCGTCTACCTGTCCACCCCGCAGCTCTAAGTCCAGGCCTATCCAGGGTGCCAGCCGCTCCCACACTTGGGCGGGGCCCTTCCCATGTGTTCCTGTGGCCATTTATGTCTGTAAAATTTGCATAACAAAATGTTTCTCTATCCTGTTTCTTGCAAGGAATCTCTTTATTGCAAAAGCAAAGGAGAAGCCCACTCACCTGCCTCTGCATGCAGGTGAGGCTGCCAGGGTCCAAGCAGGGTCTGATCACCCTCAGGCAGAGACTGCAGAGCCAGAGCACGGAGCCCAGGACAGAGGAGCTGAAACCGCAGAGCGCCATTCCTCACCGTGTCCTTGCCCAAGGTGCCTGGCCCGGCGGGCAGGCAACCACTCAGCGCCCAGGCACCCGCTCCTCCCAGCCTTGGCCTCCCAACCCCCGGGGCAGGTGTCTGCACCCACCTCCCACACGGGGCTCTCGGTGACCCGCAAAGCTCCCAGAGCCTTCTCAGCGCCAGAGAGGGAACCCGGGACAAAGCATTGTTAGAAGGCAGTTATCCAGATATGTCCCCCGTGATGTAGTAATTTCCCTGCTTCTCCATTAGTGCATTAAGTGAGACATCACCCGTGGCAGCTTTAATAACTACTGTAGCTGAGAGGCGGAGAGGGGCAGAAAGGAGATCGCAAGACTCCAGCGAGGAAAGAGCGCATCGCAAAGCGCAAAGCGTCCGGGGGGCCTTGCATGACTGTCCCAAGGTCGCCCGACACCACGTTGTAACAGATGTGCGGTGGCCTGAATAATGGCCCTGCAGCTGTTCCTAATGCCTGGGCCCTGTGGGTCTGTCACCTTCCCTGGCAGAAGGGGCCGGGATGGGACTCAGGTGTGAGTAGGAGGGCAGAGTCCTGGGTTGACCAGGTGGCCCCAGCGCAGTCAGAGGGTCTCACGGGGAGAGGGGGCAGCGTCAGTGCTGGGAGATGGGACATGGGCAGCAGGAGGCTGGAGCGACCGAGGGACGCAGTCTCTGGAAGTAGAAACAGACACAGAAAGCTGAGGGCCCTGGGTTCTGAGGATCCTGTACTGCTCATACCTGGGTTTCAGGTCTCTCCCCCACACACAACTGCTGCTCTTTAAATTTGCAGGGTGTTGGTGGTGGTTAGGTTGTTTTTAAAATTATATTGTGGACAATACACAAGACCTTGTTAAGTGGACAGATCAGTAGTTTTAAGCACATTCACACTGCTGAGCAACCAATACCCAGAACTTCTTTCCCCATGCAAAATTGAACCTCTGTACCCATGAAAGCCAACTCCATCCCCCTCCACCCAGCCCCTACAAACACCTGTCTGCTTTCTTCTGTGAGTTTGACAACTCTGCACACCCTCTATAAGGAACTACACAGTGTTTGTCTTTTGTGATTGGTGTATTGCATTCAGCATAACCTCCTCAAGGCTCATTTATATTACAGCATGGGTTTGAATTTCCTTCCTTTTGAGAACTCATTATCTCATTGTGTGTGTGTGTGTGTGTCCTACACTGTGCTTATGCATTCATTCTTCATTGAAAAAATGTGAGTTGTTTTAAGCTATTAAGTCTGGAGAGATTTGTTGCAGCAGCCGTAAGAAAGCATTACTGTGGATGTATGTCAGATTTTGGACCAGAAGTTGGGTGTGGTAGCTCACAGCTGTAATCCTAGCACTCTGGGAGGCTGAGGCAGAAAGATGGAAAGTTCAAGTCCAGTCTGGGCAACTTGGCAACTTAGTGAGACCCTGTCTCAAAATAGAAAATAAAAAAAGGCTGAGGGTGTAGCTCGCTATGAAGGGCCTGGGTTACATTCCCAGTACCACAAAAAATAACACAGAATAACTGACATAGATATATAAACTATATTTATATGTCATATATATTACATATGAGTTTATATATTATATATAAATATACATAATACATCATCTATATAGTTATCACACATCCATATATGTGTTTTTGTTTTTGTTTTTTTGACCCAGGGTCATTGGCTGGCCTTGAACTCACTATGTAGACCAGGCTGGCCTTGAATTCATGGAAATTCTCCTGCCTCAGCCTCTCAAATGCTGGAATTATAAGTGTATGACACCATGCCCAACTCCTACATATATTTTTGTACAATTCTTGGCCATGACCAGGATTCAAAAAATATTAGATGTCACCGTCATCATTATCACCACCACCTGTCTGGGGTTTGAATTTTCACTGCCCTCTAGAGTTTAAAGATTTCTCCAAACACTATGGGACTATGGACTTTTGGCCAGTCTTTCCCAGAAATTCTGAACTAGGAGAGGAAAGAGACAGTGGCAGTAGGAAAGGAATAAAGACAAACACACAAATAGCATCAGGTTATGGGGGAAACTAGGTAAAAAGATTTCAAGAAAAACTCATTTCAACATTATTGTCCAAGAACACCATGGTGCTGAAAGATTTTCTTTCTTCATGGAAAATCTGGGCTGTTTATGCGAGAACCACATTTGATATTTCAAATCTGCAGGGCATGTGGATTAGAATAAGGATCATCAGCAGGTGCCACAGCCTTTGGGTAAAAAGCTTTGGGGGAAACAGTATATTCACACAATCACCTGTGTCACCTCACAGGTGGCTTTATTTATTTATCTATTTATCTATTTATTTATTATTTACTTATTGTGGAACACACGATTGAACCCAGGGCCTTTGTCCTGAACTACATCCCCAGCCTCTTTTTTTATTTTTTATTTTAAGACAAGCTCTCTCTAAGTTCCTGAGTTGTCATCCTCCTGCCTCCAACAATATAAGTGGCTTCTTACTTAAAAGGAAGGACAGAAACTTTTACAGTGGAGAAAGTGAACAGACCACAGTTTCACCTTATCACCAAGAAGGGCACAAACCAACATGATATTGCTGGTGGTGTGAGGTACCGAGGATGCAGCACCACCTCTGAATTATTCTTAGGAGAATGTTTACCCTGAATTTCAATCAGGAAGAAAGAATAGATAAATCCAGGCAAAATAGTCTATAGAACAATTACCTTGAACTCTTCCAAAATGTCAATGTCATTGAAGAATTGACAATACAAAAAAGGCTAAGGACAACTTCAGACCAAAGGAGGGAAAGAAATATAACACTGACATCTAACTGCAAGGTCCTTGGTAGGATCAGACCCCTGGAGATTAGAGATAGAGATATACAGGTATAGAGATGTATAAATATAGATTTAATTGACAAACAAAATTGTATGTATTTATGGTGTATGTAATATGATGTTTTAGCCATGTGTGGTGGCACACACCTGTAATTCCAGTACTCAGGAGGCTGAGGCAGAAGGATTGCCATGAGTTCGAGACCAACCTGCACTACAGAGTGAGAAGCTGTCTCAAAAACAACAACAACAACAAAAGTAAAACAATATAATGTTTTACAATATGGACTGTGGAATGGCTAAATTGAGCCAACTAACATACACATTACTTCACACCCTTATCTTTTTTTGTTGTTGTAGTGAGAACACTTCAAAGCCAATCTCCTGGCCACTTTCAAGTATGCGGTATGTTGTTGTTAACTATGGCCACCGTGTTGTAGGATAGGTCTTATTCCTCCTCTGTGCTAGCCAGCTTTCCATTACTGTAACAAAGAGCCTCAGATAATCAACTGAAAAAGAGGAAAGGTGGGCTGAAGCTGTAGCTCTGTGGTGGAGTACTTACCTAGCATGCATCAGGCTATGAGTTCAATCTCTAGCACTGTAAATCAAAATAAGGAAAGAGACAAGGGAAAAGAAGAGGAAAGATATATTTTGGTTCACAGTACTGGAGTTCCCAGCCCCAATCAGCTGGCCCTCTTGCCTTGGGCCTGTGGACAGGCAGCATATCACGGCAGGAAAAGCACAGTGACACAATCTGATCACCACACGGTGGCCAGAAAGTAAGGAGCAGGAGACAGAGAAAGAACTCCAAGTCCCAATGTTATGGAAAACAGACCAAACACGGGAAAGAACAGCACCAAGAAGGTTTAAGAGGCAGTTTATTATACCAGTGGGCTTGACTGGGATCTCTCCCAGGGTCAGAGCCCTGCCCAGGGGTAGGGGTTGGGACTTTTATAGGAAGAGAAAGCAAGGAGGTACAAAAGCAGATTTGGTGCATTTCATTGGAGGGTTGGGTGACATCATAGGTTGCTAAAGGAGTTTAAACATTTCAAGTTACATTGCAAGGCCATCAGTTAAACAAGCATGAGGTACACAAAGGAAGAAGTGTCTTGGTATATATGAAGTTAAGTTGCAAGGCCGTAAGTTACACAAAGGCAGTAAAGACAGGGGTTTATACAGAGGAAGGAGTGTTCTGTTATGAGGCCTGCCAGACATGTTCCCTTGGTCTTGGTGGGCATCCTCGGTAGGCTTTTATTTAAAATTTTAATTTTCCCCTTCACCAATATCCCTTCAAGAGCGCACCCCCCTGTGACCTGAAAGACTTCCCACAAGGCCCTATGTCTTAAAGCATTCACCTCCACCCAATAGCACCGTGGGCTGGAGATGAGGCCTACAACACATGGGGCTTGAGGGGCATTTCACATCTACACCACACTGTCCTATCTCACTAACATCGGCGTCCTTTGCACCATACCTCCCCACTCCAAGCCCAGCTGACCACCATTCTACACTCTGCTTCTGAGCTGAAAAAATTATTTTTAAAGAACAAGGCTATTACTGGTATAAGTGGGGAAACTCGCATATGGAATATGAGATAGATAGTATGGTGTTGACGCTATTACAAAATGTTAACAATGCGGAGCATTGTGATTTAAATAGAAGAAAGTTCTTGCTGTCAGGAGAAACATGTGAAGTGTTTAGGTCTGAAATACTGTGATGCTTACAACTTACTTTTGAATGGGAGAAAGAGAGAAAGGGAGCTAAAACGACCGGCGAACATAAGGGATGCCTGCACAGGTGTTCTTTGTATTGCGATCATTTTTCTGCAAGTGACAAGTTTTAAAACACATAATTGGAGAAGAAACAACACATATTTCTCATTAAGATTTCCACGACGCTTAGAACAATGGTAAGAGTTTTCTGCTCCCCGGAGGGTTAGCCGGGGCCATGCTTATTCAGTGTCTACCGAATATCAATTGAGAGCGAGGCATTATTCTAGGTACTGGGGAAACCAAACACGCAAAAATCCTTGGTCTCCCAGAACCGGCATTCTAGAGGGAAAGATTCCTCAACCTGGTACCTCTGCCCTCCACACCTGCTCTCTAACCACCTGATACAGATGTGTAGTGGAGAATGCTGGTTGCCAAGGCTCTATCCAGCCCGCACCTGTTCCTTAGTAACAGAGCCCTGTTCTAATTACAGGTGGTGATGTGTTTGACTAAAAGATAGTTACCAGACTCCCTTCCAGCTGAAAAGCTAGGGCAGTGTTACAGTTTAGATCAAGAATGACCCCCCAAATTCTCATATGCTCAGAGGCGGGGCTTTGGGGGGTGGCTGGGTCACAGCTGGGGGTGAGGACTGTGCTCATTGGTGAATTCATCCAGTGGTGAGTTCAGTTCAGTTGGGATAGGGCGACCGACTGGAAGAGGTGCATTGCCGCGGGTGTGACCTGTAGGGGTGCATCTCCCTCTCTAGCTCCGCCCTACTCTCTCTCTGCTTCCTGGCTTCTATGACCTTTCCACCATGCCTTTTTCTGCCTTGGAGCCAGCCAACCATGGACTGAAAGCATGCGTTGGAATAAACCTCCCCTCTTTTACACTGTGGATATCAGGTATTTTGTCATGGTGATGAAAAAGTAACTAAGACGTGCAAAAAATAAAAAATAAAAACTTTAAATCTCTGGGTAGAGTACCCAGAAAAATTTCCTAAAAGGAATAAATAGGTGGCTGACAAATGCCCTTTCTCCCTTTCTGATACTTTCTGCTTTGAATATGAATGTGATGGCTGGAGCTCCAACAGCCACAGTGAACCAAGAAACGAAATTAAGACCCCATTACTGAGATTGACAGAGCAGAAGCCTAGCAAGAGCTGGATTCCTGATGACACTCTGCAGCTAATCTTAGCCCTGCCTCTGGACTTGTTTTTCATGGGAGAGAAATAAATCTATCCTATGGTGGTTCTCTATTCTAGCATTCCAATATAATTCATAATTCTAGCATTCCAATATAATTCAAAGTATTCTGAAATAGCAACCAGCCATCCAGAGGTGATGGGGAAGATAATATGGGGGGCGTCATTTATTGAGGGCTACTGACATCCCAGACATTGATTTAAGAATCCATTTCACAGGTGAGGACACTGAGGCACAGAGCAATTGAGTCACTTGGCCATGGTCACACAGCTTGCAGCCAGCCTAGGAACCCATTCATCTGGCACCAAATGTCACCATCTTATGACAAACTACACTGCCTTGAAAAGGAAGACAGTGCTCCCAGGGAGCGAAGAGGACATATCTAGGTGGCTCTGAAGAGCCATACCTCTTGGAAGCACCATGCAGTTCATTCCCACACTGACTGTGACCTGGCCGTGTCACTGTCTTTGGCCAACAGGGCCATTGACACACAGACTTGCTAAGTGCTCAAGCTCTTGGAAATGCTCTCCCCACCATGTGAGGAGGCCCAGCATAGACACCAAGTGACAAGGACCACCAGGAAAGGGCAGCTCCCCAGCTGAGCCAGGGCCCTGGCAGCTGAGGAGTGGGTGACCCTAGTCTCAGGCACCTGGCCAACTCTGAATTCCTTATTTCAGTGCTGGAGAAGAAGCTCAGGGCCTCACAACTAAACCAAAATAAGTAGCCAGAGACATAAGAAGTGACCAGAAGAGAGATACAGACAATAGACAAATTCCTTAACCATTGTTTTGTGCTGCTGTTAAAGAATATCTGAGACTTGGTAATTCCTAAAGAATGTAAATTGATTTCTCCTGGAGGCTCAGAGGTCCAGGATTGGGAGATCAGCATCTAGTGTGGGATTTTTGCTTCTTTCTCCCAGAAGGCAGAAGGGCAAGACCCCAACTCAACTGAATGTTACACAAAGCACCTCTTACAATGCTCTCTCTCATCCCAGTCAGCAAGCAAAGCCCTCATGTTCAGTCACCTCTTAGAGACCCCATCTCTCAACTAGGCATGGTAGCACCATGCTATAATCCCACCATTCTGGTAGGCTGAAGCAGGAAGCTCTCGAGTTCAAGCCCAGCCTGGGAAATTTAGCTACTTAGCAAGATCTGTCTCAAAATAAAAAATACATGGGCAGGGGATATAGCTCAGTGGCACAAGCACCTGCCTGGCAAGTACAAGGTCCTGAGGTCAATTCCTGGTATCAAAAAAATTAAAAATACATTTCTAAAATGGGGTTGGAGATGTAGTTCAGTGCAAATGCCCTGGTTTCACTCCCTGGTACTGGGAGAACAAACCCTGTCATGTTAATATTATCACAATGACAACAGCTGAATTTTAAAGAGCACACATTCAAACCATGGACACTATTCCCTGCAGGCCCATACGCTGTAGGACCCAGGGGAAGCAGGGAGGGGAAGAATGAAACCAGAATATTTAAATTATCAGTGATCAAGGAGCTGACATTCTCTGCTCCCTGAAGATTCCATCACATAAGAGATGGCAGACTGGGAACTGAGCTCGGGAGTCTGCAGATACGGCTCTAGAGCTTGAGATCAGCACTTCCCAGTTGTGTAACCTTTGGCAGGTTATTGCACTCCACTGTACATTATTCATTCAGCCTCGAGTGTCTATTATAAAATCCTAGAAAAACGCAAACTCATCCACAATGACAGAAAGTAGATCGCTCACTTCCCCGGGAAGGAGATACGCATGTGTACAGATGTCAAGACTCATCAATGATACATTTTAAGTGTGTTCAG
The DNA here is from genome assembly GCF_000276665.1 of Chinchilla lanigera. NCBI lineage: Eukaryota > Metazoa > Chordata > Mammalia > Rodentia > Chinchillidae > Chinchilla > Chinchilla lanigera. Next base: position 276,107 of record NW_004955468.1, on the reverse strand, counting down.
CTCATTGTATATAAATTCGGTCTTGATGTGATGCTTACTCCTCTGTGTCAACCTGGATAGACTACAGGACCCAGTTATCCCATTACAGACTGATCCAGGTGTTTCTGCAGATGTGGTTAAACCTAGAATCAACTGAGTCAAGCTGAAAAGATTATCCTCCAGGATCTGAATGGACTTCATCCAGTAAGTGGAAAGGTCTTAGAAAAGCAAAACTGGGGTTTCCTTAAGAGACAAGAAATCCTATCTGTGGACTGGAACATCATTTCCTGCATAAACCAATACCCTACAATTTCTCTCCCGCCCTTTCCCCCCCCCCTCTCTCTCTCTCTCTCTCTCCTTCTCTCTCTCTCTCTCTGTCTCTCTCTCAATCTCTCTCTCTTCCTTTCTCTCTCTCTCTCCCTCTCTCTCTCTAATTCTTTTTTTTAAGATGATCCTGGGCCAAGGATATAGCTCAGTGGCACAAGTGCCTGCCTGGCAAGTGCAAGGTCCTGAGTTCGATTCCCAGTACCATCTTTAAAATGATCCTTTTTCTCTGGTAGAACTCTGTTATGGTTTATATCTAGATGTCCCCCCTAAGCCTCACATGTTCACAGATGGGGCTTTTGGTAGGTGACAGAATCATAGGAGTGTGATACTTGGTGGTGTGATCCATTGATGGGCTTATAGCTAGATGTGGTTTGGGAGGGGAAGCCCGGTCAGAGGAAGTGGGTGTGGAAGTGGGTATCTTCCTCACCCACTCAAATACTCTCTCCACTTCCTGCCACCATGCCCAGAGCTGTTTCTCCTCCATCACCCCCCATTTGCCATGCCGCCCTGCCTTAGAGCCCGTTGACTATTGACTGAGATGTCTATAAACTCTAAGTCTAAATAAACCTTTCTTCTTTAAATTGTTTGTGTCAGGTGTTGTGTCCAAGCAATGAGAAAATGACTAAGACAAATTCTAATATATTTAATATGGTTCTAACAAAGAAGAAAGCTTTTTCTTTTGTCTTTTTGAGACAGGGTCTCACTATGCAGTTCAGGCTGGCCTTGAGCTCACTTTGTAGCCCAGACTGGCCTCGAACTCGCAACAATCCTCCTGCCTCAGCCTCCCGAGTGCTGGGATTACAGGTGTATGCCATTGCACCTGGTGAAGAAAGCTTTTAAAACCTACCTGAAAGTAGAAAATAGCCATCAGTTTTCATTAAAAAATAAATTTTAATTTATAAATTAAAATACTTATATGAAGCAATTACTATAGGCTGGGCATATAGATTCTAAGGATTCAACCAAATCAAAGACTGAGATTCCCTCATAAAGCCCATGTCTGCAGTAGGGGGCAGGGGAGAATAAACAGACATACAAGTAATCACATAAAATTAAGCAGGGAACGGTGCTGCACAGAAAGCATAAAGCAGGGGCCATGCAAGCACTGATTTAGTAGAGAAGGTAGCACACAAGGCCGCATTGGGGGAAAAACCATCTCAGTAGCAGGAGCCGCAGGAGCAATTAGAGACACAGCCAAAGGGGCCCTCAGCAAAGGTCAAACAGGTAAGGCTGCCCAATCTCGGAGTTTCAGCCTCCTTAAGTGTGGAGTAAATAAACCTCTTTCCTTTATAAAGTACCCATGTCCAGATATTTTGTTACAGCAACAGAAGGTGGACTGTCACAGATGGTATGGGTGGCACGTGTCCAGTGTGTCTGCATAACACATACTATTGCTGTGTCAGTCTGAGTCCACACAATAAGCTAAGTAGGGAAGGTAACATAATAACGAGTCACGGAACCATAGGAGACGGGCTTTGAAGATGGAAAGAGAACTCTAAGGGGCACCCAAGGGCTGAGGGAGAGGATCTCAGGAAGGACAAGCTCAGAAGGGGCTCAGACCTCTACAACAGTACTGTGGGTATCCAGATAGGTAGAAACACCTCTGGAGGCAGGGGAGCCCAGGCTGGGGGTGGGTGCACAGAGAGTGGGGTGCTCCTGGGATGCTGACCAAACCAGGAGCTGAAAAGGACACCCTGTGCAGAAGCCTCAGGCATCTCTGCATGTGGCTTGGGCCGTGGTTGCACCAGGTCAGGAAGATGGGTCCCTAATAGCCAGCCTCCTGTTCCCCATCCCAGAATGCTTATACTTCGGGCTCCGGGAATGATGGGGTTGATGTGGAGCTAGCAACCTGGTCTTCCTCAACCTATGTCCCTCTAGCCCCCTCTACTGGCCAGGCTGACCAAGTTCTGGCTGGCAAAGGAGAAATACCCTGGGGCCCTCTGTATCCATTGGTGCTTCCAACCAATCCGGGACTGAAAATATATAGAAATCCCAGCGCTGTGGGAAGCTGAGGCAGGAAGGTCACAAAGTAGAGCCCAGTCTCAGTAACTTAGCGACTTAGTGAGAACCTGTCTGAAAAAAAATAAAAAATAAAAAGGGCTGGGGATGTAGCTCAGCGCTAAGGCTCCTCCTTCCGTCCCTAGTACTGAATAGTACATACATACATATATGCATGCATGCATACACCAGAAAGTTCCAAAAGCGAACTGGAATGTTTTCAAGTGCACGAGCCCACTCGGATGCAGTGATGTATGGGTAACCCCGATACAGCCAGCCCCCTTTCACAGAGCCTGGGTCAGCCGCTCTCCTGCACTCACGGCTCCAGCATCGCACTCTTGGGGTCTCCTGGGCTGTGTAGTTAGAGCAATGGTGTCTAAGTCTGTACTGAACATGCACAGATTTTTTGTGTGTGTGTGGTTGTTTCCCAAACAATAGTCTAACAGTATTCAGATAGCATTTGCGCCGTATTAGGTAGGGGACATAATTCACCGTGATTAGGACGTGGATGTGCACAGGTTGTGTGCAAATGCTGAGCCATTTCATAGAAGGAGCTTGAGCATTCTTGGATTTTGATATCCTGGAACCAATGCCCCTTGGACACCAGGTGATGGTTGTATGTAGAAGGTCTCATTCTGTTATCAAAGAATAGGCAAAAAGAATGCATTTGGAACCAAGAAGCAATAAAATAAAACCCTTCACAGATGCCCTTGCACATTGTGGTAATTTCCCACATTATGGTAATACCTATCTTTCCTCAGAAGCTACCACGCACGCACGCACGCACGCAGGCACACGCATGCGCGTGCCTGTGCACCCAGACTACCTGGGAAGTAGTCCTACAGACACGTGACCGGGGCTCCACCAATCAGGTGCATCTCCGGAACCTTACGTTCCGTATGAGCCACAGTTACCCCATGAAAAGGGCAAACACGCGTCCACACAAAATCTTGTACATAAATGTTCTCAGCATCGTTCATAACTGCTAGCAAGTGGAAGCAATCTAGCAAGTGGAAGGTCCATCATCAAGATAAACAAAATGCCCATACGGTGGGGCACTATTCAGCCATAAAAGGGAATGAAGTACTGACACATGCTAGGGTAGGGATAAACCAGAAAACAGGATGCCAGATGAAAGAAGCCAGACCCGAAAGAGCCCATTTCGCACAATGCAGTTTATGTGAAATATTCAGAATAGGCAATCCATGGAGGACAGATTAGTGGTTACCTAAGATTGGGTTTGAGGAGAAATGGGAGGCAGACTGCTATAGAGAATTAGATTTCTTCTTGGGATGATAAAAGTGTTCTAAAATTGATTGTGGTAATAGTTTTGCCGTTCTGAATTCTACTAAAATCCATTGAATTATACACTTTAAGTGGGCAAATTATATGGTATGTGAATTATACCTCAATAAAGCTGTTATGAAAAAGTATGTAATATAATGTTAAGAAGGGATAAGAATATGAAATATGTAAGACAGACTTGAGTATATAATGTCTGGCTTTGCCACTTACAAGTTTGGATTACTTGCTTTACATTTCTGACCCTTAGATCCTGATATATAAAGCTGGAATACTAATAACCTCTTAATGGGGAGATTTGAGAATTAAATGGAGTAAATTATATTACCTGGGACATAATATATGCTGAATAAATGTTGGGGGTGTTTTGTTGGCTAGTTGGCTTGGTTTGGTTGGTTGGTTGGTTGGTTGGTTTGGTTTTTTATAACAGGGTCTCACTATGTAGTTCAGGCTAGCCTTGACTCATTATGTACCCAAGGCTGGACTTGAACTCAGGACAACACTCCTGCCTCAGCCTCCCAAGTGCTGGGATTACTGGTTTGCATGGTCATACCCAGCCTGGGTTTTATTTAAAAAATAAAATTAAGCTTATGATCTCATCAACTGAGGAGGCTGAGGTGGGAGGATCACAAGTTTGAGTTCAGTCCAGGCAATTTAGTGTGATCTCATGTCAAACTAAAAAGGGGCCAGAGATGCAGTTCAGTAGTAGGGTGCTGGCCTAGCATGCATGAAGCCCAAGATTCAGTCCCCAGTACAGAAAAAAATGAAATAAAAGATTAAAATTTTTAAATGAGCCACAAGAGGAGGTGGCCACAAACACAGAAAGTAGTCACATGGCGTCCCCTACAGTAGAAGCCAGGCAGGTATGGAGGAGGCTCCCAGTCCTAATGGTTATGGTTATTGGTTCTAAGCAGCAGCTATAGATTTCCCCCAGGAGAACCCTCCTGGAGCAGTTGTAGATTATTCTGAGTTTTTAGCCTCACAGTCTGTCTGTCTGCCTCCTCTGATAATCTATGAGTTTCCCAATGCCCTTGATTTCTCCAAGCAGCCAGCATGGATTCTGTGGTCTGCAATGAACAGCCCGGACAGAGACAGCCGGAATGGGCTTGTCATTCCAGAAGCAGTAGGGAGGCCACCTGGCAGAGGGTGGGGAGTGAGGAAGGGGACGAGGTAAGATCACTGGGAGGTCTCCCACCTCAAAGGACTTTGTCAGACATGGTAGGTGCTGGATTTATTTCAGGTGGACTGGGACATGTGAGGAGGTCTAATGCCTGAATATGGAATAAGGGTAGACTCTCTGACTCTGGCCATGAGAAATGGGGTGTGGGGTCCTGGGGTGATCAGGAGGTGGCAGTTGCAACCGGCCAGGTAGGAGCAGAAGGTAGACAGGATCAGAATGGGGATGGTAAAGAGGGGAGAGGTGGATGAATGTAGAAGCACATTGAAACTACAGGGCTGAGAGTGTAGCTCAGGGGTAGAACTCTCACCCCCTAAATGCGAGGGCCTGAATTCCATCCTAGAACCCCTCAAAAAAATCACCTTTAAACCAGTCATGATGGCACCTGCATAATCCCAGCTACTCAGGAGGCTAAGGCAGGAAGATCGCTTGAGCTCAGGAGTTCAAGGCCACCCTGAACTACACAGAGAAACCCTGTCTCAAAAATAATAGAAATAAATAAATAATGACGGGTCCAACTCAATGGCTTAAAAGAAGAAAAAAGCCACTTTAATATGACTGGATAGAAAATTCATACACATCTCTTTTTTTTAAGTATAGCCTGCAGGATTACTGAAGATGGTATGGGGGGTGCACTGATCGAGGAGGGGGAGGGGAGGGGAGGGGAGGAGGGGAAGGGGGAGACAGATGGGGGACGTCTCAATGGTTACAGGGAAGCTTCAGTTTCACCATCAGCAATAGAAGGATCCTGCATAGGGCTGTCATGGGGAATCTCCATAATCACGGTATAAAGCACTCAGCACATTTCATGAAACACAGTCGCTGTCATCATTATTGTGGGGGGGCGTGTGAGACAAGTCATCCAAACCCATCATCTTTCTTCTGGCACCCCCCCCAAACTCCTACATGTGTCCCCTAAGATGATTCCAAGGGAGGCCTCCTCCGTGCCCCGATTTCTTTAAAAACATCTACCTCTTTACTTTGTACTTTCACCATCGCTAGAAAATAGGGGTGACTCAGGGCAACTTCCTCTCCCCCGCCCCACGCCGTGGGATCTGAGGATCTTCCTGTAAGGGCGCTCTTTTCAGCAGAACTCCGGGCTTCCCGCTCCATTCTACTTTCTGTTTCTCTATCAGATCCCTTATGTCATTTCCTCAGGCCACCACCCACCTGGGCTTCTCCAGCCTGGCCCTGGGGGCACATCCCAAATTCGAATGTTATACCATTTCTAAATCAGTGGGATGGGCCCCCTGGCCACACCAGGGTTCACACGAGGTCTGGGATGCAGTCTCAGACATGACTGGCCTAATCGTATACTCTACCTGTGGCTGTACATTTGAATCAGTTGTTGGTTTCCATAGAACACAGATTGCTGGACTCCACTCCAGAATTGCTGATTCAGTAGCTCAGAGAACCCGTGCTCCCAGTCCATCGACCACACTTAGAGAATCACTGCTCTGTACATGTTGTAATGGTTACAGTTCTTGTTCCTCAGCATGGCTCACAGACCAACAGCCTTGGCCTCACCTTTCTAGAGAGTGTCAGAAATACTGAATCTCCCTGGCTGTGGTGAGCCTATAATCCCAACACTCAGGAGGCTGAGGAAGGAGGATTGCCATGATAAATAAGTTCAAGACCTGGCTGAACTACATAGAGAGACCCTGTGTCCAAAAAAAAAGAAAGAGAGAGGCCAGGGATATAGTTTAGTGGCACAGCACCTGCCTGGCAAGCTTGAGGCCCTGAGTTTGATTCCCATACAGAAAGAGAGATGTACATGTTGACCAGATGGAGAACCCTAAAGTCACTCAAGCAGCGGAGAGTTACTTAAGCTGAGTGTAGCATCGCACATCCATTATCCCAACACTTGGGAGGCTGAGGCAAGAGGAATGCTATGAGTTTGAGGCCAGCCTGAACTACATAGCAAGACCCTGTCTCAAAAAAAAAAAAAAAAAAAAAAAGGAATTACTGACTCTCTTGGTAAACATATGTCTATCGTCCTAGCCACTCAGGCAGCTGAGGCAGGAGGATCACTTGAGCCCAGGAGTCTGAGGCCAGCCCAAGCAACAAAGCAAGATTCTGCCTTCAAAATAAGAAAGAAGGTAAAGAAAGAAAGTGAAGGAAGAAAGGAAGAGTCTCAGGCCCAATTCCAGCCCTACTGACTCAGAAATCTACATTTTTAACACTGTGCTCAGGTGATTCATACAAGTGAAAGTTGAACAGAGCCTAGCTCCAGTCCCAGAGCCACCTCATGTTAAATGAGACCTAGAGCTTTGGAAGAGAACAGCCTCTTGCTGAAGCCTCAGTTTCCTCATTTATAAAATGAGAACAACAGAGATACCCACATCACAAGATCAGATAAAGATTATATAAACTAAACACAATATAATCAAGTCAGGTGTGGTGGTCCATACTTATAATCCCAGGAATGAGGAGGCTGAGACAGGAGCATCACAATTTCCAGGCCAGCCTGGGCTACATAGTGAGACACTGTCTCAAAACAAACAAACGAACAACCTAAGTATAACGGTGCCTGGCATAAAAGGATGCACCAAGTAAATGTTTCTTTGTGTCATCGTTATTATTTATTATCATTGTCAGCTTCCACTTGTTTCCAATTATTATTTATTGTCATTATCAGCTCACACATGTATCTAATAAAGTGTAGGCGAGGGTAAAAAATACGAAGCAGGGCCAAAAGCTGTCCCGCGGGACCCTAGGAGCCATGGACATATCCTTCGAGGTGTCTGAACAGCCAAGGAGAAACACAGCCCGAGGGCTGAGGCCAGGGCCACAAGCAGACCTCGGCAAACCCCTACAGGCTGAGACCCGGGAAATCAGAAGCTGGTCCGAACCTCCCCACGGACCAGCTCGAGCTGCCTCCCTGCAGGAGGCGGGGCAAAGCCGAGGGCGCTGGCCTCCCTCCCTCCCTCAGCAGTCTGTGCCCCTCCCCGCTCCCAGCCCCGCGCCCTCCCTCACTGCCCTCGCACCTGCCCCACACACCTGGCCGCCACCGACCCCAGCCCTCGGAGCCGCGCCCCTCCCCCGCCATCTCCCCCCCTTGTCGGCGGGGTCACGACCCCACTCGTCCCGCTTCACGTTTCCCCCTCGTCCCCTCTCCTGCATCCCTTCCCAGCCAGGTTTCTCGGCTTCTCCCTCCACCTGTGACCGAATCCTCTCCCAAAGACCCAGCCTCCTAATACCCTCCTCTTGCGGGGCAGGCCAAGTTCTCAACATGTGAACTTTTTTTATTATTGCTAAGTGTACTTTAACAGATACACACAAACCTAAAAAGTGCACCTATTCCTGGGATCCTGCGCTTGGATACAATGTATGCGTCCATCTCCTCGTGTTCGTGGTGACCACGCCCCCAAACACTTTCCTCTGACACTCTGAAATGTACAGAACACCGTGGTCGCCTGCTGGGGCGAATGTCTTACTCCAATCTAATTATAGGTCCATCTTTTCTCCTCCCTCCCCACCACGTGAATTTTGAGGGGACACAAACACGCCCAGTGGCGCCCCGCGGGTCCTGAGAACTAGGGCGCCGAGGGAGGGACACAGCTCGCAGCTTCCTCCACCAGGCAGGGCTGGGCCGCACCTGACCCACCTGGACCACCCAGGATCCGCTCACTATTTCCAGTAGGGTTGCCTGAGCGAGAAAAAGCAAACTGTAGAAAAATGCATGACACAGTATCTGGAACACATCTGTAAAAGCAAAAAGAATAAGGATATGTGTGTGAATCTGCATGTGACAGTGGTGCATAAAGGACACTGTCAGTTAAGAGTGGTTATCTAAAGGAGTCAGAGTGGGGAAGGGAGGGTAGAGAGGAAGGAAAGAAAAAAAAACCCAAACAAATCTCTAATGAAAAATATATGTGGGGGCCGGGAATATAGCTCAGTGGCACAGACGCCTGCCTGGCAAGCTCAAGGTCCTGAGTTCGATTCCCAGTAACAAAAA
>NW_004955468.1:228864-267266 GCF_000276665.1 Chinchilla lanigera | reverse complement strand
GATGGTTTGTAACGCAGCGAAGACCGATCCAAAAGCAAAGTGGATTTTGTTTTTTGTTTTAGGTTACAAATCAACTCATATATATATGCCGGATGTGGTGGCACACCCATACTTCTAGTACTCAAGAGGCTGAGGCAGGAGGATCACTGTGAGTTTGAGGCCAGCCTGAACTACATAGTGAGACCTTATCTCAAGAGAACCCTGCCCCCCCAAAAAAGTAGGATTTCTTTTTCTTTTAGTGTTCTTTGACTTTTTCTTTTATTTTCAGTACTGGGGATTGAATCCAGGGGCCTTCACACTGCAGTACATCCCCAGCCCTTTTTATTTGTTGAGACAGCCTCTCACTAAGTGGCCCAGACTGTCCCGAAACTCACAGTCCTTCTGCCTCAGCCTTCTGAGTAGTCAGAACTATAGCCTGTCACCATGCTCAGCTACTATATTTTGATCTTTAAGAACTATATTTTAACCAGGTGTGGTGGTGCACACCTGTAATCCCAGTACTCGGGAAGCTAAGGCAGGAGAATTGCCTTGAGTTCGAGGCCAGCCTGGGCTACATAGTGAGTTCAAGGCCAGCCTGAACTACAGGACGAGAACCTGTCTCAAAAAAAAAAAAAAAGAAAAGAAAAAACAAAGCTGTATTTTAACTGGCCACATAGTGTACTCCTATAACCCCAGCACTACAGGAGGCTGAGACAGGATGATCACAAGTTTAAACTCAGCCTGAGCAACTTGGCAATTTAGTGAGATTGTGTCTCAAAATAAAAAGTAAAAAGGGCTGGAGATACAGTTCAGTGCATAAGCCCTGGGTTTAATCTCCAGTAACCCCCCAAAAATGTTATTTAAAAATTCTACAGACTTACAAGAAGTTGTATCAATAGTACTGAGAGGCTGTCTGTACCGTCACCAGGTTTCCCTTATTGATTAACGCCTTCCATTCTCAAGACTAGGAGACCAACCTAGTCAAGACACGGTGAAGTAAACTACAGATCTTACTGGCATTTCAACAGTTTGAGTATACCCTCATGGGTGTGTGTGTGTGTGTGTGTGTGTGTGTGTGTGTGTAAGTAATTCAGCAACATTTCATCACATGTGTAAATCTCACAGCCATGAATGATACAGAATTGTTTCCTTACAGCAAAGAAACTACCAAGTTCCAGCCCTCCACAGTCACACCTCCATCTCCTTCCCTCGCCCCTCACAACCACTAATCTTTTCTCTAGCTCCGTAATTTTGTGTTTGGAAGAGTATTAAATAAATGGAATCAGATAGAGTGTCCTTTTTTTTGTTGTTGTTGTTGTTGTTTATTTTCACTCAGCAGGCCGGCCTTGAGCGCCATCTAAGCCTACGTAACAATGGTGCGATCTTTTCTGCTGCTCAGAATTTCCTTTTGTGGATGTACCAAACTTTAACCTTTCCCCTATTGAAACACTTACGAGTTGTTTCCAGTTCAAGGCTGTTACAAATAAACTGCTATGAATATTTGTATCATGTTTTTGCACAAACATACATTTTTATTTCTCTAGGATAAACACACAGGGATGTAACTGCTGAGTCATGTGGCAAGTATGTATTTAATTTTTAAGAAACTGATAAATGTTTTCCAGAGTGTCTGTTCCATCTTATATTACCACCAGCAAAGTATGAGAGATCAGTTTTTCCACATCATCAAAAACAAAAACAAACAAATATGCCAGGCATAGTGGGCGCACCTGTAAATCCAGCACTTAGGAGGCTGAGACAGGAGGATCACTATGAGTGTGAGGCCAGCCTGGGCCACACAGTGAGTTCAAGGCCTGTCTGAACTACATAGCAAGACTCCGTCTAAAAAAAAAAAGAAAGTTTTTCCACATCCTGAGCAGCATTTGGTCCTATCAGGATTATTATGAGTCATTCTAATAGGTGTATAGTAGTAGCTCAGTATGGTAATTTGCACTTCGTTAATGGCTAACAATATTTTTTCATGTTTTTATTTACCATATGTTTAGCCTCTGTGGTGAATTATTTATTCATATCTTCTGCCTATTTTTTTACTGGATTGTTTGCTGGTTTGGTTTGGTTTTGTTTGAGACAGAATCTCGCTATGAAGTTCAGACTGGGCTTGAACTCACTATGTAGCCCAGGCTGGCCTCAAACTCACAGCAATCCTCCTGCCTCAGCCTCCCATATGCTGGGATTACAGCCATGTGCCACCAGGTGCTGCATGGATTGTTTGTTTTTACTGGATGAGTTTTGAGAGATATGTGTGATATATATCTTGACATCTAGATATACAAATAATTATACTAGTCCATGATGGACATGTGATTTACTTTATTTTTCTCAGTCACCTATTTTCTTCCCTTGATCTTAGCTAAAAGGCCGAGAAGTGATGTGACCTGTGTTCTTATCCTTTTTAGAAGGTCTGAAACACGGTAAAAGTTTTTATCTTGATGAAATCCAATTATAAAAAATCCAATTGGTCCTTTTTATTGTTTAAAAGATTGCGTTTTTTTTTAGCCAGGGATGGTGGCATGCACCTGTAGTCCCAGATACTCAAGAAGCTGAGGCAGGAGAATCACTTGAACTCAGAAATTCCAAGCCATCCGGGACAACAGTGAGGTTCCTATCTCAAACAAACAAACTGGGGCGGGGAGAAGCTAAATAAATCTAAATCAAGCAGAAGAAAAGAAATAATATTTCTTCTTAGATCCATCTTCTGTCTACCCCTCTGAAACTGCAGTCATGCTCATGATAGGTTTTTTTGTTAATATCCAGTGGTCCTTGAGATTCTTTTCAATTTCTTTTTTTGGGGGTGGTTTGAGATAGGGTTTCACGATGCAGTTTAGGCTGGCCTTGAATTCACTTTGTAGCCCAGGCTGGCCTGGAATTCACAGTGATCCTCCTGCCTCAGTCTCCTGAGAGCTGGGATTACAGGCATGCACCATCACACCCAGTCTGCTTTTCCTATTTTATTTTATTTTATTTTATTTTATTTTATTTTATTTTATTGGTACTGGGAATCGAACTCATGACCTCAGGTTTGCCAGGCAAGTGCTTATGCCACTGAGCTATATACCTGGCCCTTCATATTTTAAAATATACTTTCTTTTATTATAGTATTTAATCTACTTGGTATTTACTCTGTTGATCAGAATGGATGATTTCTGCTGCTCTGTCTTCAAGTTCACTGGGTCTTGTGTCTATTTTCACCAGTCTGCTCTATGGCTCTTCCAGAGTTTTAGTTCAGTTCTTGTATTTTCCAGATCTAAAATTTTCATTCAGTTCCCTCTCTCTCTCTTTCTCTCTCTCATTTTCTTTCTTCTTTCATGATCAAAGTAGCATTTTGTTTCTTTCTTCATTTAAAACCTATTCAAAGAGAATAAACCTCCCTAGCTTGGAGAAGGCTTTATGCAGCTTATGGTTTTTCCACTTCCTCCTCAGAAAGACAGGCCCATGGTCCTATCAAGAAGTAATTCAATGGGCCAGGGATGTAGCTCAGAGGCACAAGCAACTGCCTAGCAAGTGCAAGGTCCTGGGTGCAATTGCTAGTGCAAAAAAAAAAAAAGAAGTAATTCAAGCTGGGTGTGGTGCCATGTCTGGAATCTCAGCATTTGGGGAGGCTGAAGCAGACAGATAGCAAGTTTAAACACAGCCTAGGCAATTTAGCAACTTAGAATGACCCTGTGTCAAAATTTTTTATAAGTTTTGAGAGGCTAGGTATGTAGCTCCATGTGAAGGCCCTGGGCTCAATCCCCAGTAATCAAAAAAAAAAACAGACTTTACTTCCCATGTAAAGTTAGCATAGGTGTTCTTTCCCACTATGGACTGTGTTCTTTGCTCTTTTGTCCCTCTGTGTCCTCCGGACCACTGACAGCAGCTTCATCTCCTCCAGGAGCCAATGCCCCTTCCATGGATGACCACTCCAAGGTCTAGGGGGTCCCAGCAAGCAGCTGCTTTCTGCAAAGCCATGCAGCAATTCTCCATCCAGTGCTTTACATCTTCTGTTTCTTTATTGAGACTTTCTAATTTTTAATTTGTTTCAAGAGTATTTGCAACTGCTTTTTGAAACATGCTTACTATAGTTACTTTAAAATTCTTTTTGCCAGGCATGGTGGTACATGCCTGTAATATCAGCACTTGGGAGGCTGAGGCAGGAGGATGACTGTGAGTTCAAGGTCAGCCTCAAGTACATATCGAGACCCTGTCTCAATAAATAAATAAATATATAAATAAATACATTCTTTTTTTGCCCTTTTTTAAAAAGTTTATTTTATTTTATTAGTATGTATTTGTAATTCATACAGCTTACAATCATCTAGGGGAGTGATTACATGTACATATTACAGCTTGGGATTTTTTTTAATCTCCTTATCCTTCCTTCCTCTTCCCCCCCACTCCCCTGTTTCCCTGATCACTTTTTTCATACTTGTTGATACTATTTGTTTTGGCACAAGTTATGGCTTATACTGTTGACATTGACGGGTTATTAGGCACATCTTTATTCCTCTCTTTTCCCCCTCCTCCCCTTCCCATTCCCCCTCTCCTTGTTCCCTTGCACCCTTTCCCTATTGAACAAGACCTGTCCCCTTGTCCCGCTCTATCCATCTTTTATCTGGTTCTCTTTGTACTTTGCCTCACTCAAATGACAGTTACCACATGGTGTTCAAGCTTATGTGTCTGATTTATTTCACTCAACACTGTATTTTCCAGATGCATCCATTTTCCTACAACTGCCTCAAAGTTACTTTAAAATTCTTATCAGGTAATTCCAATATTGGTGACATCTTCATGTTGGCATCTATTAATTGGCTTTTCTCGTTCTCCTTAAGGTTTTCCTGGTTCTGGAGATGACAAGTATAATGAGTTATTATCTTGTGCATCAAGATATATCATATTATAAAAAATGATTCTTTTTTCAAATTTGGTCACTGCCCAGGCAATCCACAGAGCTCTGTGCATACTTTCCCAGTGACAGTCACCTTGCACAGTGGCTGAATCACAAGTTTTGGGTAATTCATTACATAGTGATTATAACTACATACATAGGTATGTAAGTAAGTCCATTTGCATATAAAAGGAGATTGTACATGCATATATAATTCTTTTGCTAAGTGACTCCGCAGGGTCCTTAGTAGGGTGGAGATTAGAAGTAAGAGAGCCCCCACCATAGTTTAGGGGACCTGGGAACTGGGCTGGGCGTCCAAGCTGGCTCACCCATGTGATTGGCAGTTGACCTCAAGTGATGTTGGGAGCATGGTGATCCCAGAGTAGGCGCTCAAATGTCATTCACACGGCACCTAGCCTTTCCCAGAATGAGAGTCTTAGAGAACCAAACATAAGATAGCTTTCCTGATATGGCCTCCAAGGTCATGTAGCAACTGTTACTACACATGGGCCTCTTAAGCCCAGGTTCAAGGGATACAACGGACTTCTCAGTAGGAAAAGGGTCAAAGACTTCAAAGATTTTTTTTTCTTTATGATACTGGGGATCAAACCTGTGGCACTCTCCCACTAAGCTACATCCTCATCCCTTTTTATTTTTTATTTTGAGACAAGGTCTCACTAAGTTTCTCAGGCTACCCTTGAACTTGTGATCCTCCTGCTTCAGCCTCTCCAGTTGTGAGGATCATAGGCATGCACTAGCATGTGCAGCTTAGGATGTTTTTAAACTACTACAGTCTGTCCTCTGGAGACACAAATTATTCCTCTCCCATGCAAAATATGCTCATCTCTTTCCATACCTCCAAAGTCTTACTTTTTGTGCAAGGCTCAAATTCAGAGTCCAGGATATCATCCCTAAATCAGATCCCAGTGTTGCAGAGGCATACTAGTGCCAGGATGCAGGGACCCCCAAGCTCTTCCAGAGGGCAGAAAACAGGCACAATGATGACTGTTGAGAACAGTACTGCCCATAGTGGAAGCCGCTAGCCACACATTGCGCTGAACCGAAACAGAAGGAGCCAGGTGTGGTGGCGCACACCTGCATCCCAGCATGCGGAAGGCTGAGGCATGAGGCTGAGCCTGAGCTCTTTAGAATTTAGCGAGACCCTCTCTCAATCTAACAACCACAAAAGGACTAGGGCTGTAACTCAGTGCAAAGGCCCTGGCTTCCATCTCCACTGCCCCTAGTAAATAAAATGAAAAATCGGGTCGTCCATTGTAGTAGCCAAATCTGAAGTACCCAACAGATACATGTGGAGAGCGTCTACAACTGTCCCCGGGTATCTGCGGAGCACTTGTTCCAGGACCTTCCACAGACGCCAAAGGCCACAGGTGCTCAAGTCCCTTATATAAAATGACTCAGTGGTCACATGGAGCCATGCACATCTTTCTGTACCTTACATCACCTCTGCATTATTTATTGATAACGCCTAATACAGTGTAAATGCTATGTAAACATTTGTTATACTCTATGTTATTGGGGAATAACAATCCAAAAACAAAAGAAGTCCGTACATGTGTAGTACAGATGGAATTCTTTTTAACCCACAGTGGGTTGAATCCACAGATGTAGAATACGGCTACAAAGAGGGCCAAAGACGCGAGACAGCGCAGAGGCAGGATGTCCCATCGCCGCAGAAAGTCTAGGAACTGCACTGATCGGACAGTAGATTTCAGTGATGCCCTGCAGTCCCCCAATCCCACTCAGCTTGAGTTGTCCCCAAAGCCGACCCTGGCTCAAGGTACAGGTGGTTGTTTGGGGAAAGGGCCCCGTCGGAAGCACAACTAAGTGGAGAAATTGAGGCTGAAAGAGTGAAACACCAACAAGTGGTGCAGTCTGGAGAAGAGGGAAGAACTTGAGGTCCTTGCCCTACTGCACCCTTTAAATGCTGAATGCTGCAATCCTCGCTGGCCTCACCGTAGTCCCAGTCCACAGAGGGCCAGTACTGTGAGCAACTGGACCTCACCAGAAGTCCCCAGAAATCGCAAGAATCACTTAGAATGCACTTCAGTATTGACCCATTGTTATGATTTGTGTCTGGGTGACCCCTCAAAGCCTCATGCAGTCATGGGTGCAGGCTGCTAGAGTTTATGATTGATCCATGGCCCAATGCTGAGATCGTGGGAGTGAGTGCTACACCCACCCTGCGGCAGGGAGCCTGCATGCACTATAAGGGAGGGCAAGAGCCTGCTTGCTGCCGTTCCTCCCTTTTTGCTCTTGTTGCTTTTGCTGTTTTCCACCACCATGAAGTGTTGCCCTCTGCCATGTGCCACTCTGCCTTGGAGCCAGCTGAGAATGGACTGAAACCTCCACAAATATGAGCTAAATAAATCTTTTCTTCCTTAATTTCTGGCATCAGGTATTTTGTCACAGCAATGAGAGAAAAGTAACTAAGACACCCATGAAAGCCAGAAGTGGTGGCACATGCCTGTAATCCCAGCTACTCAGGGGGCTGAGACAGGAGGATTACAAGTTCAAGGCCAGCCTGAGCAACTTAGCAAGATCCTGTCTCGAAATAAAATAAGAAGGGCTGAGGATATATCTCAGTGGCAGAACACTTAACTAGCATATGTGAGGCTTTGGGGTCAACCTCCAGTAATTTAAAAGAAATTGACCCATTGAAGAATAGGAAAGCCACAGTATTTATTCCCTGGCTCCTAACCCTCCCTGCCTGGGAACTGCTCCTTGAGGAATCAGTTCTGGTACTTCTTAGTCTGTTGTTTTGTTTTGTTTTGTTTTGTTTGAGATGGAGCCTCACTATGTAGTTCAGGCTCACTATGTAGTTCAGACTATCCCTGAACTCATTATGTAGCTCAGGCTGGCCTTGAGCTCATAGCCATCCTCCTGTGTCAGCGCCCTGAGTTGCTGGGATTACAGCATGTGCCACCACATCCAGCTACTTTTAGTCTGTTCTGCATGCAGGCAGTAGAAAGCCCTCAGACTCAACTGGAGAACCAGAAAGATCCAGGCACACAAAGTGGGAAGCTGTCAGCGTGGAGGAACTGCCCACTGTATCTACAAGTGAGTGCCGATGTGAGCTGAGGGGATGGGATGTGGTAGGAAGGCGCCAGCTGGTGTGCTACAGAATATTCTAGAAAACCTCCCACCCAGAGGACAGGTGTGAGCCTTATGGTGACAGAGAGTTGGGAGCAACCTAAGTGTCCATCTCTGGGGGAGTGGGTAAGTAGAGGCGCTGTGGGCGCACTGTGGACCATAACGCAGCAGTTAGAAATGAGGAACTCAATGTCCACAGCTACATAGAGAGATCTCAGAAATATAGCGTTGTGGTTTTTTTTTTTTTAAAGGAAGAAGTAGAAGATTTATGGCACAATCTCACTTATGTAAATTGGAAACACATATATATACACACAAAGTCACAAATTATAAAGGTACATCTTTGCAGCTATATATCAAGAGCATTAAAGTGGGTATCAGTGAGGGGGAGGGGTGGGGCGGGAATTGGGGGAGAGGGTTTTAAACCTTAGCGGGCCTTTTATGGACCAATTGTGATGCCGTGTTATGAGCTGAAGAGTGTGATTAATAACTCTCTGCAGCTAAGGACTTAAAAAAATGAAAGAAAGGAATGAAAAACACAAGGGCGCTTGCACATCAGAGCAATTTCTTACCAGCTACACGCTTGTTAGTATCTCAGGGTGACAATAAGCAGAACAATCAGACTCTTCCCCTGCCTGTGTGGTGGAGGCCCTGCTCCCTCCAGCTCCCCAGGCTCCCCCTGCAGTCCCCAGCGAAGGAGGAGCTCCCTACCCATGCCAGGCTACCCACAAAGAGCTGAGCACCTGCTACCGCACTGCAATGAGACGTGCAACAGGATGAGCACACACCCCAGCCCTGGCATTGCCTCTGGGGCCTCAGTTACATCATCAGTAAAGTGGGGATGATCAGTGCATTAGTCAGAGTTCTCTGGAAAGACCAAAGCATAGAATATACAGGGATGAGCTGCCTAACAGTGATCTGTGTCGTTCTATGCAGGGTGACAGGTCCCAAGAACAAGGTGCCCATGGACAAATAGAAAAAGTAAGAGAGACAAGGAAAACAAGGGAGACAAAATTTTGGGGTCAGGGGGCTTACAGCCTCTTGGACTGCAGCGCGGATCACCAATCACAATCACCTTTTATTGAGCCAGAATCAAGAACATAACTAGAACAAGCAGGCAGATAACAAACGTTTTAGTAATTAATGCCTTATCCTTCTCCAATTCTGCCTCTTATGCTGATGGCAACAATCCCCAGGTGGGCCTCCCACACTCAGCACCACGTTTATTCAGTTCAGTTGGGGATCACAAGCCAACCATCAGTCATCAATCCATTACGATCACAGTCCTTACTTCTCAGATCTGGTCAGTGACAGACCACATTTACAATGTGATCTCCTAAGATTATAGCGCCCCCACCCCATCCCGTGCACCTGGCATACCGGCGCACAGGAGGCTGAGGCAGGTGGACTTGGGCCACATAGTGAGACACTGCCTCAAAAAAAAAATTGTTGTTTCCTGGCCACTCATTGTAGGCACCTTACTTTGCGCAGGTACACTCTAAGATGCTCACGCAGCAAAATAAACTAGCAACCTATCTCTTGAAAGGCAGCCCTGTTGTGAAGTGACACATGTCTAACTGTAGGAGAGTTATCTATTATGGGAATATATTGGAGGCTCATGCGATTATATAGAGGCTGAGGAATCCTACAATAGGCCATCTGCAAACTGGAGACACAGAGATGCTGCTGTCATTGTAGCAGCTTAGTTTAGTTATTATAAATAGACGCAGAAGCCTGAGATAAGGATGGATGGACACGCAGCCAGTTAAGTTTTGAAATGTAAAAGAAAATAAAATAGCCCAGGGAGGTTAAGAACTAATTCAGTCCGCTAAACCAAACTTAGAATGCAAAGGTAAACACAAGAACAAGGGGTAAGAGGCTGGGGTGAGAACAGGGAGCTAGAACTCTACCCTCCAGGACGAGACCTGGAGAGAATAGATACGCCAGGTAAGCAGTGGCCTCAGAATCAGGGAAGCCAATGGGATAAGCTTCCCTGGGAGGGCACAGGGGCCTGGGAACCTGGGGGTGGGGACAGTTATGGTTCATGTCCCAGGACCCAAAGGCCAGAAAACATGGAACAACAATGTCTAAGAACAGGAGAAAGAGGTGCCCCTACTTAGCAGAGAGAGCGTGAATTTCCCTTTCCTCTGCTCCCCTCTCCCCAAGTACTGGAGATTGAACGCTGGGCTTTTGCACTGAGCTACACCCCCACCCCATTTTTGTTTTTGTTTTTATTTTGAAACAGGGTCTCACTAAGTCACTAAGTTGCCCAGGCTGAGCTCAAACTTGTGATCCTCCTGCCTCAGCCTCCCTGAGTACCAGGAACATTCTTAAATGAATAGCAGAAGCTCCCTCTCTGTCAGTCAGGCAGCTTCATCCACACTCATCCGAGTTATGCAACACACAGGCTGTGAGAGTCGCATTCCCAGTCACATTCTTGTCCCCTACGTCACCCTCAGTCGGGGACTGTCAGAGTCAGCAAGCTGAAGGCTGCCAGGGATGTCCTACAAGAGCTTCAGAGGCCCTTGGGATTGCATTTCAATTTCTCTTTCCCTCTTGGTGTAACTTCAGGCTCACCTGGGGCATCCACACCTGCTCATTAACCCTGGCCCCACCTACCCATGCTTTTTAAGGCTAAGGTGGAAATTCACTTTTCACGTTGCTAATTTCAGTTTAGATGCATCACCAGTGACTGTACACTCAGCCTGGATACAAAGCACAGCCACGCGTCCGGGGAAGCGCTTGCCATCTAGTCACGGCCATGACGATCCCTGTGTGGCTCCTGGTACCTGTGGGGCTGGGCTTGGCCGCAGCGGGCCCTGTCCCCACTGCCAAGCCCGCTACAGCCAGGAAAGCCTGCCACCTTGAGAGGTTTCTACCTATGTCACCGCGGGAGATGGAGTTCTTCAAGAAGGCGAAGGATGCCTTGGTGGGTGTTCATGGCTATGGGCAAAACTCCACCCTGCTTACTGGGCCAAGCTGCAGGCCTGTGGGCTAACCTCTGCCCTTTCTGCTGTGGGATAGCCTCCCACCTTCCTCCATGACTAACTCCATCCTTCCTGCCACTGGGTCAACTTGAACCCCCCCACCAGGTCAACCTTCTTGCTGGCTGCTGTGAGCTACACCTCCCCAGGGTGAGCTAAATTGTGCCCTTGCTGTCTAGGAAAAGCAGCTCCTGCTGATGGACTCCAGGTGCAGCTGGCACCTCTTCCCCAGGACCTGGGACCTGCAGCAGCTGCGGGTGAGTGGGCAGCCACCCTTGCTGCTGTCCCATGGCCCTCCCCACCTCCCAGCTTATCCCACTTAGGGCGTGTGTTCCTCATCTCTCGCTCTCACTTCCACACCGTCCAGTCCTTCTCATCTTGCTCTTCTATCCTCTCTCTTATGGCCCATCTGTCCCCAACCTGGGCTGCTGTCCTGCTCCACATGGATCCCTTCTGCCCTCCCATTCCCTCCTGGCCTCTCACCTCCATCCCTTGGCCTCTCTCTCTCTTTGTCTCTCTCTCTCTCTCTCTCTCTCTCTCTCTCTCTCTCTCTCTCTCTCTCTCTCTCTCTCTCTCTCTTTGGACCAGGAATTGAACTCAGGGCCTTGCACTTGCCAGGCAGGTGCTGAGCCACTGAGCTACATCCCTGGCCCCCCTGGACTCTCCTTCCGGGACCTGCTCCCAGCCTTCATCCACCTGTCCTCCCACGCAGCAACTGCCCCCTCCCTGCCCACAGCCTGTTCTCTTCTTGCCTGGCCCCATGCCTTGTCCCATCAGACATCTGCTACCCTCTCTTGTCCCCTCACCTGTCTCCTCCCTTGTCTTTCTGCCTTACCTGCATCCTCTCTGTCTGTACCTTTCCCTTGTGTCTCATCACCTGTCCCGTATCACTTGCCCTCCTCCCCATATTCCCTACCTAGTCCCCCCTCCTGAGCCTTCTCCTTCCTCACCTGCCACCCCTCACCTGGTCTTTCTCACCTCTCCAGGTGTGGGAGCGCCCCGTGGCCCTGCAGGCTGAGCTGGCCCTGACCCTGAAGGTCCTGGGCAACATGACAGACCCGGCCCTGGAGGATGTCCTGGAGCAGCCCCTCCACACGCTGCGTCATATCCACTCCCACCCCGTGTCACAGGCTCTGACCAGCTCGCCTCAGAGTGCCCCCTCTGCCCACAGATCCCGGCTCAGCCCACAGCAGCCCCTTGTCCTCATGATCTGGGACCAACCCACAGCTCCCATTTATCCCTGTGCTTCTGCTGACTGTGGTTAGCAAGCCACCAAGGTGAGAGTGCAGGATGGGCTGATGACTGGGAGGCATCTGGGGACCAGACCATGGGCAGCCCCGAGCCCTGTGTCCCCACAGGAGTCCCCTGGCTTCCTCCAGGCCTCTGTCACCTCCAACCTCTTCTGCCTGCTCATCCGGGACCTGCGGTGTGTCAGCAGGCCAGACCTGTGAGCCTGAGAATATGGGCTGCCCCAGCCTGTCTGCGACCCCAGACTCTATTTATGAACCAGCCCTTGCCCCCAGCTCAAGTTATTTGCTCTCCCTCCTTATTTGTGGTCCTACAGACCTGACTCAGACCCACAGCTGGATTTATTTTTATACTTTTTTACTTTTATACAATATATACAAATAAAGAAAACACAGAACTGAACCCTTCTGGGCCGGGGATATAGCTCAGTGGCACAAACACCTGCCTGGCAAGTACAAGGTCCTGAGTTCAATTCTCAGTACCAAAAAAAAAAAAAAAAGAATTGAACGCCTCTGTGGCCGAGGACTCCTTGAGGCTGAGGGTGGATATCCGTGTTCACAGGAAGGACTCGTGGCTGGCCTGATCTGTGTGACTGTGCATCTACTATGGATCTGGAATATCCCCCAAAGGCCCGTATGTCAAAGGCTTGGCCCCCAAAGCAGCAGGGTTCAGAGGTGGGGTTTTGGGGAGGTGACTGGATCAAGAGGGTTCTGATTTTATCAGTGGTTTAATCCACTGATGGGTCCATACTCTGATGGGCTATTAGGAAGTGCTGGAGACTTAGGAACTGGGATGTGTTGAAGGGAGAAGTTTGGGAGTGTCCCCTTGGGTGTTCTACCTTGTCTCTGGCCCCTTCTATCTCTCTCTCTCTGTCTCTCTCTCTCTCTCTCTGCTTCCTGGTTGCCATGGGGTGAGCAGTTTTGCTCCACCACGTGCTCTCCATCACGGTGTTTGTCTTTGTCCCAGGCCAAAAGCCACAGGGCCAAGCGGCCATGGACTGAAAACTCTGAAGTCATGAGACAAAATAAATCTTTCCTCCTTTAAATTGATTTTCTCAGGTATTTTGTCACAGTGAGAGAAAACCAAGACAATATCCAGATGAGTGTCTTCCAAACCCAAGTCTAACCAAAGACATGTAGCTGTGCATATTTATACCCACATGCATGCAAAGTATGCACTCATGCACATGTTCTATGAGTCTGTCTCTCCCTGTCTGTTGGAGTATGTTTCTCTTTTTCATGTGTATGTAGGAGAGATGGGGTCTATATCATTCAGGATGCTTTATTCTATAATAAGTAATCAGAAAATGCAAATGATAAAAGTAAAAATGAATTTATAATTCCATGTAAGAAAAAATCAGCTGGATTTAAGAAGAATAAAATAAAAAATAAAAGAAAGAAAAATCAGCTAGCAGAGCAGGTCTAGGGCTGGTTAGTTCATTTATTCAATAATGTGCTTGGGAAACCAAGATCTCTCCATTTCTGTGGGCTGATTTCATACTGCAGCTACTTCATTATCCCAAGATGGCAGCCATAGCTCTAGCTCTCCCACACAAACAACTTCCAAGTGGTAACAAACCACTCCAAACTCAGTGAATTAAAATAAAATCCATCTTATTATGCTCACAAGACCCAGTATAGATAACTTGCCTCAGCTCTACAGCACTCAAGATCTCACATCTTCTTCCATACTTTTTAAAATGGTGTTTGAGACTTGTATACACTGGACAAGTGCTCTACCACCAACCTGCATCCCCAGCCCCACTTCCACCTAATTAGAGGCAAGGAGGCAGACACATTCAACTATCTGATCTTTGATAAAGGGGCAAAATAACACACTGCAGGAAACATAGCCTCTTCAATAAATGGTGCTGGGAAAATTTACTTTTCACACGCAGAAAATTAAATCTAGATCCATATATCTCACCATGCACTAAACTAAAATCAAATGGATAAAAATCTAAATATTAAAACAAAAATACTTAATCTGCTGGAAGATAAAATAGGCATAGGCAATGACTTTCTGAACAGAACTCCAATGGTACAAGAAATACCGAGAATCAGCAAATGGGATCACATCAAATTAAAAAGCTTCTACACAAGAAAAAACAACCAACAGAGTAAAGAGACAGTTCATAGAGTAGAATTTTTTTTACCAGCTATTCCTAGGCAGATTAACATCTAGAATATATAAAGAACTCAAAAAAATTAGACCTCCCGGGGGCTGGGGACTTAGCTCAGCGGCAAAGCGCCTGCCTGGCAAGCGCAAGGTTGTGAGTTCGGTTCTTGGTACCGGAGAAAAACCAAAAAAAAAAAAATTAGACCTCCCAAAATAAAAGACCAAATCAAAAAATGGGCAAGTAAAATGAATAGAAACTTCGGTGAAGAAACAATACAGATGGCCAATAAATACAGGGGAGAAATGTTCAACATTACTGGCCATTAAAGAAATGCAAATTAGCCAGTTGTGGTAGAACATCGCTGTAATCCCAGCATGCAGGAGGCTGAGGCAGGAGAATAACCACAAGTCCAGGGCTAACCTTAGAAGCTGGGCATGGTGGCACATGCCTGTATTCCTAGCACTCTGGAGGCTGAGACAAGAGGATCGTTGCAAGCTCGAGGCCAGCCTAGGCTACAAAGTGAGCTCAAGGCCAGCCTGAACTGCATAGTGAGACCCTGTTTCAAAAAGACAAAAGAAAGAAAGAAAAAAAAAAAAACAAAAGAAAAAGAAAATCAAAGAATAACAAATGCTGATAAGGCTATAGGGAGAAAGGAACCCTTCCATATTATTGGTGAGAATGTAAACCAGTATGGGGCTGGGGATTTAGCTCAGCAGCACAGTGCCTGCCTGGCAAGCGCAGGCACTGTGAGTTCGATTCCCGGTACTGGAAAAAAATAAAAATAAAAAAAAAAGAGAATGTAAACCAGTACAACTATGAAGATGAGTACAGAGATTCTGCAAAAAATTAAAACCAGAAATTCCATTTGACCCTGCTCGTCCCCTTCTGGATAACTTTCCCAAATAATTAGAGACATCATATTACAGGGATACATGCACTCCCATGTTTATAGAAGCACAATTTACAATACTTAAATCTTGGAAATGGCCTATATGCCTGTCAACAGATGAATGAATAAAGAAAATGTGGTATTTATACACAAGGGAGTACTACTCTGCCATAAAGAAATACAAACTTGAGAGATTTGGCCAACCTACTTGGGACTGCTCCTGTCCCTCAGGAGCTATTCCTATTCCGCAATAAACCGTTCCTACTCTTAACTTCCTTTATCCTCTGGAATTCACCCTTTGATTTCAGGGCACATGAACTCAGCACATCTGACATCTATCAGCTCGGGAGTTACATTTCTCCTGTACCATTTTGGAGTTCCACCGAGATCACTAGGAGAGGCTGCCAAACTCCAAGGGATCATACAGATGGAACCAACAACTAGATCAACCTTCTAAAGGGAGTTCATAACTGCTAAACTCCAACATGATTTCTATCCAAGACCCATTAAATTATCTCTCTGCAAAAGGCCCCTGACTTCAGTCTACCCTGCACTGACCCTTCTCAGCTCAAAGCAGCTAGGTCAAAACTATGCCTTACTACATTCTCCCCTTACTACAGTTAGGGATGCTTCTTCAGAGGGAGGAATAGTACAGGGAGTATCGTGGTTTGGGGTTTGTTGCAAGGAGAAACAATATAATACATGACACACATTTTATAAGATTATTTATAATAGCCACCCAAAGAATCACATACAAAAGAGTGCAGGAAATCTGTCCATACACTGAAGACCCCAAGAATCTGGCGGAGGCCCTGGATCCCAACGATAATGTCCTGCATGAGTCCAGCTGAAGACCTAGAGCTCATAACAATGTCTCCAGAAGTCCAGCTGGAGGCCCAGAACCCACAACAATATCTCATGCAGGCCTGTTTCACAGATCTGTGCTGGGAAGGCCCAAAGGTCAGTGGTGGAATCTGGAAAGTCTGTACCAAAGTCTGTACTACCGGGATGAAGGATCTGTGCTAGCAGGCTGAAAGATCTACACTGGAGCCAGGAAGTGATGTTCAAAATAAGAACCAGAGCTCCCTCAAAAAGTACCACAGCCATCCTTAGCAACAGTGAGGTCCTGAGCTCCTCCAATGATCAGGACAGCTGAGTTCTAACCAGGAAAGACAACACAACAAGCTTCTCCAGGAGACTGAGTAGTGCACCATCTTCCCCTCCGGAGCCAGGAAGTGATGCTCAGAGTGAGGACCAGAACTCCCGCAAAGTGACCCAAAGCCATTCTCAGCAACAAGGTCCCGAGCTCCTTGGAGGATGATAACAGCCAAGTTCATCAGGAAAGCCAGCATGACAAGCTCCTCCAAGAGAACCAACAGGTCCTCACAGCTTCTCTCAGCTTTCAACAGGTTCCCAACAGCTTCAACCAGCTCCTAGAAGCCTCCCTTCTTCTCCTCTAGTTCTGCCTCTTATGCTGCTAGGAATAGTGCCCAGGTAGGCCTCCCACACCCAGTACCATGCTTATTAAATTCAGCTGGGTGTTACAAGTTGACCACCAGTTGTCAATCCACCACAGGGAGTTAAGTTAGATAGCAATTAATATATAGTCAGAGAGTGACTGAGCTGTCAAGGAAGTCAATGAAAGGTGGAGACACAATTGTGGCTGTAGTTGTATCTGAGGAAGCCCAGGCCTCAAGATAGTCACATGGCCTAACATGCACTCTTCCCTTAGGAATATATAGTAATTACTGCCCAGTCCATTAAGTACAGCTATAAGTCACACAGCATGGTTGATGACCAGAACACCTGAAGCCAACTTTTCCCCAAAATGTTTTTGTTTTAGAAGTCGAGCGGGGTGTGGTGGCACACGCCTGTCATCCCAGCACTTGGGAGGCTGAGGCAGGAGGATTGTTGCTAGTTCGAGACCAGCCTGGGCTACAAAGTGAGCTCAAGGCCAGCCTGAACTGCATAGTGAGACCCTGTCTCAAAAAAGACCATAAAAAAAAGTCATAGATAAGCCAAAGTTAATGATGCTAGCCATAGAACCCTGCTATGTGCCCCACTTCCTCACTGGGTCAACATTAACTAAGCAGCTATACTTGTAATCATACAGGTTGGCTACAGTTTGGCCCAGGTTCTACCCACATTGTGACTTTGCTGTATAAATTACCCCTGATAAATATCTTCAGTGGTAATGCACTCAGGAGCTATTCCTATTCCTCAATAAATCTTTCCTATTCTTAAAAAAAATCTCAAGACATTTGTAGGTAAATAGATGCACCTTGAGACCACAGTATTAAGTTAAATAAATTAGATACATAACTTTAAATATCACATGGTTTCTTTTATATGAGAAATCCAAAATATAAACAAAGACAAAAATATAGAATAGGAAGTAGGAAGATCTTTTTCAAATGGGAAGGGGCATAAGAAATGGAGGGGGGATGGAAGGAAGGGGAAAAGGATTTTTAAAAAGGAATCAGAAAAAAAAAAATGGAAATAGAGATTTTTCAAATGGGACAAGAGACCAGGCATGGTGGCACATGCCTGTACTCCCACCATTTGGGATGCTGAGGAAGGAGAATCACTGTGAGTTTAAGGCCAGCCTGGACTACATGGTGAGACCTTGACTCAAAAGATCAAATTGGAAGCGGATCAAGAGTTGGAGAGAAAGCTGAATGTGGCACCACACACCTGTCATCCCAGCACTCAGGAGGCTGAGGCAGGAGGATCACTGTGAGTTCGAGGCCAGCCTGGGCTACAAAATGAGTTCAAGGCCAGCCTGAATGGCATAGCGAGACCCTGACTCAAAAAAAAAAAAAAAAAAAGAGTTGGAGGGACAGGCTGGGGATTTAGCTCAGGGGCACAATGCCTGCCTGGCAAGCATGAGGTCCTGAGTTCAATTCCTGGTACCAAAAGAAAATTTTCAAAAAAGCTCAGGCACTTGAAAGCTTAGACAAGTGCAGCCCTTTCTTCTTGGGCTGGAGATATAGCTCAGCTACACAGCATCTGCCTGGCAAACACAAGGTCCCG
This sequence comes from Chinchilla lanigera, assembly GCF_000276665.1. NCBI lineage: Eukaryota > Metazoa > Chordata > Mammalia > Rodentia > Chinchillidae > Chinchilla > Chinchilla lanigera. The sequence goes on along the minus strand of NW_004955468.1, from coordinate 249,018 downwards.
TGTTGGCCTGGTACCAAAAAAAAAAAAAGGGTTGGAAGGACTCTGGCATGGTGCCACACACCTGCGATCCCAGCACTTGGGAGGGTAAGGCAGAAGGCCAGCCTGAATTTCATAGTGAAATCCTGTCTCAAAAAAGACAAAAAAGAGAGAGATGGTGAAAGTAGGGAGGGATGGGAGAAGAAGGGGACAAAAAAGAATTAAGATGTGTTATGTACATGTACAAATTCCCCACAATAAATATAATCATTATGTACTTGAAACACATACTGTTTTAGTTACTTTTTTCATTGCTGAGACAGAATACCCAACACCCACAAGTTAAGAGAAGAACGGTTTATTTATCTCACAGTCTGTAGAGTTTTCAGTCTATAATTAGCTGACTCCAAGGAAAGGTGGCATGGCAAAAGAGAACCAGTTCATGGCAAGCAGAAGGTAGCAAAACAACAAGGCATGACCACAGATCTTTTTATCCCTTATATCTTATCCAGTCTACTTAAAATGGGTGGCACTCACACCCTTAATCCTAGTGCCCTTGATCCTAGCATTGCACCATAAGTCAATTCCAGCTTCAAACACTCTAGACCCAGCCACTTCTGAAAAAGTGCCATCTATGACTGCATGTGATTTCAGAGCACATCTAAACACAAGCCATAGCATTCTGCCTCTGGCCCTCCAAAGACTCCTGCACGTTCCTATATGCAAAAAGCATTTAGTCCTTCTCCAAGAGTTGCCAAAGTCCTAACAGTTTCAGCATTGCTGAAAAGTCCAAGTCCATAGTCTCCTCTGAGATTTAAAGCAAATTCTTTGCTGCAAGAAAGATAAACACTTCCACCATCAAGGGCACAAGATAGACATTTCCATCCCAAAGTTACAAAGAGGGAGAAATGGGAATGAGAACAAAGCAAGACCAAAATCCAGCAGGGCAAACATTAAATCCCACAGTTCCAATTCCAGTATTCCCAGCAATCTGTGGCAAGATGTGAACTCCAAACGATGTGAGTGGCTCCACCCCTATGGCACTTCTCGTGGTTATGGCTCCCATGGCTTCTTTGTTTGACTGGCTTTGCTCACTCCTTGCATCTTTCCTTGGATGATCCATGTTCCTGGTTTCTCCGAACTTCTAGGGTTTCCACTGCACCTTTGGCTTCACACTCACAGCTTCGCATACTGCCATCCTGGGGGCACACTGCCTGGCCTCCCAGGCCTTCTTCTGAAATCTGAGTGGAAGCCTTTCTGACCCCACATCTCTTGCATTCTGCATGCACCCAAAACCAGTACCATGTTAATGAAGCCAAAGTCTGCTGCCAGCTGGAGCAGTAGCCAGGCTTCCTTTTCTCCTGGCTGTAGGGGTCCAGTGCCTATGAACCAAATCCCAAGGAACAACTTCCCTAGGCCACTGCCATTCTGGAACATGTGCTTTAGGGCTCTCTTCTCAAAGCAATGTCTGTCACCTTTGCGATTTTGAGGCTGCAAAGGGTGGAGTCCTGCTGCTTCTTGTGATGCCCTCAGGTCATCTATTCCATTCTCCTGCTTCTTCTCAACAATCTCCTCTTCTCTGTCTTTGCAGTCCACAGCTTTACTACAGCTTCCTTTCTGGCCAAATTGAAAATGTTTTAAATCATTCTGCTGGCTTCTTTGCTCTTTATTCTCAAAAAAATCTGGTTTAAAGTCCTGAACAGTAGCCATACCACCCCTTCAATATTAGATTGCCTTGAACTTTCTTCTGCCAAATTAATTAGTCCACCACTCTTAAACTCAGTCTCAGGTAAAGTCTCTGGCCATGAGCAAAACGCAGACAAACTTTCTGCCAAGCTACAACACACATCATCTGGAATCCAACAGCCAATCCAGTCCTTCTTCCCAGCAGAAACCTTCCAAGCTTGGTCTTTACTGACAGGATTTCCATCAGCCTTCTGGCCTTCTGAGCTCTGACCAGAATCTCCCACCAAGTATAGCCTAAGGCATGCTAACTCTATTTTTTCAACTGGCATCTCCAAACCTTTTCAAACGCTTCCCACAACTGTTCCCAAAGGCTCCTGGACCTCACGGTCAGGTATAGTCAGTCACAGCAATGACCATACTCTTGGTACCAAATTCTGTGTTAGTTATTTTTCTTACTGCTGAGACAAAATATCCAACACCTGTAAGTTAAGAGAGGAAAGGTTTATTTAGCTAGACATTTGTAGAGGTTTCAGTCCACAACTGGTGGGCTCCAAGGCAGGGTGGCACAGCAGAGGAAAATCAGTTCATAATAGACAGAAAGTAGCAAAGAACCAAAGGACAACCACAACTCTTTCTATCCTTTATATTTTATCCAGGCTGTTGAGAGTGGGTAGCAATCACACCCTTAATCCTAGTGCCCTTGATCCTAGCATTGCACCATGAATCAACTCCAGCTTCACACACTGTAGACCCAGCCACTACTGAAAAAGCCCCACCTATAACCACATTAAGCTTTGGGGGAACATCTAAACACAACCCATAGCACATACTAATAGAAAATACATAATAAATAAAGGAAAAAAAAACAAGGAAGAAGTTTGCACCCAAACTCCCTTAGATGTGCACACATGTCTCATTGGCTAGCATGTAGTCCTGTGCCGAAAGGTAAATCAATCATTCTCAAACTAATCAAGATTCACCTCTGAAGCCAGATGTGGTGGCACACACCTGTAATCCCAGCATGGGAGGCTGAGGCAAGCAGATCCACATGAGTTCAAGGCCATCCTGGGCTCCATAGTAGGTTCAAGTTCAGCCTGAACCGCATACCAAGACCCTGTCTCAAACAAACAAATAAACAAAGATCCACCTCTGAGACTTCAGAGAAGATATTTCCCTGAAAACCTGCCCCCAGGAGGCTAAATATCAGAACAAAATTAGAGTCCACTAGCTAGGAGGAGGGAAGGGAGCTGGGCAACATCCTGCCAGGGCACCCAAAGGTTCCACAGATGAACTCAACCAATCACAGATGGATGGTCAGGGATGTAGTTCAGTGGCACAAGGGCCTGCCTGGCAAGTGCAAGGTCCTGTGTTCAATCCCTGGTACCAAAAAAAGAAAGAAAGAAAGAGAGAAAGACCTGCCTGGCAAGCGCAAGGTCGTGAGTTCGGTTCCCGGTACCGGAGAAAAACCAAAAAAAAAAAAAAAAAAAAAGAAAGAGAGAAAGAGAGAAAGAAAGGAAGAAAGGAAGAAAGGAAGAAAGGAAGAAAGAAAGAAAGAAAGAAAGAAAGAAATCACAGATGGAAAATATTCAGAAAAGAATTGTGTCTGTACTAAATTTGTACAGGCTTTTCCTTTGTTATTATTCCCTAAATAATAGAGTTTAACAACAATTTAAAAAGCATTTATACTGTATTAGGTATCATAAGTAATCAAGAGTTGACTTAAAGTATAACAGAGGATGTGTGTACATTATATGCCAGTGCCATGCCTTTTTATATCAAGAACTTGAATGTCTGTGGATGTGTGTACTTTATACGCCTGTGCCATGCCTTTTTATATCAAGAACTTGAATGTCTGTGGATTCTGCTATCTCCATCCTAGAACTTGTTCCCTGAGGAGTCTACAGGGGCTGACAACTACAAAAAATCTAGGGTGGGTGTGGTGGCACATGCCTGTAATCTCAGCACTTGGGAGGCTGAGGCAGGAGGATCACCACAACTTCAAGGCCAACCTGGGCTACATAGTGAGTTTGAGGCCAGGCTGGACTACATAGCAAAACCCCATCTCAAAAAACAAACAAACAAAAAGCAACAACAAAAAGCTTTCATTACAGTGTTCATAGTTTGGTAAAGAGCTCAATTCCTGGGGAGATATGATATATAACACATAATTATAATCTGGGGCTGGGAGTGTAGCTCAGTGGTACAATGGTTACCAAGTATGCACAAGGCCCTGGGCTCACTCTACAACATGGCAAAAACAGAGAGAGAGAGAGCTAGGGAGCACTCTTTGCTCATTTTTCAAGGATATGACTTTCTTTCACTTCTTATGACACCTATTTTCTTGTAATTTATAGTGACCATGCAGCTATGGGCTTCTTAAGTAAACTAGTTGATGTAAAGAATTTAAATAATCCCAGCACTCAGGAGGCTGAGGCAGGAAGATTGCCACGAGTTTGAGGCTAGCCTGGGCTGCATAGTGAGTTCAAGGCCAGCCTGAACTGCATAGCAAGATTCTGTCTCAGGAACTGGGGATTTAGCTCAGCAGCACAGCGCCTGCCTGGCAAGCACAAGGTCGTGAGTTCGATTCCCAGTACCAGAAAAAAAAAAAAAAAGACTGTCTCCAAAAAAAGAATTTAAATAGAGCTTGACACTCCAAAAACCTCATGTATGTGTTTGTTACTGTTACTCTTAATATTTTAATTTCTTTCCTGGTATGACACCCTTTTCCACGTGTTCCCTTCCTTCCTGTGAAATTCATTGGTATAAAGACCTGAGATGGGGCTAGGGATGTAGCTCAGTGGCACAGCCTGCCTGGCAAATGCAAGGTCCTGAGTTCGATTGCTGGTACCAAAAAGAAAAAAAAAGACCTGAGATGTGAAGCTATGGCCGCCATTTTGTGACTCTGAGGTTCTAGATTCAATTTTCTAGCAAGTTTATATGATTCAACCTAATATTTGGCAACCCTTTTTCACAGGCCACATGACCTGTGGCCCCCTCCCGCCTGGCCAATGAAAGCATGCCATTTCCTCAATGCCGCAATCAGAGGGGATGGCCCGGCCATGTGACCTCAGCCAATCAGAGCCCTTTCCTGGGATTTTTCTTTTAGGATTAGAGATTCTGCCATTTGACCTCGGCTATGGAAGTCCTGAGTCTGTCTCTAATAAGTGACCCTTTTCCCCACCACATGCAGTTGAAAGAGAAGAATCCAAGCTGAGGAGAGGAGCAGAGGAGAGTATGTGGGAAGAGGGTCTCGAAGGGGCTGAGTCTGTGTTCCTGGCCCGAGTCCCAGCTTCTTAGAGTTTAACTCTTCATTCTGGGTCTTTCTCAGCCGTATGGGGCAGGGGACATTATTCTCATTTTACTGGGCTGAGTTCTGCCACTTGCCGCCAGAGGAGACTCTCAAACACTCCCTGACCGTCCAGGATGGGCTGGGCAGCTCCTCTGGGCTCCCATAGTCTCCTCAGCTCCCCCTCACGGGCCCATTGTCCCTCGGAGCTCCAGGAGGGCAGAGACTGGATCTGCCCAGGTCACCGCTGTGTCTCCCAGGTATTCTGCCCAGCGCAATACCTAAGCTCTCCGCTTAGATACTGCTTGGCTGTTCTCACCTAGTGTGTTTATTCCTCAGACGTAAAGCCCCCGATTTTGAAAGACAAGTATAACATTGGCATTGATAGATCCTTTCCTATGAGATGAAGGGCTCGGGGAATAGAAGAGGGAAGGTGGGTGGAGGTCCCACAAGGGGTTGGACTAGGGACCGTGTGAGCCCCGAATGCATGACGGATACCAAGATCTGAGACAGCAATTCCTAATTTTCCCCCTTGGTCCTGGGGCTGGAAGCCAGGGTCTCATCCATGCTAGCCAAGTGCACCACCACTGAACTACATCCCCATCTCTTTTGATATTTTGAAACCAGGGCCCACAATTTGTATGGGCTGGGCTCCAACTCCCAATCCTCCTGCCTCAGCCTTCCAAGTAGCTGGGATTACAGGTGTGTACCACTGCACCCAGCCTCATTTTGTTTTGAGAGTAAAAGCACACTCTGTCCCAAAGCTGGAGTCTCCGTGGATATCAGACTCCATACCCACCCTGCTGAAAACCCTCCACCAGCTGCCCCCAGCTCTGAGGAATGATGCGTTAACTCTTGACCACAGGCTACCAGGTTCTGTGGAAACTGCTACCTGCTTGTTCCTCTTACCTCCTGTCTGCTCACTCTCCCCTCACTCCAGTCCAGAGGCACTACCTCCAGCATACCTCTGCCTCGTGGCCTTTGCATATGCTATTAGCTTTGATTGGATTCCTTTTTCTTATCTCTTCCCAGAACAGATACCTTCAAAGAGCTCCAACTTCACACCCCTTGACCCCTCCTCAAACTGAAGTAGGCCTCCTAGTCACTCCCCGTGCTATCATCCTCTTTTCATTCCTCACATGGCATTTATTTACTGTTACTTTTTTTCTTCTGGTACTAGGGACTTTGCGGTGAACTACATCCCAACCCTTTTTTATTTATTTTGAGACAGTGTCTCACTAAATCACTTAAATTACCTGTGCTGAGTTCAAATTTACAGTCTTCCTGCCTCAGCCTCACAGAGTGCTGAGATTATAGGTGTGTACTACCATGCTTCTACCGCTCATTATTTACTTGCTTTGCTTATTAATTTGCTTCTTCTCCCCTCTAGAATAAAAGCTCCATGGGGCAGGGTTTTCTTGTGTTTAGTGTGTCTGTTTTGTTCATTGCTATAGTCCCTGCATTGGGCCAGGCACATGAAACATGTCCAATAAAGCTTCACTGAAGACAGATGTGGTAGCACACACCTGTAATCCCAGCACTCAGGAGGCTGAGGCAGGAGGATCCCCGTGAGTTCAAGGCCAACATGGGCTACACAGTGAGCTCAAGGCTTGTTTGAACTACACAGCGAGACCCTGTCTCAAAAAACAAACAAAGCAAAGCTTCATCAAGTGTCTGAGAGGCAATGGCTAGGTGCGCAGGATTTGGAGGTGGTTGGCTGGCCATTTACTGACTTGTATGATGCTGAACAAGCTCCTTAACCTGTCCCAGCGCCAGTTTCCTCCTCTAGAAAGTTGGGGGCACATACTACACATCTGCTGCAGGCTTTAAATGTGATTGTGCTTACTGTGGGAGTCACTCCAAGGCACGAGGACTGAGCGGCGGGCTTCTTACTCACGCTTCAGGGAGGGTTCCTGAGTGCAGAGTCTGGCTGGTGGGAGGCATGCAGGGCCCAGGCATCATCGCAAGTGACACGGATGAGTGTGGCTGGGCCCCTGGGTGAGAGAGCCTCCTGGTCTGTGATTCTCTGCTGCTGCTGTCCTTGCTGCCTCCCACCCTGTCTGCCCAGATCCATCCTCCTCCCTCCTGCTCTGTTTCTATTTCTGTCTTTCTCTCTCCTCCCCAGGCCTCAGGGGGCCCCTGGCTGGCTTGAAGCCTTCTTCCTTCTTCCCCAGGATAAGGAAGGTGTTTTCACTGCAGGGCCCCTGCTCATCCCGACACACACCAGCTTTCCCTCCCTAGCCTGGCCCCCTCCCCGCAGACCCCTTCTCAGCCCCAGCCAACCCCACCTCACCAAGGTCCCCTCAGCCTCCACATTCAGTGACCACAGCTGTCCCCCGCCCTCCCTCATGAGCCTGTCCTTAGCCTGACCTCAGCCAAGGTCACAGAGCCACCCCCAGCCCCAGATACAGACCCCAGAGACAAACTGCCAGCCCCAGTATTTAGTGATGAGGGCAAGGGAGGGAGACCTTGGACAAATGACTTCCCTGTTCTCTGGTTCAGATGTTTGTCCATAAATTGGGACCAAGGATATTACCCTCCCACAGCAGTGGGTGTCAGAGAGTGGGGTGACCACTCAGTGACTGCTCAGCAGAGTGAGCTGAGGTTAAAAGGACAGACTCAGAAGTCAGGCCGCCTGCCTTTTTATTTTTTATTTTATTTACTTATTTATTCTTGTGATGGAGCTTGACCACTTTACCCAGGCTGGTATCAAACTTCTAGATTCAAGGGATCCTCCTGTTTCAGCCTCCCAAGTTGCCAGGGCGACAGGTGCGACCACATGCCCAGCTCTGCCTGCCCTTTTAAATCCCAACTTTTCCACTTTCTGCTTATCTTATCATGGACAAATTATTTAACTTTTGTAGACCTCACTTTCCTCACCTGTAAAATGGGATAACACTACCCATGTCATAGGGTTCTTGCAAGGCCTAAATGACTTAAGTGCTTAGCACATAGTAGGCACCTGTGATAGCTATAATTATTCGTTTATTTTTATTATCCCCCACTCCACGTCTGTAGGAACCCAGGAGCAACCTGTCTGCCAGCCTCCCGGCGGTTAGTCATCCTCCTTCAGTCTGACCTGGGTCTCCTGTGCTGCAATCTCAGTCCCCCCCGCCCCCCGCAAGACACACAGACACGCACACAGGTCAGCAGAGCGGCCTCGGACACAGAAAAAAGTTTAATTCTGCTGCGGCGGAGGGTCCCAGCTCCGGTAGGGAGGGGGATTTGGTTTCGGATTTTGTTCATGTGGGATTCATTGAGGGTACGAGGAAGGCATAGGGGAGAGTCTGGTCCTTCCTGTGGGACCTGCCCGGGAGAGCGGAGATCTGGAAAGACGGGAAGACTGGGTCGAACCGGGAGGGCACAGGGAGAGCAGACAACGGGACACAGAAAAGAGAGACAAGTAGGGCAGGACGGAGACGTAAGACAGACGACGGAGGGCCAGACAGAGACAGACAGGGGGAAAGAGAGGCTCCCAAGCCAGACCCGACGGGACCGGGGAGGTGAGTGGGGTGAGGTGGGGCTTTGGAGGCCGCCGCGGGACAGAATAGGATCTAGTCCAGCCAGATACAAGAAATGCGCCCCTCGCCCCTGCCCCGGGTCCCGGGCTGGGGGAGGGGGCTCGTGTCTCAGTGCTGCAGTGTCGGGGGGCCCTGCCCCTCCCCGCGCTTCGCTGTGTAAGGCACCGGCTCCAGCGAGGTACGCGAGCGCGCGGGGGGAGGGACGGGGGCGGGGCGGGGGCGGCCCCACCCGAGCCCTGAGGGGGCGTGGCCTCGAGCCTCGGCCGGGGAGGCCCCGCCCCTCCCGGAGGAGCCGGGGCGTTCGCTCCAGTCCGCGGTGCAGGCGCCCGTGCAGGCGCCCCGCTCTGCGCTCCCCTGGTCCACCCGGCGTCCGGACAGCTGGGCGTTGGTCCCCAGGCATCCCGGCGCCCGCCCACCGCTCACACGGTACTCTCCAGCATCCACTCGGTGCTGGTAAAGGCCAGGCGCGCCCTGGCTGAGCCCAGCCCCAGGTCTCCATCCTCCCCGGCCGCGCCCCCTCCGGCCCCGTCCAGGTGTGGCGTGGACCGGTGGCGCTTTGTCCGCCGGGCGCGGCGCGGGTAGCTGTGGCTCTGGAAGAGGGCCCCGTAGTCCCCGTCGAAGGAGTAGCGCTGCTGCGGCCTGGGGCGGGCCGAGGCTCCCCCAGGAACTAGAGCTAGAGTCGGGGGCGCTGAAACTGGCGGCCCCAGGGCCCCAGAACGGCTCCTCCGAGGCCCTGTCCCGGCCTGAGACTCCTCCCCAGAAGTTTCCTCGGAGGGCAGCAGGCACAGCGAGGTGGCTGAGCCGCCCAGCGAGCGTCCCAGGACCACCTCCGGTTCCATGGAAGTTGCCTCGGCCGCGGTGGCCTTGGCCTTGGCCTCGACGGAGGCGGCAGCAGCAGCTGGCATGGTCACCTCGCGCCCCGGTGCCACCTCGCGCAGCGCCTCGTAGCGGTCCTGCGTTGGCGGGGCAGCCGGCTGCGCACCGGCGCCATTCGTCTGCGAGCACACGTGGCTGACCCGCGGGGGAGACCTGGAGGTGCCCTTGCCACGGCGGCTGTCCCCATCGCCGTACACCTTGTAGCGAATCATGAGCAGAACGATGAAAACGAGGACCGAGGCGACAATGACGCCCCCGATGGCGATGATCATGGTGCCGCCCAAGAAATGGGCCCTCAGCGGACGGCAAGGCGCAGGATCCCCAGCAGTGGTGAATTGCACGCAGCCCACCACTCTCGTAGCCGGCAGGGCGGTGGCCCCGTCGTCGTAGACTGCCAAAACGCACAAGTCATAGGCGCGGCCTGCTGCCAGATCATTCACCAGGAAGGTCTGACTGGTGGACGGGATCATCCTGTAGAAAGGGGCAGGATCAGAGCAGTGAGGCCCCCACCGATGGTGAACAGAGGGGATGGAAAAGTACTCAGGGTACCTCACCCCCTCCCCACCCCCACTGAGACAGCAGCAGCCATTCTCCAGGGACATACTCTCACCCTCTCAGGACCCACACAGGCCATGCCTCTTAACTGCAGGCCCTGCCCTCAGACGCCCTTGGGCCCACCTGGCTGTCTCATCACCCATCTTCCCCCATGGACACATCCTGGCGCCTGCCTGGGAGAAGTGCTTTATAGGGTTCACCACCCGGCCTCAAGGCACGCGCCTTCTTAGAGTGTCTCCCTCCTGTTAGGACAACTGCCATTCAAGCTCCCTCATCTGCGTGTATTTACCATATTGGGAACTGACGGTTCTGGCCACTCCCCCTTATCTGCACACCCCACTCAGGTGGAGGCGAAATCAGTGGGAAAGCAGAGGCAGGTCTCTCCCTCATATCTGTGTGCCCCACCTTTGGGTAAAACACGTAGCTTCTGGCACAACTTCTGAGCCCCTCAGCTACCCACTCTTGGGACCACTGCTACAAACTACCGTTTTTACTGCTGTGCGGCTCCCCAGTCACACCAACAAAGGCCAAATAGGATGGTTCTGCTGTGTGCTCAGGCCCATGTACAGCCTTCTCGTACCTAGCCCTGAACCACCTGAAGTCCCCAAGCCACACCCCTAGAGTTACATCCACAGCTGAGTCAAACGTAGCCAGGCACACATGGTCCTCTCTTGCTGAGGGCCCTGCCATCGAATGAGGAACACTGTGGGGATTCAGTGACACCAACCAAGTCTGGAAGCCAGACTGCCTGGGTTAGAACCTCTTCTCTGCCCCTTGCTAGCTCTGTGAGCTTAGGCAATTTTCTTAACCTCTCTGTGCAACATTTTCCCCAAATGAGGATAATAACTCCCATATCATAGAGATGGAGTGAGGAATGAATGCATTAACAGACCCAAAGTCCAGCATTTAATATCACCATTAGCTTCTGTCCCATCTAATGTCAGCCAGGAACCCTTGCTGTGGCTCCCCCTCCTGCCAAGCACACTCTCCCTCATCTGTGAGACCCACCCTTCTCCCCCTGGAGGGCCACACCTTCAGGCCTTGGCCCTCTGCTGTGAAGCACATTCCCTCCACCCTGTTGGCCAAGTACAGCCTCAGTGAGCCCAGGCCTGCCAAGTGCACATGGATTTACAATGCCAACACCCACCCTCACAAGCCTCCTCTCCTGCGAAGCCTCTTAGTGGCTCACCGGGGACAAGGACCGCCCCTTCCTCAGCCTGGGACCATGCAGAACAAGCTCCACCCCTCTGAAAGGCCATGCCCCATCTCTACAGCCCTCTTACCTCTTGTGGAAGCCCCACCTTGCCCTCCAGCTGGGCCACCTTTGGGTCCTCAAGCCCCACCTCGGGCATCCTGCCCCCAGGAGGGTGCCCCACTACTAAGAGTACCCTCCAAGCAAAGGTTTCAATACAGCTCCCGCAAAGACTCACCCACTCTCCCCTTCTACCTCATTCTGACTTTTCTTAGACCACTGACACCCTCCTGGGCCCCTCCCTGGCTTCCTCTTCCCGTCCTCTCTCTGAGAGCCTTGGAGTCCCTTGCTCTTTGCCCCAAAATAACTAGTTGCTAGGGGCTCCCCTTTTTCAAGGACAGAGACTGGCTCCTTAAGAAAGCTGGAGCCCATGTGTCTCTAATTGGCTGCAAGACCAGAGCAAGCAGCTGAGCAGGCTTCTGGTTGGATGTCACCTCCGCCCATGGCAGCAGTGAGGAAGTTAACTCCTGCAGTGCCATAGCACAGCATCTGCAATGGGGATGGAGGACTAGAACTGTGGCCCTAAGAGAAAAGGAAGGTCCCGGAATCTGTTGCTCAGCTATGACAGGGGCCATCGACAGCTGCATGTGCAGGGTCTGGGAGCCTGTGAACTGTCCCCTACCCCATCTTGTCGGGGCCATGGGTCAGAAAGAAGGAAAGAGAGAAACAGAGAGGTGGAGAGTCACGAAACTGAGTTATATACAGACACATGTTATCATCTCCCCTCCATCCCTGCCTGGCAAACAGTAGGCATTCAGTAAGAGTGTCTTCTGCATAAAAAGAACAGCTCTGCTACTTTCCATGTGACCATGAGCAAGTGACATCCCCACTGAGACTTAGTTTCTCCATCTGTGAAATGGGAAAGAGCTGGGGGAATGAAGTAGCCACCTTGAGGGCATCTCAGGAAGCTTTCTGATTGGTTCACTTGTTTGCCTGCTGTTTGTAAGATTAGACCTGGCCGCTCTATCTTAGTAGGCCCAGGACCCAACACAGGATCTGACACACAGTCAGTATTTACTCAGTGTTTTGTGGCCCAAATCAAAACAAGGAAAACAATAGCTGGATGTGGTGGCATACTCTGTAATCCCAGCGCTCAAGAGGCTGAGGCAGGATGATTCCTGTGAGTTCGGGGCCAGCATGGGCTATAGAATGAGTTCAAGGCCAGCCTGAACCACATAGGAAGACCCTGTCTCAAAAGAAAAAGAGGAAAACAGAACCATAGGGAAGGCATTTATTCATTCAACCAACAATGGAAGGACGCCTCCAGGCCTGCAACCACGAAAATAATGGGAAAGGTAGAGATGGAGGCCAAGAGGCAGGCTGTCTGCACCCAAGAGCTAGGGCTCCCACAGGTGGGAGAATGCCTCTGGCCTCCCCAAGTGAACTCAGACACCAAGTGGGGCATTCAGCAAGGTGCTCTTCAGTGTGCCTGAGGAAGGCAGAGACAAGGACAGAACCAAAGTCAACAGCCACTTATCAAGCGCAACTGTGTGCCATGCCCACTGTGTACCAGCTCTGTGGCCAAGAGCTGCACTGGAAACCACTGAGATGGAGACACCACAGGGCCAAGGCAGTGGTTCTCTATGTTCCATGAGCTGCAGGCAGGGACCTGCTGCCCTGCCCTCCCTGGGCTCCCGGCACCCAGCTCAGGTTCTAGCACAGAGCAGGGGCTCAGTGCCCAAGAGGGGCAAGAGGGAAAAAAGGTAGAAACAGAATCCCAAAGATGAAGGGAGACAGTAACTCCCACGTCTGTCTAAACCATACAGATCTGTTCCCATCGGGGCAGCGGCTTCTCACCTAACAGAGGGTAGAAATAATTTATATTTTCCTCATATGGTTTTGTTTTCTGGTCTTCTAAAGTACTCAATGTGTTGGTATAGTAGTACTGGTATATGATTAGTAAATAGAAATATAATTGTAAATATACGCATGTGCTGTGCTCTGAACACTTCACTGATGAGGTGCATGATCAGACCGCTGTGGCCAGCAGTGATACTGACCGTGACATCCCTTAGATCTGGCCCTAAACAGCCAACCACCCTGTGCTGCTTCACTGCGATTACTCCAGTGCTCAACCCTGGGCTGCTCATGTAGGTGCTCAACAACTATTTGCTAAGTGCAAGGAAATAGAGACAGAAAGACAGAAATAGAGGACAGAGGAGGAAGGGCCAATGAGGGCCCGGGACAAGTTGGGAAGAGCATTCCGAACCCCAGCTGAGCAAGAAGGCCAAGAAGGCCTGGGGCAGGTGGGAGCGGGGGGCTGGATTTGGGAGGAGGTCCTGGGGCCGCAGCACCCACACGCACCTGTAGACGAGGGAGTCATCCGCCGAGCTGTTATACTGGACCTGGTACATGCGGATGCCAGGCACCGGCCTCTGGGCGGGCCAGCGGATAAGCACCGAACTCGAGGTGAGCTCCGCCGCTACCAGCCTGCGCTCAGCAGTGGAATCATTGGCACCGGGTCTGCCTGGTGTGGCGATGTCAGAGGAGCCGGGCTCAATGAGAGGCGGTGGGGCAGCCGGCGGGGGCGCCATCAGTGGCAAAGGTACCACGCACACCTCCACGGGCGCCGTGGCTTCCCCCGCCGCATTGGAGGCAATACAAGTGAACGTGCCACTGTCCCGCAAGGTGGTGATGGTCACATCCAGCGTCCCATCCCCCCGGACCCGGGTCCGGCTGGAGTTCCCCAGCAGTCGCCCATCAGGCGCCACCCAGTGCACCACGGGCTCAGGGTCCCCCACCGCCCGGCAGCGCAGGCTGACCGCTTGGCCCTCTACCACCAGGGCCCGGGCCCCAGCCTGCCGCGTGATCAGCGGGGGTTCACACAGGAACTCCTCCTCGGGGATGGACCAGAAGTAGCGGTCAGTGAGGTGCTCCGGGGTGGCGCAGGTCTCCAGGTCGTCCTCCCGGGTCAGCCGCCGCAGCCAGAGCAGCTCACAGTTGCAGTGCAGCGGGTTCCCACCAAAGCTGACGGTCAGCGGTGTGGGCGGCTTGGGTCCCCCGCCCTGGGACCTCAGGAACAGCCCGTCCGGCGGGAGTTTGTGCAGGCGGTTGGAGGTCATGTCCAGCCGTACCAGCTTGTGCAGCTGCACAAAGGTCCCCTCGGCGATGTGGTCGATGAGATTGTGGTCCAGCGTGAGCGTGTTGAGGTTCACCATCTGGCCCACCGCCTCCCACGGCAGGGCCTCCAGGTTGTTGTAGGATAGATCCAGGTCCTCCACAGTGGACAGGAAGGCGTCGAAGGCGGCCGGCTCCACCTTGCGGATCTGGTTGTTGCCAAGGATAAGGTGGCGAAGGTTGCCCAGGCCGCGGAGCTGGTCACCGCGCACCTCGGCCAGACGGTTGCTGTCCAGGTGCAGGGCACGGAGGGCGCGGAGGTCTGCGAAGGCGCCGGCCGCCACCTGGCCGATGGTGTTCCGGGAGAGGGTGAGATGCACCAGGCTGGTCATGTTGGCAAAGTCGCGGCGGCGCACGGCCGCGATGAAGTTGTCGGTGAGCCGCAGCTCCACCACGCGCCTGTCGATGGCGGGTGGCACGAACAGCAAGCCGGTCTTGGCGCACAGCATGGTCAGCGTGGGCGCCACGTTCTGGCAGATGCAGCGGCCGGGACACGGCTGGCCGCGAGATGCCCCGGCCCAGAGCAGCAGCAGGAAGGGCAGGGCAGCAGGTGGCGGCGAGAGGAGCGCCGAAGCAAAGGGGCCCGGAGCCATGGTGCAGTGGGAAGGCAGGATTGGGCAGTGAGACCTGCAGGGACAGAGACTGTTACCCAAGCACATAGCTCAGTCGCCACCCGGCGGCCCTGGGACGCCCTGCTAAGAGTCAGACCTCATCCCTTCCCCCAAACGCTTAGACCTATGGGACAGTGACAGGACTTGACATGGGGCAGCATGCATTCCATATTAACAGATGACTATATTTCCATGCGGGGTGCTAAAGTGCCACCACCGCTCCCTTGAGTGCTCTACCCCCACCTCTGCCCCTTTGCTGGGAGCTTCTAGACCTCTCATGATCTCAAAATAAAAAAGGTGCCACCTGGCCCAGCCTGGGCCCTTCACTATCCACCAAATATTTTGAGATCGCAGTTGACTGTGACTTCAGGCTAGAGATGTCAAGGGCATACTCGCAATTCCCATCCAAGCTGTGACACTTACTAGCTGTGTAACCTCGGGCAAGTGTCTGAACCTCTCTGAATCTCGGTTTCTTCATCTGTAAAAAGGAGATATAAGTCTTACTTCTACAAGGACTGGGTGGATTAATGAACATGACTGATTTAGAACGCTGCCTACCACATAAAATGGGCTTAATACATCCAAGCATTCATCACCATCATTGTCGTCACCTTCAAGTGCCTAATATGTACCAGGTATAGAACTGGGCCCTATTATAAAGAGCAAGAGCTTTGCACTCAAACAGATTCAGACTCAAGTCCTGGCTCCCCATTTGTTAGTCCTGTGACCCCACACCAATGATTTCCTCCATTCAGGCTGTCATTCCTTGATTTGCAAATTAGGACTTTTTTTTTTTTGGTACCGAGAATCGAACTCATGACTTTGTGCTTGCCAGGCAGGCACTGCACCACTGAGCTAGATCCCCAGCCCTTGATTTGTGAATTGAGATGATGTATACCATCTGCAGTAAACTCACACATGGGAGACCCTGAACACAGGGCCTGGTATACAGTAAGCCCTCAGTAAATGTTAAGGTGGCCCTTTCCACCTTTGGCAGGGAGAATGTGGAGCTGGGAGGGGCTGAGAAAAGGCACTGGAGTCTCCCATCCCAGCCAGGTTACTCAGAGTCCTTCTCTGAGTGTGGCTTTATCCTGGGCTCAGCTAAGCTCTGTAGCAGGGCCAACTTTGGTGCTCACATCCGTGGGGACACACAAGGCCCCATCTGTGCCTACACACGTACACACACTCACACTATGCCTATGCTCCAGGCAAAACCTTCCGGCGGGGATTCCCCTGCAGCGGCTGCAGCCCACGACCTGTCAGCTCCCATCACAACACAGGGTGGGCGGGGTGGGGGGTGAAGAGGAATGGATGGGAAGGGGGCAACCCTAAAATGGTTTCCATCCCACCCTGCCCTGGACCCCAACCTCTGCTGACACCTCCCAGGAATGTGTGTATGTGGCAGGGACCGTATGGGACCTTGATCTTTCTGCCCATGGAAGGGGGAGTGGGACTAGGAAAGTCAGGGAGAGGTAAAGAGAGACAGGGAGAGGCAAACAGGAAGGGGACAGACTGACAGCAAGAGGCTGAGAAAGAGAGGGAAAGGACGGCTAGGGGTGTGGCTCCGTGGCAGAGCACTTGCCTGGCATGAGCGAGGCCCTGGGTCCCATCCCCAGCACTGCAATAAAATACAAATTTTAAAACTGAAGAAATGGGGCAACGGTAAGGGAAGGAGACAGAAAACATTGAGAATGAAAAAGACCCACAGAAAAGAGAGCTGGAGAGAGAGATAGAGACAGAGACAGACAGAGACAGCGGGAAGGAAGGAATGTTAAAGAGACACAAACTAGAGGAGACAAAGAGGGAGGAAGACCCGGAGGGAGAAACCGGGGCAGGAGCGGGGTGTCCCCGTCTCTGTGCACCAGTCCCCCTCGAACACTGTGCTGTATGACTGAAACCCCTGCCCGGGAGGGACGCCCTGGCTGGGAGCTTCAGCTCAGCCCTGCTTGACTGTAGGGTCTCTGGGGCTCCAAACCCCAATCTGTGAAACAAGCGTAGAGCTCACCTCCTGCAGCCGGAGTGAAACTCAAGTTAAGGGAATAATAACAGCAAGGAAGACAGCTAATATTATTGAGAGCCCCTGCACCCTACAGGCCAGAACCCGAACTCCATGGGAATCTGTGGGTTCACATTCCAAGCCTTTGCTATGCGACTTAAGTGACTCCTCTGTACCTCAGTGTGTTCATCTGTGAAAGGGGGATAATGATAGGACCTACCTCATAGGGTTACTGTAAGGATTCATTAATATTTTGTAGCAGGCTTAGCATAACTCATGACAAAGGAGACCCTACATAAATGTTAGTTACTGCTATCACCATCATCCTCATTTTGCTGAGCTGAGGACTGAACCCAATGCCTTTGCGCTGAGCTATATCCCAGTCCTTTTTACTTTTTAATTTTTAGACCATGTCTCACTAAGTTGTTCAGTCTAGGTTCAAACTTGTATTCCTCCTGCCTCAGCCTCCCAGAGTACTAGGATTACAGGCATGAGCCCCCATGCCTGGCCTATTATAATTAAGGCTCTCTCTCAGCCTCAGCAGGTCAGATTGTTGGGTCTTCCCCCATACAAGCACAGTCACACCCCATCACCATTCAACTTTCTCACTCAGAGTTTGAAATTCTCTTGTACCTTTCACTGACATCATGAGGGAACCCCTTTTTCCCAACCCCTTTATGCGTCCTGAGAGAGGATGCCATATCCTGGCCTGAGACCCTACCTGTGCCCCAGAGCCTTCTGGGCACCTTAAGCCCTCACCCACCTAGGATGCCCCTGGGTTGGTCACCCCTCCTTCACCTAACCTGGAAGTGAGGAGGCACCTGCCCCACTAGACACTGTTGTACCCAGCACTGGGGTCCCTGCTCAGAAACATCTAGGTCCCAGCTGGCTCAAAACTAGCCCCATTACCCGACATCTCTCCTCCCAGCCTGAGGGTACCACTCACCTCTCTTCAGGGAGTCAGGGCCCGGGCCAGTACCTGCAAAGGAACAAAAGCACCCTGTTAGCATCCTCTGGCTCCTTTCTGAGCCTCAAGGGCTGCCTGGGAGACCATGTGAACCTAGGAAGTCCCTGCAATGATCACTGTCAGCCCCCTTACTGCAGGCTCTGCACAGTCTCAGAGGGACCCAGAAGTCAGCTCTGGAAACTGACCCACCGTTCAAAACCCAGGAATCCAAGACTGGCCTTTGGTCATCTGGACTCTCAGGGGCCAACACCCCCCAGCCCCCTCTTCTGTCCTCCCTCAAGACCCCAGAGTCTGGGATTGGTCCTCTCCTCCCTCAAACTCAGGATTCTAAGTTCCCAGGCTCCTCCCTCTCAGACACAGGAGTTTGGACCAGACACCAATTCCTTAGAACCTCAGAGTTTGCATCCCAGCCCCCAACTTCCAAGGCTGAGTGACACCAGGAGGTGGGGAAGGGCCAGAGGTTCCCATCGCACCCAATCTTAACATGTGTGGACACGTCCAACCCACAGAGCTATGGCCCACGGTTCTGCATCAGGATTCCCAGGGACACACCAGCAAGATTGGAGTGCTCCTGCCCTCCGTGGACACATGGCCTAGTGCCTGGGTCCCTGGACCTGG
This sequence comes from Chinchilla lanigera, assembly GCF_000276665.1. Classification (NCBI taxonomy): domain Eukaryota; kingdom Metazoa; phylum Chordata; class Mammalia; order Rodentia; family Chinchillidae; genus Chinchilla; species Chinchilla lanigera. The sequence continues at coordinate 230,557 of NW_004955468.1, read as the reverse complement.
CATACCAGAGCCTCAATCCCACTGGCCCAGAGTGGGGTCAGCTTGTACCAGGGGCACAGACACACATGGCCTGCACATGCTTGAAGACACGTAACCCTGCTCCCAGAGTCCAACACTGAGGCAAAAATGGACGCACCACATAGACACACACACACACACACCCTCCAGTTTGACACACCTGTGTACAATGTGCAACACTGACATTCTCTTACACATGCACACTTACAGATGCACAGACACAACAGAGAAACCCAGGTGCCCCCTAACAGACAACCAGGTAGCTGCACCTAGAACAGATATACCTTGCACACTCACCAACACGCTGGAACACACACATGAAACAGATACACACCTTCACAGTCAACAATACACAGGTGCACCTTCTTACATGCCCAAACACACTCATGCAACTTCACATTCCATGCTGCAGTCATAAAGCTGATACATTCCCACACCAAGATAATGCACACATGCATACACTACCTGCTACACACACGTACACAGAACCACAAGCACACACAGACATTCACAAAGCTCCGAAACCCTGGGACAAACACACACAAAGATCTACCTTTGCAGACACAAGACGTTCACTAGTAAGTGCCACATACACAACAGTCCCGTGAGGGATTTACACACTTATAAATGCAGACACAATACTGAACCACAGCAGCACAGTCAACAGACAGGCCCAGAGTCACACTCACTCACAGTCATGGACACACATTCCTGCCGGCGCTAAGGCACCTTGCCCCACCTACTTCCAGGCCACACAAATCCTCCCAGCTTTCCCAGCACATTATGATCCCCTTCCCCCAAATCAGGGGCTGGAGCCAGAGCCAGAGGTCAGAGTTCATCAGGTGGAATCTCAGAGGGTTAGGGGGGCTGAGTCCCAAAGCAAGGTTCCAAGGAGATCCCCCCACCAGCAACCCCAGAGGTCCCCAAGCCTGGCCATTGGGACACAGGCAACTCTGGCCCCATCTGCCGATATCTGGCCGGTGGGGAGTTAGGGTGGGGTGGGTGAGAAAGGGCCAGGTCTTCGCCCCCCACCCCCACCCCAGGGCCCATCTGTCCATCCCTCGGCCTCTCATCCCTCCATCTGTCCACCTCCAGGCTGCCCATCCCCCCTAGCCACCGGAAAGGGGAAGACATGGCCGTCTCCCCCAAGGACCGCCGAGAACGCCCCCAGTTGACACGGACCAAGGGAGCAGTGAACTCCCCTCCCCCAAACCCACACCGAGGCCTGGACCCACAGGCGCTGAGTCTCAGCTCCCCGCAGGGAACCTGATGTGGACTCACAGACACACACCCTCGGAGACATACAACCCGCAGACACACACACACACACACACACACACACACACACACACACAAATGGACACCGGAGCGAACACACCCGGCTACACAGACCCTCGGATGGACATCCAACCCGGACACAAACATCCAACGCAGCTAGCGGCGCGCACACGCCGGCTGGGGGACCCGCACCTGGGCACACAACCCACGCACACACACCTGCACACAGCCCCTCCGAGAGGCGCGCGACAGCCCCCCAGACACACCGCCGGAGGGGCAGCCGCTCCTGGGCACACACGCACGGCCGGACACACCAGGGCGGCTCAGCACCCCGCACACACCCGGATGGCCACACTCGCGGGGCGCCGCGCACGCCGGCGCCGGGCACACTGGGCCG
>NW_004955468.1:213009-228316 GCF_000276665.1 Chinchilla lanigera | reverse complement strand
ACCCGCAGACCACGCCTCGACTGGCAAGGAGACCCAGGCTCGCCCAGCCGGGACCTCGGATCGGGTCCCGACACCCAGGGGCACCTCAGAGCAGGCCTCACCTCCTTGGAGGACCGTGACCATGTTGCAAAGCCACCCAGGACCACAAACGGTGTCCTACTCTCCTTGGTGACCTCAAACTATGCCCCATACCCTGGCAGGGACCCCAGGCTGACCCCCAAATGCAGAGGGACCCCAGATCATACCTCAACCATCCAAAGGGATCCAGACCAACCCCCAAAGACCCTAAGTCATACCCCAACATTCGGGTGGACCCCAGACCACACCCTAAGATCCAGGGAGAATCTAGACCATCTGTCAGCATCCAGGAAGACCCCAGATCATGCCTTACTCCCTCTGGAGACCCAGACCATATTTTATAGCCAATCAGATCCACAAACTAGATCCCACTTCTTTCCGGGGGGGACTACCCCACCTCCGCCCCAGCCGTGTCTTTTTACCTTCAAGGATCCTAAGCCATTCCCTGGCCCCCAAAAGAGACTCCAGATCATGCCTAACTTCCAGGGACCCCCAAAATATCTCCTTATGGAAGATGCTTACACATTGCCCACTACCCCCATTAGACCCCAGACCATTTTCCAGCCCTCTTGGGGACCTTAGATCTTTCCCACTCTCCTTGCCTCCAGGGCACTCCTTAGTTTCCACAACCCCTGATTTGCCTTAGATTCTTCTTCATCCTCCCAGCAGCCCTGCTCCCATGGGAACCAGAATTCCTTTCCCTTGGACCCTTCCACCTCACCGTGCCTCCTGTCCTCTTCAGACCCCTCTGCCAACCTCTTGCCCACCCTCAAACACCACTGAGTATCTCCGACTAAGCACTATCTCTTTCTGAGCTCACAAGGCCCTCAACTCAGAAAGGTCTCCCTTCAAAATCTATCTTACCTGGACATGGTAGTGCGCAATTTTAATGCCAGCACTTGGGAGGCTGAGGCAGGAGGATCACAAGTTCAAGCCCAGGCTGGGCAATTTAGCAACTTACCAATACCATGTCTCAAAAAATAAAAAAGGGCTGCTAGGCATGATGGCACACTCCTATAGTTACAGCACTTGGAAGGCTGAGGCAGGCAGATCACCAGGAGTTTGAAGCCAGCCTGGGCTATACAGTGGGTTCAAGGCCAGCCTGAACTACATAACCAGACCCTATCTCAAAAAAAATAATAATTTTTTTTTTTTTTTGGTTTTTTGGTTTTTCTCCGGTACTGGGAACCGAACTCACGACCTTGCGCTTGCCAAAATATAATAATTATTATTATTATTATTAAAAATTTAGCCAAGTGTGGTGGTACACGCCTGTAATACCAGCACTCAGGAGGCTGAGGCAGGAGGATCATTGCAAGTTCGAGGCCAGCCTGGGCTACAAAGTGAGTTCAAGACCAGCCTAAACTACATAGTGAAACCCTGTCTCAAAAAGACAAAAACAAACAAACAAGGAAAACAAAGTTAAAAGGGCCGAGGATGTTGCTCAGTGCAAAAACCCTAGGTTCAAACCCAAGTACTGAAAAAAAAAAAAAAGTTTTATCACCATCCCCAGATCTCTGGAATCTCAGTCCCTTCTTATTTTAGATCCCACTGGATGGAGGCTCTCCCCCAAACCCCTCCCAGGCATTATTCCTGCCTCCACCCCAGAGCAAACACCTCCGCAGATCCACCCTCTGTGAACCCTGACCCCACTCACATCGTGAAATGCCCCAAGGGACATTCCCAGCTCCAGATCCCTCCTGTCACCCCCATGCACTATTCTCACCCCTCTCATGGTTCCTAGTGCTCCTTGCTAGGGCATGGGGGTCCAGGGCTGGCAGCACAGAAGTGGGGGAAGGAATAACATCAAAAGTGAACATGCATGTAGCGCTACTATGTGCCAGCAATGGCCCCAAGGATTTTACATATGTTACTTCATCCAGTCTTCACAACCAACCAGCTGAGGAAAAGCCCCCATTTTACATATTAGGAAACTTGAGGCACAGAGAGGATTAGTCATTTGCACAAGGTCACACGGGCAGTAAGTGGAGGAACAGGGTGCAAATGAAGCAGAAAGAGGAGCAAAGGCAGGTCCGGACAGGAGTAGAAAGGAAGAGGATGAGGAAAAAGAGACAGCTGCCCAGGAAGATGAAGAAACCAGTCTGAGGCCTAGGTAGAAACAGCCTCACTGACAGAGTCTCTCCGGCTCCGTAAGCCCTGACCCCTGTGCCCCTCTTGACCTCTTTCCTGACCCTCTTGTCTTCTAGCTTCAATGAGGACTTTGTTTCTCCAGCACACAGGCTCATCACGGCCCCTGGGCTTTTGCTCTCTTCTTTCTCTGTGACCCACCCCCTCTTCTCATTCACATCTTAGATATAATCTCTCCAGAGAGACTTGTCTTTTCCATCCCCAATTTACACACACACGTGCACGCATGCACACACACGCGCGCACACGCGTACACACACATACACCCCTAGGCTCCCACTGGGACCTGCAAACTACTTTGAAATACACAAAAAAGAAGGCGGACTGATAGATGGGGAGACGGCTGGCTATGTAATGAAGCAAGGACGGCTAGTGAAATGTTCATGATAGAATCTAGGTGCTGGGTAGATGCTTGTTTATTATAAACTCATTTCTCCTTTGCAGCATGTTTGCAATCTTTCATAATAAACTTGGTGGGGGGAGGACTCTGCCAGACACTAAGAGGCAGGAAGGGACCCCAGACGGTCCCACCAGGCCTTCTGTCACGTCACCTCCATTATCCAGAGCACATTTCACGCTCTGGAAGGGTCTCGTTTGTTTCCTGGTTTACTTGTTTATTGTTTACTTAGTAGTCCATCGTGATTATTATCTAGTCATTGAAATCTAAGCCTCGCCAATAGCATGGGCACACATTTCCTTCAGGGCCCTGAGTAGAGATTGACACACAGTAGGTGCTCAGGAAATGTTTGTGTGCTCTTGAACACCACTTGGGAGAGTGATGTGGGGCGCAGCACCCCCTTCAGGCACCACAGTAAGGAATAAACAACTTCCCAGCCTGGAGTCACCAAAAGGGAGCGCTATGTCCCAGCTGCTGTGGAATGTCCTGGAAGGCCAGGGACCCTAAATTGGCTTCAAGAGTTGTTTGTTTGTTTGTTTGTCTTTTTTTGTCTTTTTTGAGACAGGGTCTCCCTGTGCAGTTCAGGCTGGCCTTGAGCTCACTTTGGAGCCCAGGCTGGTCTCGAACTCGCAAAGATCCTCCTGCCTCAGCGTCCCGAGTGCTGGGATTGCAGGCGTGCGCCACCACACCTGGCTCTAGGCCTCAAGAGTTGAGCCACACGTGGAGGTAAACAGTGTGGTCATTTCCGTGGGGCCCTAATTTCTGCCCCAGACCTTCTAATACAGAGCCACATCCTACCCTATGCCTCCACAATTTAGGCCCTGCTCCCAAGACTATGCTCCACCCTCTGTCCCTCAGGTTCTGCCCTCAGAACAGAAACTCAGGCCCTATCTGACCTAAGGGACAGTCATTCAGATGAGGCCCATACCGTACTTCTATCTTAAGAGACCACCACAAACTCTACAACATTCAGAACACTTCCTCAACCTAGGCCCTGACTGCAAGCCGAAGACCCCGTCCCAATGCCATTCCTCTTAACTTTGAGTATAGGCATGGCCCCTGATGCCTGTGCTAGGTCTCCTACCACCAATCACCCCCTAAACAAACTCAGCCTGTCCAGCATGACACCCCCCCCCCTCACATCCACAGTTAAGAAGGAGAAGTCTCCCGGTGAATATCTAGGGCCCAGAGCTCAGATCTGTGAGAACAGAAAAGGCAGGGTGGTGAAACTAAAAGAAGTGGTATCCAGTTTATGCACCCCTCCAAAGAGTCCTCCCAATCTCAAAGCCACACCCTATGTGCTCACTCTTCATTGGAGAACATGCTTTATTCTGGCCTCTCTGATTGGTCCTTCCACAATCCTAGCCATACCCATTCTCCTGAGTCACCCTCTTCGATTGGTTCTTACTTTCCAAACCTTTTGCTCCTATTGGACAAGTCCTTGTGCAAAGCCCTCTCTGATTGGATTATTTACAAGCAGAGCCTCCCTGCAGACAGAAATGCAACTGTGGAGGGGTGGGAACCTCAGGGAGGAAGGAGAAGAGGAGGAAGAGGTGATGGTTCCCTAAATATCTTGCCTAGGAAAAGGTATTGTCAGTTGATCACAGGGTAGCCTGAGGCTTGAATTCTAATTATAGTATCAGACCACTGGCCCTGTGGCTTCAAGCAGCTAACCTTGGCTTCTGTGCCTCAGTTTCTTCATCTTTAATTGGGGGTAATAACAGCACCTTCTAAATGAGTTAATACCTGTAAAGAACTTGTAGAAGTACCTGGTACATAACAAGCTCTCAATAGAAAAGTTAGTTATTGCCATTCATCTGCTTATGAAAGTGCAGGACCTTGGGGCTGGGGATTTAGCTCAGCGGCAAAGCGCCTGCCTGGCAAGCGCAAGGTCGTGAGTTCGGTTCCCAGTACCAGAGAAAAACAAAAAAAAAAAAAGAAAGTGCAGGACCTTGGACAAGTCCCTTCACCCCACTGACCTCTGCAGGTCACTCCTTGTCCTCTTAATATCTAACCCCAGCTGTCCTCCCTTTCCATCTCCAGCCATCAGGGACTGGGGCTGAGACAGAGGGGTAGTTGGGGAAATGAGGGCAGGCAGAGGGTGCTGAGAAGAGCTCAACCCATCCACCTCCAAATGAGGGCAGAGGCCATTTCCTTATGCCCCCATACAGAACAGCTCTGAGTTCCTCATGCCAAGGGGTTGATCTGACCAGAGATACGGTGGCAAGGGACAGGGCAGGGTGAGCTGATGAACAAGATCTGGTGTTATGGCTGGGAGGGAAGAAGTAGGGTTAGAGCTAGGCTTTTCGACCCTCCCCAAAGAGTGCCAGGGTTGAGGAAGGGACAGCCCAGGCCCAAGGTCAGGGTGTCACTGTTACCATAGCAACAGCCACCTCTCCACAGGGTACCTGGACAGAAGTGGGGGGGAGGGCTTTCCAAGTCCCTGAACCTGGGAATAGAGAGAGGAGGCATGAGAGACAGAGGAGAAGCAGAGAGATGCTGGGAAGGGTGTGATTCATCTTGGTGAAAACTGCCTATCTCAGGATTCTCAGAGCCTGGTATACCATAGGTGCTCAATAAAGGTCCTGAAGACAGAGACTGAGGCATGAGACAGTACAGTGCTCAGAGATGCCAGAAGAAAGGGACGAATGAGGTAGGCTGGGAGCCCCTTCCCTGACCCTTCAACCCCTCTATGGTCCACTGAGGAACCTGTATCCTCTCTACCTCCCATAGCCCTGGGCCCCCAGGCCTATCCAATCACCTAAACTGTCCACCCCCAGCAACTCCAAGCCTTGAAGCAATTATATTTGATTCTTTGACAACTTTTTGGCCTTTAAGTTCTTTCTGCCTGCGGCCTTAGCTGAGAAAAGTGGCATTCAGTGCCAGCTGGTGCCCGCTAGCACCCAGAGCCCAGGGGACGAGGAGACAGGCGGGGAAAACGGCCATCTGCGTTCTTTACTCTCCGGTGGCCTTGTTCCCTTAGGAGAGACCCCTCCATAGACTCAGACATCCCCCCCTCAAGTCCTCCAGAAGACCTAGGCCTCCCTCGCTCCCCACCCCTTCCCCCCAGGAAATTCTACAGGCCCCTCCCCTTCCGAGAAACAGGTGTCCTTTTCTCCGGGATCTCAGCGCCCGTCCACTAGGTCTGCTCGCCCCCTGCCGGTCGTACGGAGATACTGCGGGCACTGCCGGCTACCGCCCGCGATGAGGGGCAGAAATGGAGTCAGGATCTGAGTTCTTGCATTTTTAATCTCTTTATGGTTTTGGATGTTCTCATCTTAAGGGTCTGAGTCTTCAGTTCCCTTGGGGACTCAAACATCAGGAATTCAAATTCCTGACTCAGAGGTCAACGAAAAAAAGACAACTTCTCTCGAAGCCAGGCCTCAGTGAGGTCATCTGTGGTGCGGATTTCAAACACCTGGGCAGACAGAGGTCTTAGCGTCATGATCTGGTGAGGACTCCAGACCCCTAAGACGCAGGAGTGCAAGCCCCAGCCCTCCTCCCTCACACCCAGGGGTCCGGGCCCAGCCTCCTCCCTCCCACCCAGGGGTCCGGGCCCCCACCCTATCTCCCATATACTCCAGAGCTGAGGCTGGCCAGGACCTTTGTGAGCTCCGCCGTCTGCACGAGCCTGTTCTTACTTCCCGCGTACATCATCTGCTGTTCAGGCTTACAGCCTGCACGGAAGACAGAAGGGCACGTCACGGGGGTCCAGGCATGCTCTGTAAAGCTTTCGCGATGTCCTGCAGCCTGGGCAGTTTGGGGAGGGTCTTGGGAACTGTTCTAAGAGGTCTCTGAAGACTGTACTCAGGATTTTAAGTTTGTTTGGGATCTTCAAGTTACTGTGAGGGTCTCTGGACAAGATATAGGGGTAGGTGGGCAAAGGGAAGGGGGAAGTTGTCTTCTGCCTCAGAATAAGGACAGGTGGGCTCTTGATGAATCAATCCAAGCCACCACAGTCACCTCACTGCCCTTACACACCACATACCCGCATCCTTGTCCCATCATGTGCGGCCTCTCACATGTGCACTCTTGTTTTTCCTCTCTCTCTCTCTCTCTCTCTCTTTCATGGTGGTGTTGTGCTGGGGATGGAACCTGGGGGTCTTGTGCATAGTAGGCTAAGCATTCTGGTTTGGATTGGTTTGGTTCTCTTCTGTTTTGTTTTGTTTAGAGTCTCACTCTATGTATTTCAGGCTGGCCTTGAACTCACTACATATCCGAGGTTGGCCTCAAACTCAGAGGTCCTCCTGCCTCAGCCCCCCTGAGTGGTGGGAGTAGAGGCATGCTCCACCATGTCCCACTCTAGGTTAAGCACTCCTAACACAGGTGTCTGTACACAGTTGCACAAATACACAGTCTCACACCCGTACATTCTAACCCAGGTGCCCAAGCACACGCTCACACATCCCCAGTCAGGATCTAAGACCCACTCCTCAGGGCAGGTAGGGCTGTGTCTCACCCACAGGGCTGGAGAAGATGAAACACAAAGGGTAGGAAACCCGGCCATCCTCGTGCACATACTTGTAGCTGTAGACCACGAACCTACGCCCAGGAAAAGGAATTCAAACTCAGGACTTGGGCCTGGAGTCCAAGCCCCATAGCCACTCCCCCAGTCTACAAGTTTGTTTGTGTGTTTGTTTTATGATAATGAGGATTGAATTCAGGGCCTATGCACTGAGCTAAATCCCTAGCCTGATTATTTTTGGTGAGCCACTAAATCACCTGAGCTGAGCTCAAACTTTCAACTCCCCTGCCTCAGCCTCCCAGAGTGCTAGGATCACAGGTGTGCATCACCACACCTGGACCCATCCATGATGTTTAATCTTGACTGAGACTAAGGTTAATGACTGGGATCCACGGTATTCATTTGAAACTCAACAAATGATTACAAATAATAATTGTCATGGCAGGGGTGTGGCTCAGCGGGAGACCACTTGCCTAACATGCATGAGGCCCTGGGTGACCTCAAACTTGTGATTCTAGGTGGATGCTGGCCCTGACCTCCCCACACCAGCAGGGGCCTGAGGGGGAAGTTGTCTTCTGCCTCAGAGCCACGACTGAGAATTTGCTGGAAGCAGCAGCAGGAGGTGGGACCCCCATGTTCCATTGTCCCATCAGACTCCATGCAAAACACAAATGCAAAGAAAAACCACAATTTGTTTTCCTGAGAAACTATCTTGTAGATAACAATATGTAAAACAGTAACCATTGATAATTTCCTACCACTTTCTCTGTAATTTGGTAAGTCCCCCCATGACTATGTTATCCTTCTTTTACTCTTTAAAATAAAAAAAAAATAAATAAAATAAAGGAAAAAAAAAAACAAAGAAAAACCACAAAGAATGTCAGCATTAGCCTGGGACAATGGTGCACAGCTCCAGAGGCTGAGGCAGGAGGATTGCAAGTTTGAGGCTACCCTGGGCGCAAGACCACCTCAAATTAAAAATGTTTAAAGGGCTGAGAATTTAGCTCCGTGATACAGTGTGGATGTATGTATCAGGCCTAGCATGTATCAGGCCCTGGGTTCCAGCTCCATCACTGCAAAAGGAAAAAAACAAAAACCCAGTGTCAGCATTAACCCCAAGCCGAGGCCCCCATCTAGGTGCAGGACCCTGTGCAGATGTCAAATGCCCACAAAGCCAATCTTGACTGAGACCTACAGCCTGAGACTGAGGCTCGGAATCCTAGAGACCCAAACCAAAAAATGAACTTAGACAAAATGAAAAATAGGGACAGACCAGTTTTGTGGACAGGGTCAAAGAGGCCTTCCAAAATCAACAACCCGCCGGGCTCACACAGCTTCCCACAGAATCTACCTAATTAGTAATGTGCGTAAGGCCCTGGGTTCGATCCCAGCACCACATCCCCCCCACAAAAAAAGGGAAAAAATTCCCTTTGCTACCCAAAGCATTCCCCAGCATTGAAAAAGAAGGGAAATTTCATTTTTAAAAAACAAAACCAGTATAGAGTCAGGCACAGTAGTGCACACCTGTAATTCCAGGTACTCAGGAGGCTGAGGCAACAGAATTGCAAATTCAAGCCCAGCCTGGGCAATTTAGCAAGACCCTGTCTCAAAATTTTCAACCAATATATAAAGTAAGGCTGGGGACTTAGCTCAGCACTCCCTGGGTTCAACCCCCAGTACCACAGAGAAAGGAGGAGGAGGAAGAAGAGGAGGAGGAGGGAGAGGAGGAGAAGTAGCTGCTGCCACCCGTATTACATCAAAACCAAACACTGACAAAGTATGTGCCAAAAAAAAAGTAAACTCTACACCAATATTACGTATAAGCTATCAGTGTAAAATTCTGCAATAAGATAATACTGCACAATAAAATTGTGTTTTACAACATGAACCCCTGGATCAAACACAGAGATCCTGAGCCCCTGGCAAGGGCCCGAACCCAGGCAGTCCCTCAGTGTGTGCCTCCATCATTACCCTCCCCACAGCCTGGGCCTTCCTTCCCTTCCCCCAGCGTACCTTGGTTGTCTCTCTGGCAACTCCGATTTAAGTTCCTCTGGGGAAATGTCCTGAGGCCAACAATATACGTGGGAGAAAAGACAACAAATGGTCACCGCTAGATGAGCACTTGCTGTGTGCCGAGGCACTGTTCTCAGAAACGTGGTTTAATTTACTGCAGAGTCCTACAGGGTAATTCCTATTATTATACCCACTTGACAGCTCAGGAAACTGAGGCTCTGAGAAGTCAAAGGCCTTGCCCCAGGTTGCATAGACAGTAAGCAGGAGAGTTCAGATTTAAATCTGTGTTCCCATGGTAACCACTTCATTACTTCCTTTCAGAGGGCACAAGGGAGCCCAGCTCCTAGCTGGACCCCTCTGCTGTCAATCAGCTCAGCCTCAGGCTCTGTGACCCCCATCATCAACCCTCACCCCAATACTGTGAAAGAAGCTTATGATTGGCACCATGTTACTGAAAAACACAGCAAGGCTTCGAGGGGTCTACTTGATCATAAAAGATTTCTGCTGGCTTTTTGTTAACTTACCTAGAAACTCTTCCATTTACCTAGGTGCTAATGAACTGTTATCATTAGCATTATCACTTTATTGAGCAAGTACTATGTGCCAGGCCTTTTTAAACCCATGACAAACATTAAATCATTGGACCTGCAAACGATCCTATGACTTAGGGCTGTTTTCCAGACTTCACAGGCAAGGGGACAGACTGTCTATGCAAAGTCCCTTGCCTACAGTTGCCACTGGGCTGGAATTTGACCTCCAGGCCTTGCTGGTTGCAGTGCCAGGCTCTTGACTTCAGTCCCAGCTTCTGTGGTCTCCTAGTCCCGCCCCACCCCTCACCTGAAATTCTTCCTCCAGCACCACCATCTGCCGGTCTTTGTCCACCTTCACTGGGGAGGGATGGCACACAGGGGTTAGAAGTCCCTCCCATCCCAAAGGGACACTAGCCCAGCCCTCCTTGCTTGTCCCTGCTCGAGGAGGAAGAGGTCACTCACTTATAATGGCTGCATTGTCTGTCTCTTTTCGGAAGCGGAATTTCCTCAGCTTTTCCTTCAGTGCTGGGTCCACCTCACACACGACCAGGGAGTCCGACTGTCGGAGGGGCAAAGGAGAGCTGAGCTGAGTGGCCGGCGCTGGTCCCTACCACCTCCACCCACCTCATCCCCAGGCCTCAGCTTCTCCAGCCATGAATGAAGACACAAAGGTCCCTGCAGCCCTCCAGAGGCCTCTGTGAACTGGAGGCAGATGCTGCTCCCCCTCCTCCAGGACAAACAGCCAGAGGGGACTGGGGCAGAGGCTGGAACCCAGCCCTCTCTCCTCGGCTGGGACCCCAGGGATCTGTTTGCCTGGGGCTAGCTCCCCTCAATCACCATCTCTCCCCAGAGTGCTGCCCTTGGGTCCCCTTCCCCGCTGTGATCTCCACCCCGCAGCTGACTGTCACCCAAGCACCCCTCACCCTTCCTAATCAACCCCTGGCCCCTGACCATGATGTTTTCTGTCCCCAGTCCTCTTCTTTTCTCAGTTCCGCTGTCCTGTAAGGGTGGGGAACAGGGCTGCAGGGGGCGGGCTATGGGGTAGGGGGAAAGGTTTCATCCACCACCACATCCTGTTTATGCTCATTCGGAGACAACTGTCACAGAGGGCTCCTCCCCCTTCTTCCTTCCCCTCATCTCTGAGACCTATCGGCTTTGCAATCACTCAGACAAGGGTTCAAACCCTGCCTTGCTGTGTGACCTTAGCTAAGTAACTTCACCCCCTTGAGTCGGGATTGTAGTGAAGATAAACTAGCTTGGCATACCTCCCAGCATTGTAGACTTGCTCAACAAAGAACGAAAATTAGTAAGGAGCTCTTTGCCTCCTTTCCTCTTTCAGGGAGCCTTCCAGGATTTATCCCACCTGTAGTAGTTGAATCACAGCACTGAGAAAGGAGTGCAGAGACTTTCACTAGTTACACTGCCATCCATTATGTTGGCGGCTAAAGGGACACCAAAGAAGCACCTCCCTGCTGCCTGGCTGATGGAAAGTGTTCTTCCTGTGCTTATTCAACCCCACAGGCCTTATAATGGCTTCAGAGGAAGCCTACAACAATGGAGTACAGTCCTGTCAGTCCTGTATCTCCTTTTTAAAATAAAGAATATGGGCAGCGAATGATGGTGCATGCCTATAATCCCAGCAATCAGAAGGCTGAAGCAGGCGGATCACCAACAGTTTGAGGCTACATAGTGAGTTTAAGAGCAGCCTGAACCACATAACAAGACCCTGTGAGAGAGAAAGTGAGAGACAGGAAGAAAGAAAAAGAAAGCAAGGGTATTGAGGGCTGAGGGTGTCGTTCAGTGGCAGAGCATATGCTCAGCATGAACAAGGTCCTGGGTTCTATTTCCAGCACTAGAAAGCAAAGAGTCTTTTGCACTGTCCCTTCCCCATTTTGAAGTGAAATTCCTAGGCAATGTGAGCTACTTACACACATAAGTTTTAAAAAATCAGTATCAAAATCCTGTCATATAAAGAAGAAATAATGCTGGGCGTGGTGGTGCATGCTTGTAATCCCAGCACCTGGGAGGCTGAGGCAGGAGGATCGTTGCGAGTTTGAGGCCAGCCTGGGCTACAAAGTAAGTTCAAAACCAGCCTGAAGTGCATAATGAGGCCCCGTCTCAAAGAGACAAAAAAAAAAAAAAAAAAAAGAAGAAGAAGAAGAAGAAGAAGGAGAAGAAAAAATGGGAAAGTCATTTAGGAGAAAACCATATGTGTGTTAATAAGAGAATGTAAGCAAATAAAAACTTCCTGGGGTCCTAGCCGCACTCTGGGGGCCCCTCTGTAAGGGCTGGATCCCGTCCTGCCCTTGACCCCAACCCACAACCCCTCCAGGGCGTCTGAGGCTCTCCTCTCACTCTCCTGTGTCACCAATGGCCCTGAAGCCTAGTACCATATTATTTCTTGCATCTTAAAAACTAAACACTCTACCTCCTTCCCAGCTACTGCTCATTCATTTCCTTCCCTTTTCAGCAGAATTTCTCAGAAGAATTGTCTAAACTCGCTGCCTCCAGCTTGTCCTCCTGGTTTCCCCTTGGCCACTTCTCCAAGCAGGTTTTCACCCTGGGACCCTCTTCACTGACACCTCTTGTGTTCACTAGGGGTCTCCATGGTGCCAGATCTAATGGAATTGTCAGTCCTCAGCGGCAGCACTGCAGAGCCACTCCGTTTCCTGAAACTCTTTCTTCACTTGGTTTTCAGGACACCCCATTTGTCTGGTTTTTTTTTCCCTTCCCTTTGACTGCTCTGTCTCAGCCCTCCACCTTGTTGTGTCGGGGATTGAGCCCAGGGCCTTCACAATGAACTTCATCCCTAGCACTTTATAGTTTATATTTTGATTTTTTTTTTTTTTTTGAGACAGAAACTCACTATGTAGCCTAGGCTGGCCTCGAACTCATGGCAATCCTTTTGTTTCAGCCTCCCAAGTACTAGGACTACAGGGATGCACCAGCTAGCTGTTATTTTATATTTTGAGACAAGGTCTCTTTAAATCACTGTTACCTTGGCTGGGCTAGAACTTGTGATCCTCCTGCCTCAGCCTCCCAAGGGGGTGGGATTAAAGCCAGCCTTGCACCATCACGGCCAGTTGCCTGTCCAGTTTTTTTTTTTTTTTTCTTTTTGAGACAGGGTCTCGCTATGAAGTTCAGGCTGCCCTTGAGCTCACTTTGTAACTCAGGCTGGCCTCGAACTTGCAACAATCCTCCTGCCTCAGCATCCCAAGCGCTGGGATTACAGGCGTGCGCCACCATGCCCTGCTGCCTGTCCACTTTCATCTCTTACCTGGACTATGGAAGCAACTTCTCATGATTCCCCTGACCACGCCCTACCCCCCACTGACTGTTTTTCACACAACTGCCAGAGGGATCCTCATAAAGCCAATCAGATGACATCCCTAGGGCTGGGGGTGTAGCTCAGTAGTAGAGTACTTGTCAGTCAGAGGTAAGGCCCTGAGTTCCAGCCCTAGAGCACACATGAAAGAAAGAAAGACAGAGGGAGAGGCGGGGGAGAGAAAAGATCACATCCCTCTTCTCCCACTCCCCTCAAAAACCTCCCATGGTTCCCACATTGCTTGGGTAAAAGCTGAAGTCCTTACACCGACCTTTATACTACAGCCACCCACTCCCCATTACCCCTTGGACTTGGTCCCCCACTACCCTCCTTGGCTCACTCCACTCCAGTCCTGTTAACTTTCTTGCCCTTTTTTGTGATTCTGTGAATGATCCTGCCTCAGGGCCTTGGCATATGTCGGTCCCTCTTCTGGAAACCTCTTTCTATCCTGGTTCACCTCCTCACGCTTTCAGCTATCCGTTGCAACCTTACCTGATGAAAGAAGCCTTTTCCATCTGAAATAATTCTGAACCCATCATGACATCTTGTTAGCTGGCTTCCCCCACTCATGGTCCTCATCAGCAAGTTACATTGTATTTCCTTATTTATTGTGTGGGACTGGGCAGGGAGTTTGTCTTCCTTGTTGACTGCTGTACTTCTAGCACCTCCAGCAGAGAGCCTGGTATATATTACATACCCAAGAAGTCATTCACACAAACGACTGAACCAGCATTGGGGCACAGCCATTCCACACAGCACCCAAGCTGTTGCTCACATGTCAGAGGCAGTAGATGGGATTTGTCATCTCCACTCTGTGTTGGTGACGCTAGGCTCTACTGGTTCTCCTCCTCTCCCTCTGGCTGCCCCTTCTCGGCTTCCTCCAAATTGTCAACTCTTTATCTCCAAGCCAGTGTCCCCACTTTTAAGAGTTCTGTCAGCCCTGTCTCCCTCCATCCTTCCCCCACTCCCGGGCTAGGTCACTAGTGCCCATACATCAATTACCATCTTCAGTGATCTTTAAATCGTGGTCTCCAGTCCGAACTTCTCTCTTAAGGTCAGGCCTCTTGGTAGTGCAGCCTCTGCGCCTTGGTGCTGGGCGTCCCACTCTGGACTTCTCTGAGGCCCTGTCTCCCAGTCCGAGGTTTTGTCCCGGATTTTTCCTCTCTCGCTCTGGCTCCCAAGACCGGCCAGTCTCTGGGCTAGTTCAGTCCGCCTCCAGGGCGACCTTCCCACCTACACTTCCTCCCCTCCCCACAGCCCCGCCCTGGGGCAAACCCTCCTGTCCCCCGCCTCTCCCTCCCAGCAGCCTCCCTGGATTCCTGGCCTCTAGTTCCACTGCTTTCATTCTGCCCTCCATAGATAGTCCAGAGACATCTCCAAAACCCCCAACTCCCCAGGACCCTCCCTGTCGTGACTCCCTCCCATGGGTCCCTCGTGCTTTCAGCGCAAGTCCAAACTCCCTCCACAGGCCAAACATCTGGCCGCCGCTCTCCTCTCACCACACCCCGTCTTGAACTCCACACTCCACCCGTGAGAGTGCCGTGGTCTGAATTCCTGTAACAAGTCTTGTCTCTGCCACCCGGGAGTCTTCTGAGTGCGGGACCCCTTCCGATTAATTCACCCTGATCCAGGACAGTTTATGGACTGGGTTACAATGAAAGTCAGGGCGACAACTCCCATTTATTGACAGCCTCCTTTGTGCCGATCGCGGTATATGCCTCCTCTCTCTCCATGCTAAAGGTGATCTCGCCTCCCTATCAGGGTCTCATCTGACAGCGAGCGGCTCTGAGTGGCGGGGCAGAACGCTGGATGCCAGCAGCCTGAGGGCACACCCTCTGTCCCAGGATGGTCGGGGACCCTGACGGGCCAAGGCCCTGGGTGGGGCGTGGCAGAGGGGCGGGAAGGATCTGGAACGGCAGAATGAGGAATTGTGACTCGGCTTGCAGCTGCTGAGCGAGACGGGCGCGAGACTGCCCCCTGCGGGCCTGGAGGCCCAATCGCGGCCTCCCCTGGGCCCGTTGCCCTTGGCTACGCCGCGCGCGCCCCTCCCCTTCCCCGCCCTCCGCCCGAGCCCAGGGTCTGGCCAACTGCCCGTCACCCCCACTCCCAGCCAATCCCACTGAGGAGGGGGCGGGCCTCTTGGGCCTCGTTTCAGCCCCGTCGCTCCCCTCCTGGCCAGGACACCGCCTTTCTCGGCGCACACCTCCCGCCCTTTGGGCTGCCCTCGCTGCCCATTGGCTGGCATGCCGTTCGTCATCTCGATATAAGCTAATACAGACGCGCGGAGGCCCCCCGTGGGGGAGGGGCCAGGGGCGGTGACGCACGGCGCCGTGACGCAGCGCGACGGCGGC
>NW_004955468.1:148658-212683 GCF_000276665.1 Chinchilla lanigera | reverse complement strand
CCCCGCGCCCGGCCCGGCTCGCCCTGGCGGGCCCCTTTGGGAACTTCCCTCCGAAACCCTCCGGATCGCCGAGGGGCCGGGCCGAGGACCTCCCTCTACTCCGCACACGTCTGCCCCGCAGCCCCCGCAACACTCCCCGTGTCCGGCTGAGAACCCCCCTGAGACTACTCACCTTCTCGGCCACCTTCTCTAGAGACCTTGTGTCCCCACAGTTTTTTACCCACAGACCCCCGCCCTTTGGACCTCACATCCTCCAGGATGGAAAAATATTCCGCGGAGGCCGCTCATCGTGTGTCTCAGATCTCCCCCAGGAACCTCTCTACTAAGCCCTTAAAAGCCCCCTCTGAGACTCCCTGAAATCGCCCCCAGGCCTCTCGGCGCCCCAGAAATCTTCTCTAGAGATGAGCTTCTTATATCCCAGCAATCTCCCCCAGACTTCCCCCTCACATATCCCAAATATTTTCCCTCCCGTCTACCCTCTTCCCAGAAATCTCTCATAGAGTTTTTTCAGTCCTAACCCCCCAAATCCTTTAGAATGCCTGTGACAAACCCTAACCATCTTTCTTGAAGATCTCGTTCCTACATATCCCGGAAGAGGCAGATCTCTTACTCAGAGACTCTGGAAATACCCCTAGATCACAAAAATTCACCTGGAGGAGCCTGTCCACCACTACCCTATTGGCAGCTGTCTCCCATACACACCCCTTTTAAATAACCCCTTTGGACCTTTGCACAGATTCCAAAAATCTCTCCCAGAGCCCTCATGCTCCCCCAAATTCTCAACCTTGAAATGCTCTAAAAATTAGCCTCATGTACTTAACAGTCATCCCAGACCTCTTCCCGCCCCTTGACCCAAAAATCTCCAGAAATTGCTTGAAGTTACCAGAAACTCTTCTCCCATAGTCCAAAAGCTTCCAAAACTCCTTTTATGAATCTAAATCTTTCCCAGTAACCCATACCACATCTCAAAAAATTGGATAAGAAGTTCCCTTGTAGTGTCATATTCTCCAGAACTCTTCTCAGATAACTTGAAAATTCCCCCTATAGACCTATTTTAGATGAAATTTTGTAAAGATCCTCCTCACAGCCCCTATAAGACCCCAGTATCCTCATTACCCCTCCAAGATGCAGTTTTCCAGATCTCACATCAGAGAGCCCAGCCACCACCTGAAAGTCTCCAGAGATGACCCTGGAAATGTCTCAGAAACCCCTCTGACTCCCTTGGAGCCCTTTGAATCATTACTCAGAGACCTCTGCCTTACTAAGAGACTTTTCTTAGAGATATCACACCCTCATAGGTCCCCCAATTCCTCAAGAACCCCCGTAGAAGATTTCACACACACATTCCTAATCTTCCCTCAACTCTGAGCTTCTATTAGAATCCCAAAATTCTTTCTAAAAAACCTACTCTGACCCTCTCAGGACCCCCTCAAAAATGCCTTTCTCCTCCTGCCCATATGTTCTTTTGGAGACTTTACTCAGAGATTTCTCCTCATCGGAGATCTCTAAGGAGATTTTTGGGAAAAGACCCTTCTGCCATCCTCCTGCAGTACAGCAAGACATCTCTCAGAAGATCACACTTTGCCCACATACCCTTTAGAGAATTTTCTCCCAAATTGTTCTGCATCAGCAACACCTAGTACTTTCTTATATTTCCTGAGAACTATCCGTAGGATTTCCCCCACCTTACTGAGGAGTCTGTTGGATTTATCCCCTTAAAGGCCCCTTTTTATTATGACCACTCCCCCATTTTCATTCCTCTGAAATCAACTCAGAGACCCTTCTGGGTTCTGAGCCTCCTTCCCCCATTATGTCAGAGATCCTGCATCCTCCAGATTTCTCCCCTTGAGCCTCTATGTCTATTGACTGATTGATTGATTGCACTATTAGGGATTCTACTCAGAAGTAATCTACCACAGAGTTACATTTTTTTGTTTTTTGTTTTTTTTGTTTTTTGAGACAGTCTCACTCAGTTTGCCCAGGTGAGTCTTGAACTTACAATCCTACTTCCTCAACCACCTTAGTAGATAGTAGCTGGGATTACAGGTGTGTACCACATGGCTTTTTGGTCTCCTTTTAAAGAGCCTTCACACCCATGCCCCCTGAAAATCCCAGTGCTCAAACTTTTCTCTCAAACCTTTTCCTCTGAGGTCCCACCCTCATAGACCTCTCTTGCCTTTAAAGAGTAAGAGACATTACTATGCTTTTTAGGGACTTCTTGAGGGCTGTCTTTTTTCTTTGAAAAGTCTTTCACTTTTGAGGGCTCCTTTACAAAAGAAAACCCCTCTTTTACAACAGTGATTCTGAATATGTTCCCTGGGCCACAGTAGCAGCAGCATTTGCTAGAAATGCGAATTCTTTGATCCCACCCAGACTTACTGAATCAGAAACCCTTTATGCAGGGCCTGGCAACCTGTGTTTTTACCAGACCCTCCTGATAATTCTGATGCATGTTCAATTTTGAGAGTCACTGCCTTCTAGGAAGATTTCCCTTTCCCCACAAAAAGTCCTCTAAAAAATACCTCCAGGTATACCTTTGGGCCCTCCTACCTAACCCCTTATTCCGGGGAGCACTCTTTATGAAGTACCCATCTTTTAGAAAGACTTGTTTTTTGTTTGTTTGTTTGTTTTTTGTCTTTTTGAGACAAGGTCTCACTATGCAGTTCAGACTGGCCTGGAGCTCACTTTGTAGTCCAGGCTGGTCTCAAACTCACAATGATCCTCCTGCCTCAGCCTCCGAAGTGCTGGGATTACAGGTGTGCGCCACCACGCCCAGCTAGAAAGACTTCTTACGCTTCTTGAAAGGATCTTAACTTCTCCACAAAGTTACTCTAATCTCTGAGTACCTCAATATTCTGCTTTTGAGTGGTTCTCTTTCAGATCTCCCTTAGCACTTTCTCTTGCCGGTTTTCCCTTGGCCCTTTCAGGCTGCCTCCTAGCTCTTTCGTGCTTCTGCTTTAAATTGCTACCTCCTTGAAGACACCTGTCTCTTATCCCCTTATCCATCCCTCTCTACCTAAGCATCCTCCCGTTGAGGCATCTTCGGTCTGGTCTCTTCATTCTTTTAACTGCCAAGTGCTCTCCATGATATTTCTTAAGGTACCACTCACCTTCTTACCTGTTGTTTTAGTACAGGGAAATGAACCCAAGGGCAGTCTCACTGAGCTACGTCCCCAACCCTTTTATTTGAGACAGTTTTACTAAGTCACCCAGACTGGCCTTGAATGTGAGATCCTCCTGTCTCAGTCTCCCAAGTAACAGAGATTACGGATGTGTCCCACTGTGCCCAGCCTCCTCGTAGTTTTTTATGTATTTGCCCACTCACCCTCACTGGGTTCCTCTTTGAGTCTATGAAGTGGAATCTACTCTCTTGGGAATCATTGGAGAATGACTCCATTTTTCGAATCTCACTCCTCATTCAGGTTCAGCACACCTTGCTCCCCCCTCTCCTCTTTCCTTTCAACTCTTCTGTTCTCAGTTCCCTTGTTTCTCCTGCTGCACTTGCTTTTATGTGTAGGAATTTTCCTTGTGCTCTTTCCTGATTCTGAGCTACCCCAAGTTCTGTTCCTGTTGTGTTGACCTGCTTCACCATTCCTGGTTTGCTTCTCAGCTCCCTTCAGCCTCAGTAAGTCTGGGGTCTCCACAAGACTCTTAACATTTTCCAGTGCAGTGTTTTGTTTTGTTTTGTTTTGTTTTGTTTTTTTGGTACTGAGAATTGAATTCAGGACCTTACACTTGCCAAGCAAGGTGCTGTGCCCCTGAGCTATATCCCCAGGCCCCATGGCTCTTAACATTTTCTAAGAGAGTCTTTTCTTCTGTAGGGCTTAGAAGAGGAAACAGAGACCACCTGGTAAGCACTAGGGTCTACTATCAGGGAGCTCACAGTCCAGTAGAAGGCCTGAGCAAGTACACCAGGCATAATATGAGGTATAGATGATATGCTAGGGAGATTCAGCAGTGACAGGAGCCCTTTATTTGGAAAGACTTCACAGAAAAAGTGGTATTTGGGCTGGGTGGCATCCCATAGGAGTTGAGACAATGATGGCAGTGCCTCCCAAGTGCAGGAACATAAGCAGTGGGTCAGAGATGAGAAAGTCCCCTTATCTCTTACCAATAGTATCTCTGCTGTTCGTTCATGGATAGAGGTGGAAGAGGGCATCTCTTCCATTTGTGTGGTATTTTCCCGCTCACGTTGGTAGCCCAAAGAGTAATAATAATAATAATAATGACTACTATTTGTTGAATGTTTACTATCTGCTAGGCACTGTTCAAGTGCTTTACCTGTATGGTCTCATCTCACATCATAAGAATCCTAAGAAGGAGGTAAAACTATTATTATCTTCATTTTATGTATGAAATAGAGGACAGGTGGGATTAATAGATCTATATGCCCTTGTCCATTCCAAGATGATAATGCCATGGATCAGAAAATTGGATTTTCTCTTCAGGATTGGGAGCAATGAGGCATTATAGTGTAATTAGATGTATGGGCTCTGGGACCAGAGAAGATTTGCATCCCACATCATTTTCTTGCTACTTATTCTAGTTGTAAATTTCCAAGGCTAAATAATGCGGCTAAAACCGGACATGGTAGTACATGCCTGTAATTTGAGGGACTCAGGAGGCTGAGGCAGGAGAGTCATGAGTTTGAACCCAACCTGGACAATTTGGACTTTGTCTAAAAAACATAAAGGGGATCAAGACAGAGCTTGGTGCAAAAGCCCTAGGTTCAACCATTCACATACCCAAAACATGATGATAATGACATCCTATTTTAAAGAACTGTTAAGAGGACTGAATAAAGTACAGTACTTAAAGCCTTGTAATGAAGTGCTAAGTATTAGCAAAAGGTAATTCCTATCAGCCAAGATTCTTAACATATAAGTGGCAGAATGTCAGTTCTAGTGGCTTAAAAAAGGGATTTTTATCTCCAATATAACCAGGGACAGGAGGGAGATATTGATTGGCTCATTTTACTGTCCAGAGCTAAAGTGACTTGGACTCACATCCAGGAGTTTGAGTAATTTGCTCAGTGTTCTCATTTCTCCATTAAGTTAGCTTCATCTTCAGCAGGCTTCTACTTTGTGGTTAGAGATAATCCTCAGTAGCCCCAGGTTGAAATCCTATCTCCTCGTTCACTCTACAGAAAAACTGTTTCCTGAGAGACCCAGTTTGGAATCAGTTTCTTCCCTGAATAAGTGCAGAATGAAGATGAGAGATCCTTAAAGACCTGTTTTGGGTTCTTAATTGTGGAACTTGGTATCTGCTTGCTGGCCAAACAGAACTCAGTTGGGAGAAGATCTCTGAGTGGGACCTTCTAAATTAAACTTTAGGGAATATTACCACAGATATTTCCTGAGGGCGTGCTGTGTGCCAGGTGATGTGCTAGGAAGTGGAGATGGAGCAGTATTAGCAATCTCCTCTCCCCTCATGGCTCTGGTAGTCTGGGCAGTTTGGGAAGAAGACATACTTGATGCTATCGAAGACTCCTTCCCACTGGAAGATGAAGATAGGGGCACATGTGAGCCCAGATCTGTTTAAGAGAAGTGGGGAACTACTAGATTTTTTTGTGTTTTTTTGTTTTGTTTTGTTTTGTTTTCTTAAAGCTGGCCAGAGACATGATCACATTTTTGTTTTTTTAGAAAGTTCACTTCAGTTTATTAGAGGAAAACAGAAGGATGGGAGTGGAAGCAGAGACGCAAGTTAGGGGACAATCCATTTGTCCACATGAGAGAATGCTGATTTGAATATGGTAGTAGTAAAGGTGGAAAGAAGTGAATATATTTTGGGTATGGAGAAAACAGGATTTGATGGCATTAGAGAAAGAGGGATCTTTATGCCTTACAACTCTGACGGTAGTATGGTCCATTTTCAGATGATAAAATAGATGTAGCAAGATGGAAACATTTGTCCAAAATTATGCCAGTGATAAGTAGGAGGGTTATGCCAGGTGTAGTGCCGCATGCCTGTAATCCAGGACTCAAGAGGCTGAGGCAGGAAGATTGCCTTGAGCTTCAGGCCAGCCAGGGGTACAGTCAGTTTAAAACAAACCTAAATGATATAGAGAGATCCTGTCACAAAAAAGAAAAGAGTACAGTAGTCTAGTTCGAGCCTGTTGAATTTGGGGACAGATGAGGGTATGTTTGGCTAAGTAAAAAGAGGGGCTGGAGGTGTTGCTCAGTGATAGACCACTTCCCTAGCATGCACTAGGTTCTGGGTTCAATCCCTAGCACTTTAGAAAAAAAAGAACTACCAAGATCTGATGACCAAGCTGGGTGTGGTGGCATAAGCACTCTGGGAGGTTGAGGCAGAAGGTTCACAAGTTCCAGCCCAGCTTGGGCAACTTAGCAAGATCCTGTCTCAAAATAAAAAATAAAATGGACTAGGGATGTAGCTCAGAAGGCTCCTGGGTTCAATCCCCAGTGTGGGGTGCAGGGCTGATTACTGAATCTCGCAGAAGAGGAAAGAGTGAAAAATGACTAAAAAAAATTCTTAAGTTGTCCACATGTAGACATTTTAATCTACAGGAGTTTTTTGCATTCCTCAGTGAGAGAATACAGGTGTAGAAAAGAGAAACGAGTAGATTTTTAAAGGGTAGGTCAGTACTTAGGAATGAGAACAGGAACACCAGCTTCTGTATTCCAGGGTTTCCTAGAGCTCCTCATGCTGTACTTCTCTTCTGGGGGCCCTGTCTGACTTCTCCCCTACTCTTCTTCCCTAGGACCACTCAAACAAAAAGGCTTTTTCTCTGCTGAGGCAATAGTATAGGTACTACTACAAATGAAGTGTACATAAATGCTACGTTTGTATACATACTTCAGGAGTTTCTGAAAATATGGTTCTTGAAAGACAGATGTTGGATTCCTTTGGTTTCTGACATTCTGTTCCCAGGTTAGGATAGTAAGTTGATCTTAGATAACTAGCCCATTGCCTTGTTCATTAAATGGGTTCCTCAAAGGCCTAAATACGTGCTGCACAAGAGCAAGCTGTAGGAATGGGCAGGAAGGCTGATAGGACCCCTTTACTTACCCAGAGATGTTGTCAAAGGATGTGCTCTGAAGCCTTGTAGGTATGGAAGGAAACTTACAGGAAGCTGCAGCATCTTTAAGAGCAAGCAAGAGCTTTGAAGCCAGATTTTGTACGGTTAGGGGCAAGTGACTCTCTGTATCTCAGTTTTTCCTTCTGAAAAAACAAGATACATAGATATAGATATATATAAAATGTATTTATAGTATATCTGTTGGGATGCTAAAGATTAAATCCAGGGCCTTCTACGTACTGTGCAAGCTGTACCAGTAACCTATACTCCCAGGCCTACATAGATTTTTAAAACAGTTTTTAAAAGCAAATGAGCCCATCCATGGAGAATTGTTAGCACAGGGCCTGGACCATGGCACTTAGTCTTAAGATATGTGAGGACATGCTAAGGACCATGCTACCAGTAGGTTGAGGTGTGTGTGTGTGATACTGAGGATTGAACCTCTCTCACCTACATCCCCATCCCTTTTTGCTTAGTTGCTTACGATCCCAGAATGGGCTCAAGTTTGCAGTCCTCCTGCCCTAGCCTCCCATGGTGCTTGGGATTATAGACATGGGTCACCACTGGGCTGCTAGGTATATTTGTATACATTGTTTCAGTTAATTCTTCTAAGGAGCAATCACTAAGGAAGATACTGAGTTACTTGTCCCAAAAGTCAACATAGCAAGTAAGTATCAACAGGGGAGCCAGTGTTTGAGCCAGTCTTGTATTTCAGTGAGAAAAGAGCTGAGCTCCAGAGCTGCCTCCTGTCTGTGGACCCTTTCCTGCTGTTTGGGCAGCTGTCCCTAGAACCTCTAAGCCATTTTGTTGGCTCAGTTTCTAACCTCTGGAGTTGGTAGGTGCTTCCCAAAATGTTCATCTGGACCTGTTATGGCTAAACGGCAGCAATATTGCTGGACTATTTGATCTGTTTGCCATAGAGATTCCCTTCTCACATCTTTCTTCAAAGGCAAAGTGTCATTTTTGATCATGTGAGGACAGAGAGACCAAAGCAGTGGTGATTCTGTTTTGTCTGGAATTGGTTTAGGCGCTCTTAATTTTAAGTAATAGAAACACAGTTCGAACTGTCTTAAGCCAACAAGAAATGTATTAGATCTAGGTCTTAAAATGATATGAACAGACATCCCTTTTTCTCCCCTGTATCTCTTGCCTCTGGCTTCATTTGTTTTGGCTTTGTTTGGAAGCAGGCTTCCATCACAAGACAGCAGAGATAGCACTCAGTAACTGAGAACTTACTTCCCTAGTAATTCCAGAAAAAGCCCAAGGCAGACTCCCTGGCTAGGCCTTATACTGTCTACTTCTGGAGCCAAGAGAGGCAGTTCATTCTCAGGGAAAACTCAGGGTGCTGGTACTAGAATATGGGAATAGATATTTGGTAGGCAAATCTATCACAGTAAGATACTACCACAGGGAGATGTCTTGGAATAGTTGTTCATGCCTTATGCAAGTCATCATCTCTGGCAGTCGCTAAGCACCAGTGATAGAGGTGGCTGGGGGCCTCTGGTCCTTTCATGGGAGAGAGCCAACCGATCTTAAGTTGGCATTCTGTCCTGAGGACCTAACAGAGTGCTTCCTATGAGGACAATTTTTTTTAACAATACAATCTTGAAAACTCCCCAGTGCTTACTGCATATTCCCAGAGGCCGCCTCCATCACTAGATCCTCCCCACGCATAATGTTCCCTAAGCTGTGGGACCTTAGGGCCAGAGAGGCCTTAGGGAGGACTAGTTAGCAGACTTCAGGTCTTTCCTCAGTTTGTGTCCATCAGTTCCAAGGACCACATGCCACAGGTTTTGTTTGTTATGTGTAGTAGCTCACTGTTGCTATTTTAATGTGAATGGGTTTCCAAAATTTAAAAATAGGGGAATTTTATTTTAAAAGCCAGATTTCCAGCTCCTCTTTTAAAAAATATCTTAAAATCTCATAATACTGGACACACTTTCTCCCACAGCAGTAGTTGATTAGAGCTGAATAGTAACTTCTTTTAAGCAGGGTGTGGACTCTAACTCAACATAGTCCCTACTGGCCTGCTTTTTTCAGAGCCTGGCTTATAAGCATCGTATTTGAGACCCAGTTCTGTCCCAAAGCTTTGCTGGGAGAAGCTGGATTAATGCTTAGTCAACAATTTATTTGGTGGGGGGCACAGTGCTCTCCTTTAGGAAAAATAACAACCCAGTAAAAAAACTTTATGGGAAGGAGTGTGTACAACTTTGGTCTGTTTGTGAATTTGGTCATCATTTTGCTGTAAAAACTGTTGACATGTCAAACCTCTCGTCACAAATGTTTCTTCTGCAACAGCAACATGTCCTCCTATCTTAGGAGTTGCCACCCAGTGAAGGAATCCCTGCCACTCCCAGCAAATGTTCATCCAAACTCTGACCACTTCCAGCAGCCAGGGAGCTTACTACTTCCTCACATGGTAGCCAGTTCCATTCTTGGACAGATACATTATTTTAAAACTCTTCCTTATGTTGAGGCAGCTGTTGCCTCCTTGCGACCGAAAGCCACAAAATGCTGAAGCTGGGAAGGAAAACTGATTTTTTTTCAGGCATGAGCTACCGCTCACCCGCCCTGCATCCTGGGCAAACACTGATAATTAATCTCAGCATTCTTTCTCACTGAGCTAGAAAGTAGAATGCAGCCTTAATGTTTTTTAAAATTAATTTCTTTTTTTTATTACAAAAATGGTGTCATCACTTGCAACTAGTAAAATAGTACAAAATTATATAGAGTGTTCAGGCTTTGGTGTGGTGAATCCTTACTACTCAGGATGCTGAGGCAGGAAAATCACAAGTTTGAGCCCAGCCTGGGCAATTTAGTGAGACCCTGTCTCAAAGTGAAAAAATTTTTAAAGGCTGAGGATGTAGCTCAATGGCAGATTGCTTACTTAGCATATGTGAATCAATCCCCAGCACTACCAAAGCTAAAATAGTGTTACTAATTCCTCATAATCCCAGCACTTAGAAGGCTGAGGCAGGAGATCTCTGTGAGTTCAAGGCTAGCCTGGGCTGCATAGTGAATTCAAGGACAGCCTAAGTATATAGAGAAATTCTGTCACAAATAAATAAACAAACAAACCAGCCAGCCAGTCTACCTTCCTTTGGTCTCTTTTTGTTTTTTTTTTTTGTTTTTTTTTTTTTTGTAGTATGTGGTATTAGCAATCAAACCCAGAGACACTCTGCTACTGACCTTCATTCTGTACCCCCTTTTTTTTACTTTTTACTTTGACCTAGGTTCTTGAGGATTACAGGCCTGGTTTACACATTTCTTTATATACATGCATGGTCATATGTAAAATATAAGGGGCTCTGTATGTGACTTTCTTCCTAAATGAAAATGGCATCATGTATGCATGTGTGTGTGTGTGTGTGTGTGTGTGTGTGTGTGTGTGTGTGTTTATTTATTTATTTTCATTTTGTGGACTCAGGCTCTTCCTCCAAGCCTGTAAATAGAAATCAGACTGTGTGTGTGGGATGTGTGTGTATGTATGTATAAAAATCTTGCTTTCAGGATTGCGGGCATGTACCACCATGCCCAGTACACGTTTTAATAGTGCATGATGTTGCATAGTGTGGGGTCTGCCCCAGTGTATTAATCATTCCCCTTTGATAGATATTCCCATTGTTTTGTTTCTTTAGGATCTGTTTCATCATAGTACTCCAGATAGCTACCACCAACCAATTAGATTTACCCTGTAAGTTAAAAATTTATTTGTCTTGTCTGACACAGGCCAGTTCCTTACCTCACGGATTCTAGAGAAGAAAAGCAGACTGACTCCAAGGTCAAGTGAATCTGTGGCTGGAGTGGGACTAGAACTGAGTCTCCTTGATTTTAAACATTTCCCATGTCCCATGTGGCCTGTTACTTAGAGCCATCTACCCTGGATCTCTTCTGTAGTAAAAGAACATACCTAATTCCTCTTCTGTATACCATGTCTTTTGAGTATTCAGTCCATTATGTCATTCCATCTGACTCTTCTTTTCCCTGGGGAGATTTCCTTAGTACCTTCAAATTTTTCTAAGACCAGTCCTCCAAAATCCCTCTATTGGGGACTGGGGGTTTAGCTCAGCGGCACAGTGCCTGCCTGGCAAGCGCAAGGTCTTGAGTTCAATTCCCAGTACTGGAAAAAAACCAAAATCCCTCTATCATGCTATGAAGCACTTTGTCTAACATTTTTTCTCCCAGGACTCTGGAAATTGTAAGTGTGGCTTCCACATTCACCTTAACTGTTGATTTACAAGACAGTGAGTACCTTCTGTATGGCAAGCACTGTTCTAAGGTCTGGCTAACTGTATAGCTTGCATTTAGATGGGAAGAAAGGAACAGTAAGATGGTTTTGACAGTGCCAAATTATATAAAAGAAATGGAAACAGCATAGTACAATGGAGTGATGGGGGAGCATCTCTTTAGAGTTGGCTATCAGGAAAACTCAGGAAGTGCCATTGAGCTTAGCACTGAATAACACGTGGGGGCCAGCCTCTAGGGGAAGAGGAATCTGGAGGAACTTGGTACACAAGGACGTTAGCGAGGCCCTTGGCCAAAATTGGATTTAAAGTACAAGATTTTAAGCCAGGGGAGGACAGCATCTGTTCCTCCTTTTAAAAAATTACTGGGAGGGCTATTTCAATTGGAACAAGGTTTTTTTGCCCTCACACCTTTCCCTGCTTCTTATACCCAAAGGGATTGACAGCTAGGCCAGTTTGCTCTGTTAAGGGATCCCACAGGGAATTTGCAGGATGAGTCTTGGCATTGTCAGATGCACCTCACTGCTCTCCTCAGTAGGGATGTGGACATTTAGGGAGATGGGAGTAGCTCCCTGAGACCTGAGCCTACAGGTTCAGTGGTTCCTTGTAGAGCTCTCAGTCCAAGGAACTTCAGCCCTTTAGCAACCAGACGGGGGTAGAGCTAAATGTGGTTTGGGGGTGGAGCCAAGGGTACTGATTGCAAGAGAGATAACCTCCAGGTTTCCAATGTTGAGCAGAAACCTGGAGCTCAAGACACTTAGAAAAAGGCTCCAGAGTAGTACCCGGAAAGCAGTCCACTGAAGAACAGGTCTATTGTTTGCCCCGTTAAAACAGCTTCTATGTATTCCTCTAAGAGTAATTTGGACACTTTCTTGCTTGGAGTTTTTGACCTTTTTTTTTTTTTTTTGAGTTTTAGACGTTTGAATTGTCCCCTTCCCCTCAGGTTGATGTCCTCTTGACTGGGGTTTGGATGATAGGCTGATGTTCTAGGAGCCAGGGGAACTTCCCAGTCCAGAGAGTTTGAGTCTGAAGCAGACTTCTGAGAAATGAAAAAGACAGCTGAGAAGGATTCATCTCATAATAGAGATGGATGCAATCTATTTTTTCTTTTTGAGTCAGGGTCTCACTGTGTAGTTCAGGCTGGCCTTGAGCTCACTTTGTACCCCAGGCTGGCCTTAAACTGGCAACAATCCTCCTACCTCAGCCTCCTGAGTGCTGGAATTATAGGTGTGCATACCACCATTCTCGGCTTGGGTGCAATTTTAAGAGATGAGAGGTGAGCCAAGGTGGTAGCACACACCTGTAATTACAGCACTCAGGAGACTGAGGCAAGAGGATTGCCGTAAGTTTGAGTGCAGCCAGGGCTCCGTAGTGAGTTCAAGACCAGCCTGAACTACATAGTGAGACCCTGTCTCAAAAAAAAAAGAGATCAGAGGTACATACCATTTCCAGAGTGGGAGAGCTGGGTTGGAGAAGGTGAAAGCTCATCAGCCTGTCAGTGACCAAGTAATAAAAGGGTGCTTTAGGGGGAAAAAAAAAAAAAAGAGTGCTTTAGGGTCTTTTTGTCAGGTGAGCATTCACTGTGTCTGGGTCTCAGAGGAGGTAAAGAGACATGCTTAGGGTCAGGTCACATATTTGCTTAATCATGTCACGTTGAGCCAGATCTCCATTAATTCAGGTCTTTCCCATAATGTGCAGCTTCTTATTTCCTCTTTCTTCCTTTTTTTTTTTTTTTTTTTTTTTTTTTTTTTTTAGACAGGATTTCACTATGCAGTTCAGGCTCTTGAACTCACTTTGTCACAGAGACTGGCCTTGAACTCACAGTGATCCTCCTGCCTCAGCCTCCTGAATGCTAGGATTACAGGTGTGCACCACCACACCAGGCTTATTTCCCATTTCTGAAAAAAATCTTCCCAGCTTACTCTCAGCTTGAAATCTGCCTCCTTTGGGTCTGTGACAGTCAGGTATGAAGGACAGCATCTTCTCAGTCTCTAGGATGCCATTTAATCCTTTTTTTTGGACCTGGAGATTGGGGGGAAGTCGGGTTAGTATCTAGAACTAGCTTCATCTTTCTCCCAGAAGCTCCTCAGAACAAGAATTCTTGAGAAAGGAAGGCATGAGGCTTTCATGCCCCACCCAGCCCACACTCACCAGGACAGCTTCAGCCCCTTCATTCTCTCTGATCTGTTTGCTTCCTTTTACAGGAGCCTGGAGAGGCGTGGCTGGACCAAGACCTCCCCCAATGTGAGCAGGCTCCCTCCTCCCCTCACTACCTGTTGCCATCACGCCAGGGAACATCCTTAAGCCCTGGCCCTCAGGGGAGAGATAACAGGAGCCCAGAGCCGAGACCATGTGACGGCGCTGGCCCTTGCCACCGCCGTCCCCCCCACCCTGGCCCCAGGCCTGGCACCATGATGTTCCGAGACCAGGTGGGCATCCTTGCTGGCTGGTTCAAGGGCTGGAATGAGTGTGAGCAGACAGTGGCCCTGCTGTCACTTCTGAAGCGGGTCACTCGCACCCAAGCTCGCTTCCTGCAGCTCTGCCTGGAGCACTCGTTAGCGGACTGCAATGACATCCACCTGCTGGAGTCAGAGGCCAACAGTGCTGGTGAGTCTTTGCTCTTAGAGATGGAAGTGCAGCAGGAGGGAGATCTGGAACAGGTGTCAGAGGCCAGTGGAGGCCAGCCAACAGCGTGCCAAGAAATAAAGGTTCTTTGCTGGGGAGTTCCTGACCTCCCAAGCCTGGGTGTTCTGGAACTGTGTTGTAGTTTATTCTCAGGCATGGAATGGGGGACTCCCATGGGAGGGCAACACAAATTGAAACTGCCCACAGTGGAGGAGAATTCATGTAGGGAGGCTTATGTGGGCAACTGAAAGGAAACTAAAATCATTACCTATGAAAGAGGGATAGGAGGTGAGGACATTAGAACTAAGAGGAAATTTTAGAACTCCTCCAAAGTTCACAAGTCATCCTATACCAGTGGTGGCAAAGCTACAGCTTATGTGCCATAGTGGGCTATTTGTATCATTGAAAAGCTCTAAAAGGTTTGCTGTCACTGTTCTGTACTTTTTTTTTTTTTTTTTGGGAGACAGGGTCTCGCTCTGCAGTTCAGGCTGACCTTAGCTCACTTTTTATCCCAGGTTGGCCTCAAACTCACAACAATCCTCCTGCCTGAGCCTCCCTAGTGCTGGGATTACAGGCATGCACCACCACACCTGGCTGTTCTTTACCCGTAGAAGTAGGCTGGATTCAAGGCATATAAATAGCTTTGAGAGTTTTGAAGGCAGCCGTGGTGGCATGTATCTGTAATTGCAGCACTTAGGAGTTTGAGGCCATTCTGCGCTACCTAGTTCAAGTCCAGCCTGAACTATATAGTAAAACCCTGTCTCAAAGAAAGTTTCAAACTTAGGTATCAGTTCCTATCAAGGACCTTGGAGAGGGGCCCTCTGTCCCATGAGGCGGGTGTTGGGCTGAGTATGCCAAGCTTCTGTAGAGTCTGTCCCTAGAGCACTAGTCTTAAGCAGGAATTAGGCCAGAGAACTGGCTCAAGGGCCACCACTAACCTTTTCTGGCCTTCTGTGCCTCCACAGGACTGGGTAGAGACCTGCTGACTCTGGTGATAGCTGGGAGAGTTGGAGACCAGAGAAGAGGGAAGGTAGTGGCTACCCAAAAGCTAACTAGGAAGGAGACTGAGGAACTTCATAAAGAGTTTGTCCAAGTTAGTCACCCTCACTCTTCCCACCTTCTACATAATCATAGTTCACATTGAGCCCTTATAAGGGCTAAGTATTCTGTACTTTCAAAGTTATTAGCTTTGAAAACAGTCTATTTTGGTGACTATTAAGTCACATTATTTAGATTTAAATCACAGTTGTCATTTGCCGGGAAACAAAGTAATTTAACCGCTCTGTGTTTTGATTTCTTCATCTTAAAGTCAATATGATAATTATATCTACTTCTAGGGTACTTTCGAGGAGTCAGTGAGTTAACATGTTTGGAGCTCTTAAAACAGTTCGTGGCATGTAGTGAACACTCAGTAATACAGTAGTTGTTTTTACTGTCAGTAACTCAGTCCTCTTAACCACCCTGTGAGATGGTACTGTTATTATCCCCATTTTACAGATGAGGAAACTAGCATGCACTTCTAGCATTAAAGAGCCACAGAACTGCCTGGCCTCTCACATCTCCTCCGGCCCACCCTTCTTAGCAACAGTCACCTTTGTTTTTTTACTGGGTCTTTATATACAAGTAGCATAGGTATTGTGGGCCCTACAGGAAGACAGTTTCTCAGACCAGGCATCACACTGGCCTTCTTCCCAGTCTGGCAGCCAAAGTAGTAAGAACCCAGCTCAGGTGCAGCAACTCAGCCATTTATTTCTCAGGCCTGCTAGTCTCCTCACCAAAAAGAGGTACTTTAGTCCTGCAGGGCAGAGCAATGTCTTACACAGCTTCATCACACCCCCTACCACAGCCCACCTGAAGCAGGCATCCAACCTCTTGCTGCCATTCATGGCTATTAGCACAATCACCAGTGGAGCTTATTGCTTGTTACAGCATTTTAAAATTTTTCCTTTGTTTTCAGAACTTGTAGAGCCAAGGATATGGCTCAGTGGCACAGAGACTGCCTGTCAAGAACAAGGTCCTCAGTTCAATTCCCTGTACCAAAAAAAAAAATTGTAGTAAAATTAAACCGTACAAGTCAAGCATGGTGGCGCACACCTATAATCCTAGCACTTGAGAGGCTGAGGCAGGAGGCTCACCATGAGTTCAAGGCCAGCCTGAACTATATAGCAAAACCTTGTCTTCAAAAACCAAAAACGTAAATAAATGAAACATACAAAAGGTGAAAAGTAAAAAAAAGGTGAAAAGTGAAGTTTCTCAGACTGCCATGTTCCAGAGTTCTTGTTTTTGTTTTTTGAGGTGAATTCAGAAATTCGTATATGGTTACATTAATATTCTCCTTCCAGCCTTGTCATGTTTTAATTAAACAAATGGTTGAGTATCATGCACATTAGCTAATTTGCTTTTTTTACTAACCACAATAATTTGAATGTCATTCTATATTCACCACATGCCTCATTGTTGGTAATGGGTGCATAGTAAGAATAGGTCATATTTATGGAGCCCTACCTGTGTACCAAATGGTGCTGTACTTCCATTGGTCATGTAATCCCTCAGTAACTCTGTAAGAAGGTGCCCTTTCTACATGAGGAAACTGATACCCGGGGAGGTTAAGTGACTTGCTCTGGGTCACACGTTTGGTCAGAGGTAAAACTCAGTTTTTTGTTTTTTAAGAACTCAGTTTTGACCTCAGAGCACTTGACTGGTAGCTCCACCACAGGGTGTATCTGGTCTTGTTCTTTTACAAACAGTGCTATTTGTAATAAGTACTCTTTTTTTTAAGCATGTCTAAGATAAGTTCCTAAGGTTCTGTGAGCCTGCTAGTTGAGAAAAATGTGCATTTAAAATAGTTGTTCTCACCACATGGCCCATGAAAAATGTTGCACTACACAAAGCAGCAGAGGCCCACCCTTGGTGGTTTGCATTGGGATTTGGGGGGATAATACCTCACCAGGGTGGAACATTGCTGTGGAATGAACTGAATGATAAGTGAATTCTTGAATCAAGGTTCTTATCTACAGCCTTATGTCAGGTGGTAAGAAATTTTAAAACAGGCTGGTACTTAAATGGGTGGATAGATAAGGAAAATTTAGAATAGGGGAAGAGAGGGAAGGCCATGATGTATTTCAGAGTCAACAGGAAAAAAGCCTGCCAGGATTGGAGTAGAGTGTGACTTGGGAAAGAAGTCATCACAGGTAAACTCTACAAAGATTTTGAATGCCGGGTTGCAAGACTAAAAAGACATGGTCTCCTACTGTACTCGTACCCTCAAGAGGAATCCCCCAGCCTTCCTCCTCACTTGTTTTTGGACCTGGAGCCTGTCTCTTGGGAGGTGCTGACCATCTAACTGTTTCTTTTTCTCTGTTCATTATGGCCTTCCCATTCCCTTGTTTCCCATACTTGCATCATTCTGATGAATCACCTGAGGAAGCGGAGTGACGTAAAGTCCGGATTCCTGGCCCTTACCCTCTAGACCCAGTAAGTGGGAATCCAGAGGAGATCCATGGGCCTGAGAAAAAGTAGCGAGGTTCTTCTGATGACCAAGCATTGTGAGAGATGATGCTGTGCTGGGTGACTCACTTGTCATGGGATAGAAGATCAGGAACAAGGGACACATTGGACATACAGATCCAGCTCTGCCACTAATACCTCTGTGTTCTGGACCAGTCCCACTGCACTTGGGCCTGAGGACTCCTATCTGGACATGAGGGAGTTGTTCTAAGTACTTTCAAGGTATCTGTTGGGCTCTCAAAAAATGTGCCAGAGTAGTCAGAGCCACAGCCAGACATGCTACTCTCTTTGGAGGCCTACCACATCCTCTTGAACGACAGTTTGTTTTGTTGTTGTTTTGTCTTTGAGGCAGGGTTTCCCTAAGTAGTTCAGGTTGGCCTTGAACTCACTTTGTAGCCCAGGCTGGCCTCGAACTCACAGTAATCCTCCTGCCTCAGCCTCCTGAGTGCTGGGATTACAGGTGTGCGCCATCACGTGCAGCTCAGCAGTAGTTTTTAATAGTTAATGCAGGCTGAGGCTGTAGCTCCTGCCTAGCATGTGTGAAGTCCTGGGTACCACCACCAACATTGCCACCACAAAAAGATAAATAGACCCCCCTCTTCCTGAAAATTTGCTCCTTGTCTGCCCTCCCCACAAAGCTGCACGCTTATCCTACTAACCGTATCTTAAGGTCAGTTGACCCATGAGCCCCCAGTTAAGAGCTACCCACTGCAAGGACCTAAGCCCTTCCATAGCTCTTCAGATCACTTCAGAGCAGGAAGCCTGAACAGTGAGGCAGATCCTCTTGTTTTTTCCTGGGTTTTATTTTCCATGTTTCACCCAGCTAACCCTATTACTCCTTCTAGTTCTCCAGGGAGAACCCTGGGTTTGGATCAGTGTCTGCCTATCTTCTTCATAGATAGGGCAGTAACACAGAAATTACCCTATACAAAAGTATCCCAATTCTGGCTTTATGTCATAATCTGCCAGAGACTAAAAATAATGTGAGGCCTAGGTCCTGTCCTCAGAGAGTTAGGAGCCCTCCCCATGTGTATACCCAGTGGAGAACCACTAGATGCTGATGCTGATTATGGGTGGGGCCAGAATGGTGGTAAGGCTACTGTCATATGACCTCCTAAAAATGGAGAGTGGGATTTTAAAGCTGTGTTAGGGGATTCCGGACTGTGGATGCAGAGCTGCCCTACAGCCCAGACAGCTAGTATTGGTTTCATGGGAGTAGAATCTGAGGCAGTATCTGGAACAGAAAAGAAAAGCAGTACTCCAGGTCTCCAGAACAGGGAGGGAGAGGCCTCAAGTTTCCCCTTGTCATCCTCCCTGTTCCTTCTCCCAGTACAGTCTTACCTGCTGTTAGGAGTTGTAACAGTAACCCTGGCCGCTGCCTCCCACTCTGATGCAGACTTAGACCAGAACTGTGTTCCCGTGGACAGGAGGGGAGAGAAAGGAGTCCAGAGGGGCTGATTTCCCCTTCCCTCTCTGGTCCTGTTACTGCCTGAGCCACATTTCCTCCATTTCTTCCCACTTTGTGTCTTTTGAGTCAGTCCTCATATCCAGCAGGTTTAAGCCCCTTTCTGGCTCCCTGAGTCTGGGTGGGGAAACTGAGGAGGGACTGTGCAAGTGAGTCACCAGAGTTCAGTCCTTATGCCTCCACCCTCCCCTTGCCTCTGTTGACACAGATCATCAAGTAAGAATGTGAGCCCCCTGGCCCTGCCCCATATCTGTGAGCTGGGATGAGGCAGAGAAGGGCATGTTTAGAGCCAAACCCCAGCCCTCTGACTGCTGCCTGAGGCTGCCACAACTGTTGCAGGAGCCCAGCACATAAAAATGGGTTTGCTCTTATGACAGTTTTGAAGATATATTTGGCTCCTATGATTTGCTCTGGCCCAGGGTTATGACCTACCTAGCTCTGGTGACCTGGCCAGCCCTGCCCTGTAGCCACTGTGCCAAGGAAGGCACTTGTGCATAGTCTCTCCCACGCTCTCCATGCCTCCAGAGTCTAGGTTTGTAGCTTGGTAAGAAAGCAGTCATTGGCGTTACAGCATTCCCCAGCCCCTCCCCCATCTACCCACCTCCAGAATTTCACCACTCTTAGTGTGCCTTAGCTCCAAGGAGCCAGAGATGTGTCTGGTTTTGATAAATAAGTGCATGAAATTCCCCACCCCTGTTGGGAATCTTAAGGGGGAGTCTCAGATGTGCGTTGCTTTTCTTTTTCTTTTTGCAGTACCGGGGATCGAACTCATGACCTTGCACTTGCCAGGCAGGCACTTATTGCCACTGAGCTATATCCTCAGCCCCAAGATGTGCTTTTCTAAATCAGCTGTGCCCCCAGCCCTGAAACAACATGGTTTTTGATCTTCAACCAGCAGCAATGACAATAATAGTTAAATATACTGAGCACTTGCACATGCCAGGTGCTTTGCATGATTGTCTCGTTGTGTCTTTACTCTCTGACATAGGACTTTTACAGCCCCCATTTGACAGAAGAGGAGACCAAAGCCGGGCGTGGTGGTGCACGCCTGTAATCCAGCACTCAGGAGGCTGAGGCAGGAGGATCGTTGCGAGTTCGAGACCAGCCTGGGCTACAAAGTGAGCTCAAGGCCAGCCTGAACTACAGAGCGAGACCCTGTCTCAAAGAAAGACAAAAAAAAAAAAAAAAAAAAACAGAGGAGACCAAGGCTCAGAGAGATTAAAGGATTGGCACACAGTTGCACTGACCTAGCTTGTGGGAGCAGAGCTGGATTTTGAACCCAGAAAGTTCGCCTGTTGAGTTTGTGCTCTTACTCAGTATGCTGTTCTGAGACCAGGGAACAGCATGATCCAGGTTGGGAGAATCGTAGAAAGGGCACATTATACACACATAGACACCACTATTTTCCAGGAACCATCTGGGTTTAATTGTACAGGTATTCATTGAGCCCCTGCTGTGCCTCAGCTATGGGCCAGGCTTTTCTGATCTGGGCAGGAAACTAGAAGTTCCATCCCC
This sequence comes from Chinchilla lanigera, assembly GCF_000276665.1. Classification (NCBI taxonomy): domain Eukaryota; kingdom Metazoa; phylum Chordata; class Mammalia; order Rodentia; family Chinchillidae; genus Chinchilla; species Chinchilla lanigera. Next base: position 192,288 of record NW_004955468.1, on the reverse strand, counting down.
ACCCATCATCTGCATCCCCAGCTGGGCTCATCCCAAGGGGCCTGAGGTTGCACAAATTCCTTGGACCAGTTCCAGGACTCATTGATGCTTCCCAGTAATGGGAGGCCCGCCCTTCCCACCACCACCACCAACGCTCAGACACATGAACACACATTTCCCCAGGGTCAGTCTCCATTTGTACAAAACCACTCTCCTGTTTCTGGGCAGTAGAACAAGGTCCTTCATTGAGCCCAATCCTTGAAGCTGTTCTGTCACATCCCCTGGCAGTACCAGAGAAGCTGTGTCCCTTAGCCCTGGGGTCCTGGCAGTATTCTAGGGTGGGGGAGGGACTAGACAAGGCTTCTTTTCTGCCCCAGATGCCTCTGGCTATCCTGCAAGGCCTAAACAACAGCAATTGACAGTGTCAGGCTAGGAAGAGAGGGCCAGGCAGGCTGCTGGAAGAGAAGGGTGACAAACAGGCATCATTAAGCTATATTCCAAGTGCCCAGTATGTGATGCTTTATATACACTGCCTCCACGACTCTTCCCAACAGCCCTATAATTCCATTTACAAAGGAGGACACATACTGCCCCAGCATCTGCATGACACAGCTGGAATGCAAGTCTGTCTCTTGTCCCTAATATTATTTACTGCATTTCTTGTCATGAGGAACTGAAACCTCAGGGACTAAGTCAGGGAAGGGGATGTGGGATATTAGAGAGTTTTCTATGTGACTCAGTGTCAGAGAGAGGTGGGAGGACGGGATAGGTTTTCTGACATCTAGAAGGCCTGCTGCACCTTGGGAATATCTTTAGATATGGAGAATGGCCTAAGGAACTGATTTGTGGCCGTAAGGAGTTGATTCAAAAGACTGCCTTTGAGTGGCAGATACTGGAGGTCTGGAAAGCCAGCCTAGGAAACGGGAAGAAAGAAGATTGGCATTAGGGAGATGGAAGACTGTAGTAAAAGTCTCCTAGTTCTAGAAACAGACCTAGGTTCAGATCTCAGCATTGTTGCTCACCAGCTCAGTCACTTTGGGAAAGTGACTGCACTTCCCAAATCTTATCTGGAGAGGTAGAATGCCAAAACAGGGTTGGGGTGGGAATAAAAACCAGTCATGATGCCAGGCATGATGGCGCATGTCTGTTATCCCAGCACTAGGGAGGATGAGGCAGGAGGATCACCATGAGTTCAAGGCCAACCTGGACTACATAGCAGTACCCTGTCTTAAAAAAAACAAAAAGAAAAAATAGTCATGTTGGCCAGGGCCTGTAATCCCAGCATTTGGGAGGCAGAGTCAGGAGAATTGCCACAAGTTTTGAGTCTAGCCTGGGCTACATAGTATTTTCAAGGCCAGCCAGAACTACATAGCAAGACCCTGTCTCAAAAAGTAGCTGGGGGGGCCGAGGATATAGCTCAGTGGCATAAGCACCTGCCTGGAAAGCACAAGGTCATGAGTCCAATCCCCGGTACCATTAAAAAAAAAAAAAAGCTGGGGATGTATAGCTCAGTGGCACAGCACCTGCCTGGCAAGTGCAAGCTCATGTGTCCGATTCTTAGTACAAAAAAAAAAAGTCATTTTCTTAACACTAATGCCTGGCACATGGCATATATACTTAATAAATGTTGTCCGTTATTACTGTCTTTATTAGTGCCAGTAATACTGTTCGTTCTGTTCTGTCCAGTGCCATGATGATGGCATTAGTTGATTTTGAATAAATGCATGAATTGTGGGTACTTTACCAAGGAATCTCTAGAAAGCTTGGAGTAGAGAGGTCTTGGCCAAGAAAATTATTTGAGTTGGGAGTTATGTGATTTTATGCTACAAATTTAAGTAGAATTAGAAATTAATGTGACTTCTAGGCCACGGTCTTTTAAACAAGTCATTAAGAGGGGGATACAAAATGTCAGTGCAAGTTGTCTGGTGTCTATCCTGCAGTATGGATGAAGGACACCAGAGTTCCTTGGGTTGAAAGACTTGTTTTGTTTTGTTTTTGAGACAAGGTCTTGCTATGTAGAGCAGGCTAGCTTTAAACTTATGTATCCTAGGCTGGCCTCAAACTCAGTGATCCTCCTGCCTCAGCCTCCCAAGTGCTGGGATTACAGGTGTGTGTCACCATTCCTGGCAAGGTTGAAAGACTTGGATCCGCATGTTTCTGAGGCTTCCCTTATATGTGCCTATTCCCAGCCTCTCTGTTTCCTAGATTGGTTGGTGCCTTTAGAATCTGTATGTATTTGGGAAAAGAAAAAAAAGTGGTATTTAAAAGGAAGGAGTTAGTAAGGTACTTTAACTAATAATAACAGCCAATGTTTCCTGAAAACTAACTTTATGTAATGGTTTCACTTAACTCTAGCAGCCATGCCAAGTAGGACATTTTCTGATTTCCTCTTTATAGACAGAGAAAGTAGAGCTCAGTGGAGTGATCATGCTTGCCCAGAGTCACGTGGCCAGTAAGTAGTGTAGAAGAACATTAGCCATATCTTTGCCTGTTCTTTTTCATCATCTGCTGTGGGGTCTTAGATTTGTCCACTTAGAGCCAGCTCCTTTACTTCTTTCTAGGACCTCACCATTAGCACACCACTCAGAACTCACTTTTGAGGTGTTTGAACCATCACCTTGTCTTATAAATACAGCCCTGTTTCCCAAGAGTGAGGACAGAGTTGGCCTTGGCCCTTGAACATTGTCTCTCTTCTTAAGTATTGATGTTTGCTCCTGTCCTCTGCTTTATCAGCATCATCTCCACCCTCTTGAACTAGTCACAAGAGTGATGACAAGGTTTTTGAAGGGGACAGTTAGATTGTAACAGTCCCTTCCCAAGGTTCCCTTCATGTAGCCAGCCTAGGACATTTTTGGGAAGCTGCCTTCTAGATGAGGGTGGAAACTTGGTTTCTCACTCAGGCTCTCAGACACTGCACGAGGAGGAAGAGCTCAGGATCACCCCATTCATGGAGAAGCTGGAGGGTGATGTGTCCTAGAGGAGAGCAGCATTAGGCAGTCTATGGAAGACATTGGAGTTGCTTGTGGTGGTGCTTGTCTGTGATCCCAGCATTCTGGAAAGCAGACAGTAGGCTCACAAGTTAGGCCCAGCCTGAACAATTTAGTGACTTTAGGAGACCCTGTCTCAAAAATAAAAAGTAAAAAGAGGGCTGGGGATGTAGCTCAGTGTGAGCTCAGGCCTTTGATTAAATCCCAAGTACCAAAAAAAAAAAAAGACATTGAAATTGGCATAATGGTAGAAGCTTATAAAGCCCAACTACTCAGGAGTCTAAGGAGGAGAATCCCACATTTAAGGCCAGCCTGAGCAACAGGGTGAGACCCTGTTTCAAAAAGGGCTGAGGACATAGCTCTGGTAGAGTACTTGCCTGGCACATACGAGGCCCTGGGTTCAATACCCAGTACTACCATAATGGTAATAAATTAAGTTTTAAAAGGGCTGGGTGTTGTAGCTCAGTGTTACAGCACTTGCCTAACATGCATGAGGCCCTGAGTTTGATCCCCAGTACTGAAGAGGAGGAAGAAAGGGAAGAAAACGACAGCAAGCTGTAACTTTAGCAGTACATATGCTAAAATTGGAGCAGTATAGAGAAGATGAGCATGGGCTCCACGCAAGGATGACACCCACAGTGATGAAGCATTCTGTATTTTTCTAACTTGTGTCACTTTTTTTGGTCACTTTTTTTTAAAAAAAGGCAATTTCAATAGAAGGAAAAAGATTGTTATAGGCTGAAACTTTGAATCTCAGCCTGAGTACTGGATGAATATAGTGTAGAGAACCCCTATAAGATGGGGGTATCCGCAGCTGACTCTATCTGGAGAACTAGGAGACAGGCCATGCCCTGGAAGTGAGGGTGCTACTGGGATGTGCATTCTTGGACTTGGGTCTGTGGGTGCTGTTTCCCACTGTAATCTGGACTAGAAACAGAAGCCGATTAAACAACAGTTGTGTAGGTCCTAAGTGCCCGGCCACTTTCCTCTTCATTAGCTCATTGACTCTCAGAGCAGCACTGAATTGGGTGCTGTAGTTACCCCTCAGATTTTAAGGTAAATTGTTTAGCACATTCACATAATCCCAGCACACTGAGAAGCTGAGGCAGGAGGATTACAAGTTTGAGCCCAGCCAGGACAATTTAGACCTTGTCTCAAAATTTTAAAAATGCTGGGGGTGTAGCTTGTTATAAAGTCCTAAATTCAATTCCATTTAAAAAAAAAAATTCAGTGTTCTGCAGAGTTCTGTGGAGATCTGGATAGTAAGCTGAAGCGTGAAGACCACCTGATTCCAGAGCCTGGGTTTTTAGTTATCTCATTGTATTGCCTTGTCTAATCAGGAAAGAGACTGCTTTGATGGGGGAAAGGAAGTAGAGAGCATGAAGATAGTGGGGGGTCAGGTATAGCAAAAGAACAGGCCTGGGGGCAGCAGGACGAACTTGGATTCTAGAATAACAGGTTTGGCTGACTGGAAATTGCTGCAGGTTTTTGAGAATGAGAGTGATAGAACCAAGAAAAATTGTTCTTGAAGGATAATGTGTTTTATTGAGGCATGATGAGACACGCCTATAATCCCACACTTGGAGGCTGAGACAGGATCGCTGCAAGTTCGCAGCCAGCCTGGGCTACATAGCAAGACCCTCTCTCTCGATTTAAATAAAAAAAAAAGGAATGTGTTCGATCCAGCTATGTAAGTACCAGGTTGAGAGTCATGAGCAGAGACAGGAGCTTGGAGCTGAGAGAATAGACCAGCACAGTACTCTTGTGTTTACAGTAATCGCCACCCAAACTCTACTGACCTCCCTTCTTATCCCTCATAGCCATCGTCAGCCAGTGGCAACAGGAGTCCAAAGAGAAGGTGGTGTCCCTCCTGCTGTCCCACCTGCCTCTGCTTCAGCCAGGCAACACGGAGGCGAAGTCTGAGTACATGAGGCTGTTGCAAAAAGTACTGGCCTACTCCATCGAGAGCAATGCCTTCATCGAGGAAAGCCGCCAGCTGCTGTCCTATGCTCTCATCCACCCAGCCACCACTCTGGAGGACCGCAACGCACTAGCCCTCTGGCTGAGCCACCTTGAAGAGCGACTGGCTAGCGGCTTCCGTACCCGGGCAGAGCCCTCCTACCATTCACGCCAGGGTTCTGATGAATGGGGGGGCCCTGCAGAACTGGGCCCTGGAGAGGCAGGGCCAGGCTGGCAGGACAAGCCCCCCCGGGAAAATGGACATGTGCCCTTTCACCCATCCAGCTCAGTGCCGCCAGCCATCAACAGTATTGGGAGCAACGCAAATACAGGTGAGGGTATCCCAAGAGGCCATGCCTACTTGAAAACGGTCAGTCTGGGCTGTCTTCTCTCATTCTGTGGCCTTAGGCAAGCTCCACAACCTCACTGGACCTCGACTTTATGAGGCAGTGCAGAGGCTATGAATTAGCATTCCCAGAGCCAAAGCTGACCTACAAACATCTTATTGAACCCACACTTTGGTTTCATTTTATTGTGTTTTAAAATAAGTTTGGTAGTAAATATGCTGGCACATTGCTATGATCTCAGCTATTTGGGAGGTTGAGAGGGGAGGATCACAAGTTCAAGGCCAGCCTAAGCAACATAGCAAGACCCTGTCTCTCAAAAGGAAGAAGAAACAAAAATTTATAAATTTAGTGCTATAAGGTTTTTCCCTTAAAATCAGATTTCCTTTCTTGTGAAGCCCACAAAGTTCTGGTATGTATTCCTAGCAACAGTAATAAGAGGAAACTGAGTATTAGCCACCCCTTTAAACTCTGTACAAGCTGAGTATGGTAGCACACACCTGTAATCCAAGTGCTCAGGAGGCTGAGGCAGGATTGCCACAAGTTCAAGGCTAGCCTGGGCTACATAATGAGTTCAAGGCCAGCCTGAACTAGATGGTGAGACCCAGTCTGAAAACACACATACACACACACACACAACAACAACAACAACAACAAACTCTGCACATGTGTCCCACCCAACCCCCTTTGATACCTGGCTGGCCTCTGAGGGCCTTGCGTTTGTGACCCCTGGTGGAATACAGACACCATCATCTGAAGTAGCTTCCAGCTCACCCTGGGTCTTCATATCTGGCCTCAGCTTACAGCCTTATTCCTGAGGAATCTGTTTGTAAATTAGTGTATATAAGATGTAACTCATGCTGCAAAGCATTAGTAATAATAGGTAACACTGAGCATTGACTACCCTGGCAGGGTGTGGTGGCACCTGCCTGTAATCCCAGCATTTGGGAGGCTGAGGCACGAGGATCTTTGCGAGTTTGAGACCAGCCTGAGCTACAGAGGGAGCACAAGGCCAGCCTGAACTGCGTAGCAAGACCCTGTCTCAAAAACACACAAGAAAAGAAGTCACACATAGAACAAATGATAGAACTTTCCAATGTTCAGACCCAAGCAGTGTGGTCCAGAGCCTGTCTCTGACCACTGTGCTGACCCACCAACGAAGTGGGCTTGAAAGGGCTTTCTGAGTTAAGTGCCTCAGAGGTTGGTGAGCAGATGGAATTGGTATCACAGTACCTTTTTAAAATGTTACTGAAATGAATGCATAAGTGAGGTGGCATGATTCACGTCAAGGTGCAAAGTTACAGTTTAACCTCGGGGTGGTCAGCCCTCTGGCAGGCCCTGTTAGAACAGGACAGGGGCAGTGAAATGTCACGTGTTGGTGGAATAGCTGTTACCCAGCTGTCTGATACCTGTGTGCATCTGTTACTCCCTGAGCCTGTTTCTTCTCTGCTCATACGGATATCCTGTCAGCTTGCTGGGCAGAACCTGGGAAGATAGAGGGGTAAGAGGGCATTTCCAGGGAACTCCAGCAACCAGGGTGTCTTCAACCCACTTTTCTAGTCTGGGAGCATCAGTTTCTGGGTCTGAATTGGAAGGATATATTAATAATTCTACCTAGGGCTAGACTGGGAATACAGCGTAGTGTGAAAAGTGCTTGTGTAGTATATACAGCAGCCTAGCTTCAATTCCCAGTATCACAAAATTCCACCTAAAAATTATTGAAGGCTTAGTGTTTGCTGGAAGCTACTTTGTACTTGTAAATTCAGAACCTTGGCTAAGTCTCAGAAAAGTCACTTGTTCAAAATGGCTTAGCCAGAATTTAAATCCAGGCATTCTGGCCCCGGAGCTCATACTGTGAACTACTGTATTACATTTCCTCCACCTATAAGTTTCTTTCCTAAACATGCTTAGACCTCAAATGGAGAGGTCATCCTTGCAGGATAAGCCCCCCAATATCTTCTAGGCTCCCAGGCTGGGGACCTCAACAGGTTTTTTTGTTGTTGTTGTTTTTCCTTTGGACTCTGCTGGGGGTCAAATCCAGGGCTTTGCCTGTGCTACCACTGAGCTACACCTCCAGGACCTCCAGCAGCTTTAAAGAACCAAGCTTGAACAATGTTGGATAGTGGCTTGGACCAAAACAGAAAGGAATTGGGCATTCTGTACTGAGGGCCCAGCACAAATCAAAGCAATGAGGCTAGCAAATTGGAGGAAATGGTGTACAAGTTTGGCTGAGATATATTTACATAAATAATAGCAGTAGAAGATACTTATGCTTACCACATGCCTGTCAGTATTCTAAGGGCTTCATGTGGAAATGGAGGCAGAGGGATGAATGAAGTGATCTCGCCAAGAGCACTCAGTTCAGAGGTGGCAGAGTCGAAGTTTGAACTCATGTTTTAGGGCCACAGGCAAGGGGTGGGGGATTTGAAGGATGGGACGAAGCTTTTGGGTTTCAGGCAGTAACAGGAAACAGGAAACCATTAAAATATTTTTTGAGTGGGAAGCAAGGATTGGCTTGGAAAGGCAGGAGGGCTGGGTAGGTTTGAGGTGCTGCCAAGCACAGAGCAGGATTTCTTGGAGAGTGTGAGGTCCTAGATCTCCGGCTGGCATTCCTGTTTTTATAATTCTCAGGCTATGGCCAGCTTCCACCCCAGTGCAGGGCCAAGCAGGGCTCCTCAGGAACTACACGGTCATTCCAGTCAGGGTAATTTCCTGCCCTCCCAGCTTGCCTACCCCCTTCTTGGCTGAGAAAGGAGGCAGCCAGAAGCACCAGGACAGGCACAAAGGCCTGTATTGAGGATTTTGCAGCACCATCCCCACCCCCACCTCCCAGGACCCAGTGTGCCATCTTCTAGGATTCCCAACTGGGGCAGAAGCCCAGGCTGGGGTCATCCAGAGACTTGGAGGAGCCCTGAGTTGCAAACTTCAGTGGTCTTGGTCAAAGGCTGAGGCCAATCTGATGGTGTGGGTCAGTGTACTGCCCTCTGTCAAGTGACTTCTTGGCCAGGGGCATCAGTATTGTCACACATGGTGATGGAAGGTGTTGTGGACCTGCAACCAGACTGGCCCTCCTCCTTGGGCTGGGTGTCAGTGGAGCACTGGCAGGAACCCCAGCCTTTTCCATCAGAAACAAGAACTCCCTGTGGGAACTGGGGCAGAGGACTTCAGCTTCCTGGGCCTTGATGTCCTAACCTACCCAGGCTTTTTTGGCTTTGTGTCCTTTTCTTTTCCTCTAGGCCGATGATGGCAAACCTTTTAGAGCTTTCAATGATAACAAACAGCCTGCTGTGGCTTGCATACTGTAGGTTCGCCACCACTGCCCTAGGCTGACTTGGGGCGCTACTCCGTTCCCAATATTAAACTCACAGGCTCTTAGCACCTTGTTGTCCTTATGAAACTTGGTTGGAGGGCTACTGTGTGTTGTATCCTGCACCTGATCCTGGGGATGCAGAAATGATTGGGCTAGGTTCTCATCCTTCACAAGCCCTCCGTTCAGTGGAAGAGGCTGGCCAGTGAAAACAGCAAGCGCCAGGCTTGAGGCAGCTGCAGAGGGGACACTTGAGTGAGGCTTTTTAGCAGAAACAGCTGGTGGAGAAAGATGAAAGAGCAGTGACTGGGCAGAGAGCAAAAACGTGTAAAGGTGTGGGTACTCATGGGAACCTGCCCTGTCTTGGAATGGATAACAGGTTGGAGAGGTTCAGGTATAGCTCAGTAGAACACTTCTCTAACATCACAATGCCCTGAGTTCAGTCTTCATCACTGGAGGGGAAGATTGGCTCCTGTTTACCTCAGAAATGGGATGCACAGCCAGGTATCGTGGCACATGCCTGTAGTCCCAGCGTATGGGAGGCTGAGATAGGATTGTGAGTTTGAGGCCAGCCTGGGCTACGTAGTGAAACTCTGTCTCAAAAAAGGGGGAGGGGAGATAAGTAGCCCAGTTTGGGCTCAGTACAGAAAGAAATGGAGATGTGAGGCTCAATAACAGGGAATGTTGAAGAAGCAGTTCACAAACTTCTATAAGTACTAATGAAGCAAGTCCCCTAGCCAGGCCCACTGTATTTGCTGAAGATAAAATGATGTTTATTTAGGACAGGTCCCATTGTCACAGATCTTCTATTCTAGCAGAGAGATACAGTTAATAAGTAAATAACGAGAAAAAATAATTTCAGGATAAGTGCTGTAAGAAATGTAACAAGACTAGTAGGATTGAGAGTTGAAGGTTCATTGTAGGCTTCAGAGGAGGTGATACTTCAGATGATATTTGAGGAAGCCAACTGCTGAGACTAGGAGAACAAAATTGGGCCTAGCAGCTCATCCGTGTAATCCCAGCACTTTGGGAGACTGAGGCAGGAGGAATGCAAGTTCAGGCCTAGCTCAGGCAACTTAATGACTTAGATGAGAACCTGTCTCAGAAATATAAACTAAGGGCTAAGGATGTAGCTCATCAAAGGCTGGGTGCTATCCTTAGTACTACCAAAAAAAATAGTAAGAGAAGAAGAAAGTCACGTTTGGGGCTGGGGGTGGAGCTTAGTGTAGAGCACCAGCCTACCATGAACAAGGCCCTGGGCATCTCCAATATAAGAAAGTATATACGAGAGCGCCTTGGACAAGCTTGCGTTCCAGGAAGGTATGGGGTTTCATGAGGGGTGAAAACTAGAAAAGCGTGAAGCTTGGCCTAGGTTGTTGGAGGTGAAAGCTCAGAGATGAGCAGAGGTCAAGACGTGTATGGCCTTTTAAGGTGTGCGGAAGAGTTTCGATTTTGTTCTGTGAAGGAAGCCATTGGGAATTTAAGCAGGGGCCAAACTAAGTCAGATTTGCATTTTCTTAAGGGTCAGTGTGGTGGTTCTGAGAGAAGGGGAGTGCAGGAAGCCAGAATGAAGGCTGTAGCGGTAATTCCAGCCAGGGGTATGGGGGCTTGGGCCAGGGAGCTAGCACAGGAAGCAAGGAGGTTCAGAGAAGTGGTTTAGTGAGTGCTTGAGGAGTTGGGCATTGGGTGAGGAAAGTATCTAGTAGGCTAGGCGTGCCCAACCTATGGTCCACCATTGTCTTCTCTCCTCTTTTTTTCAGTGAGGAAGAATTACCTTGGGGTGTATATAGAACATATAATATAGTTAATATATAAAAGTAAGAAAACTTCTTTCTTAAATATGGGGGTTTTTTGGAAACATTGTCTCATTGCATAGTTGGAGCTGGCATTGAACTATTTAGCCCATGCTGGCCTCAAACTGGCACTGATTCTCATGCCTCAGCCTCTCAAGTGCTGGGATTATAGATGTTTGCCACCACACCTGGTTTAAAATATTTTTTGTTATAACATTTTTAAAAAGCCAGGCATGGTGGTGCTCACCTGTAATCCCAGCAGCCTGGGAGCCCAACCAGGGCAGTTTTGGCAAGACCTTCTCTCAAAATTAGAAATTAAAGGGCCAGGGATGTAGCTCAGTGATAGAGTGTTTGCCTAGCATTCATGAGGCCATGGGTTCAATCCCCAGTACCCACCACACATACCCGCCCAAAAGAGAATAGAGGAAAAGTAGCCCACAGGTTGGACATGTCTATGATAGGCAGTTTTAGACCCCAGGGGCCCTCGCCCTTGGCCTTGTCTGCAGGGTATGGTCTCTTGTGATTAGATCCCTAAGCCTGATCTCTGTCTTCTCCCTCTCTGACCAGGTCTCCCCTGCCAAATCCACCCTAGCCCACTAAAGCGCTCCATGTCACTCATCCCAACGAGCCCCCAAGCTCCTGGTGAGTGGCCAAGTTCAGAGGAGCTCAGTGCCCGGGCTCCTTTCACCACTCCGGACCACGCACCCCTGTCACCCCAGAGCAGCGTGGCCTCCTCTGGCAGTGAGCAGACGGAGGAGCAGGGCTCCAGCCGGAACACTTTCCAGGAGGACGGCAGTGGTATGAAAGGTATGAGGAGAGGGCAGCACCAGGAACCTTCTCCAAGGTTTCTGTAGAGCTTATATGACATAAAATTTGGCCGTAGCTGCCATTCACCTACCACTGTGAGGAGGGTACGGGTCCGAGAAGAGTGGATAGTCCCTGCCTTTTGTGCTCAAGACAGAGCATAGAGACCCCCACATCCACTCACACAGGCTCTGGTCTAATAGGGGAGCTATGTCGCACAAGTAACTGATTGATAGAGAAATCAGTACGGTATCTTAACAGCTGCCCTGCCAAGGGGAGTCCACCTGAAAGAACTGCAGAGCGGATAAAGTTCTTTACGACGCCACTCCTCCCAATTTTCTGCAGGTTTAAGGCTGCTTATGGTTTATACCTGTTCTCTCCCCACAATCCTTCCTCTGCCCTGTTCCCAGGGTCAAACTCCTGACCTTTTACCCTCCCTCCTTTTCCACAGATGTGCCCTCGTGGCTCAAGAGCCTCCGCTTGCATAAGTATGCGGCCCTCTTCTCGCAGATGAGCTATGAGGAGATGATGACGCTGACGGAGCAGCATCTGGAGTCCCAGGTGATGCTGATGGCCTTTAAGGAGGTGTTGGGGGCAGCACCCTTCAGCATTATCCCTGAAACCCAAGCCTTGTCTCTCTAGTTCCTATCGGGGCGCCCCAGGTACTTCATCTGCTCATTTCCAGCTTCTCTACCTCCTTCCTTACCACAGAATGTCACCAAAGGCGCCCGCCACAAGATAGCCCTAAGCATCCAGAAGCTGCGCGAGAGGCAGAGCGTCCTCAAGTCCCTAGAGAAGGTGAGGACCTGCTGTCCCATCTGCAAGGCGAAGCGGTTACTGAGTCTACCATTGGCTTTGGGTCCACCTTGCTGCCAGCTGCCTGGGCCACCTTCTCTTTGGGCCTCCCCACTCTTCACATCTAACTTCAGTGGCCTCCGCCCTGGGGAGCCAGACTCTAGAAATCACGTGCAAGTCAGCATCAGAGGGATTACTTCCTGGTAGCTAAGAGGCTTCCCTCCATGTCTGTCCAGAATCTTTTAATGCGACCTCTCTTCTCCCTTTCAACTCTTCTGTTTGTCTGTGTGTGATCTCTTCCCATTTGCTTGTTTCTGATGCATTCACTGCCTTTTGTTTGCCTCTATTTGCATGCCTCTTGCTTTCTTCCTGATAGCTGCCTTTGGGTATTTCCTTCCTTCTCAGTGTCTTAGGCTAAATCTTTGATTTCTCCTTGGTGTGACCCTGTGGCCCCAATATTAGACTACCTTCTCCTCAGTTCCATGAGCCTCCACCTTCAAGGGGAAGAGGGAATATGAGTGTATAAGTATGTGCTTGTCTTTGTGTGAGCTGGCAGTGTCCTTACCTGTCTTCTCTGTGTGCCTGAACCCAGGGTGCCAGCCTGTCTCCTCCAAGCTATGTGGGACCCCACTTGTGTAGGCATTGTCTGTGCCTCACTGTGGAGATGTATGTGACCCCAGCCATGTCCTCCCGACACAGGATGTGCTGGAAGGTGGGAATCTGCGGAATGCTCTGCAGGAGTTGCAGCAGATCATCATCACCCCCATCAAGGCCTACAGTGTCCTTCAGGCCACTGTGGCTGCCGCTGCTGCCACCCCTACTGCCAAAGATGGGGGTCGAGGAGAGCCACCGCTGCCAGGTGCTGAGCCTCCCCTAGCCCACCCTGGCACAGACAAGGGTACTGAGGCCAAGGACCCTCCAGCTGCGGAGAACTACCCCGCTCCACCAGCTCCAGCTCCCACTGATGGCAGTGAGCCAGCCCCAGCTCCTGTTGCTGATGGAGACATCCCCAGCCAGTTTACACGGGTGATGGGCAAAGGTAAGAGCAGCTAGGGCCTACACCCAAATCCTGAGGCAGAGCTGGGTGAACACAGGTGTCAAGGATCAAGTCCAAGTTAATGTGGAGGGAGCGGGGCTTCTTAAAACCTGCTAGACACTGGAGCACTGCAGAAAGGAGCTGAGACAGGTGATGCCCTTGCCCTCAAAGCGTCTCCATCCTGAGCAGAAGATGGAGCAGAAGTCCAAGTTAATGTGGAGGGAGCGGGGCTTCTTAAAACCTGCTAGACACTGGAGCACTGCAGAAAGGAGCTGAGACAGGTGATGCCCTTGCCCTCAAAGCGTCTCCATCCTGAGCAGAAGATGGGACAGTGTCAGAAGGGTCTGCCTGCAATGGAGGGGGAAACCGATACAGGGAACACAAGCTTGTGATGGTTTAGCCTTTGCAGAAGAAGCATGGTATAGAAGACTTTACAGTTATATCCTTACTTTTTTGGCTGTATGACCTTGGACAAATGACTTGGCTGCTGTGTGCCCCAGGTTCCTCAGGCTAAAAATGCCCACACTGACAAGATTGTTGCTGTTGCAAGAATTAAAATGTATTCGTTGACTGCATATCTGCCTTGGGTCAGGCCCTGTGGTGGGTGCTTTACACTTCTAGCTCATGTCACCCCAGGTGCTGTGCCTACCACTTAGTTGGGGCTTAACCCGCTGGAGTCTGCTGTCTTTCCTGCACCAGCCAGCTAGGGCTGAAGGGGCTGGAGGACCGTAAAAGGCATGCTGGGACTAAGCTGCTCTTCCCTGTGTCCCCCAGTGTGTACCCAGCTTCTGGTGTCCCGACCAGATGAGGAGAACATCACCAGTTACCTCCAGCTCATCGAAAAGTGCCTAACTCATGAGGTAAGATCTCTAGGATTCTGAGAAAAGAAAGGTTGCCCTATCTCTCTAGAACCAGCATTCCAGTGGGGCCTGCCTGGTACCCACCTATCTCTCCAGCCCCTCATCTCACCAGCCTTGGCTTCAAGGGCGGCTTCTCAGAGGCTTTGTACATACTCCTGTCAGATTAGTCCCCTCCCTCCCATTTGCCCCCAGCTCTCAACAGCCTCACCAAATGCATTACACCTCCTGCTCTTTGCCCTCGTTGGGAAGGATGACCTTGCACAGTTATCATTGTATGTGTGTGTCTCCCACGTAAGCTGTGCACTACACGGACACAGCCACCTCTGCCCAGCATTGCCTGGCACAGGGCAGGTGAGCATGAACACCTAAGCAGTTGATGGAAGGCAGGTATAAAAGCAATACCCACCCTCCCCAATCCTAGGCTTTCACTGAGACCCAGAAGAAGCGGCTGCTGTCCTGGAAGCAGCAAGTGCTGAAGCTCCTCCGGACGTTCCCACGCAAAGCTGCTCTGGATATGCAGAGCTACCGGCAGCAGAAGGGGTAGGCGAGTGCTTCCTAGGCCCTTGTGGTTGGCAGATCAGTACTTAGAGGAATGATTGCATCTTGGGCTAGGTTGAGACTCAGGAAAGTCAGGGTGTTACCAGTAGAAGAGGATGCGAGGGATCGGGGGCATAACTCTGGTAGAACACTTGCCTAGCATGGATGAGATACTGGGTTCCATCTCCAGCACTGCAGAAAAATAAATGGGATGCTAAGCTGGTGAAAGATAACACGTGTAGAGAGCAAGCCCTTCCCTGTACCTTTCTCCTCAGCTATGTGCAGGAGCTCCAAAGTCCTTTCTTGCACCAAACAGATGACGAATCTGTCTCTTGAGCAGTGAAGTTCAGAGAACTGTTTTGAATGGATGGTGAAGAAACTTCTCATATTCCCCACCTCCATCCTGGGGGATACCTCTGGGTCAGGAGGAGACAGGAATGTGTTGCAGGGATGTGGTTAGGGAATCTTCACTCAGAGCAGGTCCTTGATCTGTCATGCTCATTGGAGTTGTGGGGAAGGTGAACGGAGAGGGGCACAGATGGCCTCCATCCACCTAAGCTAACATCCTGTCTTTTGCTCTCTCACAGCTGGGCATTCGGCTCCAACTCTCTCCCCATAGCTGGCTCTGTGGGGATGGGGGTGGCCCGGCGGACCCAGCGGCAGTTCCCAATGCCTCCCCGAGCCCTACCACCTGGCAGGATGGGCCTGCTGAGCCCCTCAGGCATCGGGGGCGTCTCCCCTCGACATGCCCTTACCAGCCCCAGCCTTGGGGGCCAGGGCCGACAGGTGAGCCGACTGGAAGCAGAGGCCTTGGGGCTTCTGGGGCAGGGGCAGTGCCTGAGGTGTACATGTCCATGTATCTGCACCTGGGCCTCACTGCGAGGGAAGGGCACTCCTTTGCCAACTCCCCCACTCTTAGGCCCCAGCCTGTTTTCTACTCACCCCTCCACCTCTTGCTGTGTCCCGTGCAGAACCTGTGGTTTGCCAACCCCGGCGGCAGCAACAGCATGCCAAGCCAGAGTCGCAGCTCTGTGCAGCGCACCCACTCACTTCCGGTCCACTCGTCACCCCAGGCCATTCTCATGTTCCCTCCAGGTGAGGTACCCTGCCTTGCCAAACTCCTCAGCTGGCCTTTCTCTTTTGGGTCTCATGGTCACTGTCCTCTCTGGACTGCAAAAGCAACTTACCCTATACTTCCCACTGCTCTGCACCCATCTGCCCCTACCCAGGGAGAGGATTTTTTTCCATTCTGTTTCAGTTTTGTCTCAGATCCTGCTTTCACTCTCTCTGCACCTCTTTCTTTCACTCCTTACCCCCAACCCATCTCCACATCTTTCCCTTCCTACGCAGTGATCTTAGAGCCCTGGTGGATCTGTTACTGTGTATAGAATCATTAAATACTCAATTTGGAAGAGGTAGAGGGAATGAAAGGTGTGCATATCCTTCCCATCAGCCACTTGCATTCTTTCAGAAGCCAATGATCTCTACCTCTTAGACAAGGCTCTGCTCCCCAGGGCGTTGGGAATGGGAAGGCCCTTCACCTTCTGCTCACAGAAGTCAGGAGAACAGGTGGCAAGAGGAGATGAGAGAGCAGCAGCCGTGGGTCCCTGCCTTGCTGGACAAGAAGGGATTGACTTCCCTACTGGGCCCACTGCTGGGCACTGGGCTGGTCATTGATGGCAGCCCTAGAGAGATCTTAGGTTTTCAGGTGACCCTAAGCTCTTGATGTTATATAAACTGTCACATCAGTAGAGTCTTAACTTATGAGATGATGCGTACCAACACCTGTGCAATCAAGGGACCCCCCCCCCATCTGTTGTATTCGTCCTAGCGTAGGCTATAGCTTCTATAAATTACCTGAACAAGTGGAAGGATGAACTATAGGAGCAAAACACAAGAACTATTGTCCTTTCCAGTGTGCTGTGTGCCCAGCTCCATCAGGCCCTGTAAATTGAATCCTTCCAGCTGTACATGGGAGGACTCTGTATTAATCCAGTCCTAACAGTCACCAGCTAGTCAAAGTGACTTGTCCAAGTTTACAAGATGTTTTTAAGCCAGGCATGGTGGCACACACCTGTAATCCCAGCACTCGGGAGGCTGAGGCAGGAGGATCATCATGAGTTCGAGACCAGCCTGGGTTACAAAGTGAGCTCAATGCCAGCCTGAACTGCACGGCAAGACCGTGTCTCAAAAAGACCAAAAAAAAGATGCTTTTAGAGTCGGGTGTGTTGCACTGCTTTCCTCTCCATGCCTTTAATCTCAGCACTTGGGAGGCTGAGGCAGGAGGATTGCTTTGAGTTTGAGGCCAGCCTGGGCTCCATAGTGACTTTCAGGCCAACCTGAAGTTCATAGCAAGATCCTGACTTCAAAAAAAGATGTTTTTAGGAGAGACAGAGCTCGACAGGACCTGAGCTCAAGGTTTGGATAGGTGGTGTTGAGAGGTGAGGCTGGAGACAGGAGCTAGTGCTCCTGAGTCAAGGGCCGAGCACAGACCTCCTTCTGTTTAAGTGAGGAGCTGAGGAATCTTTTAAGTAGTTTGGGTGGAGCCAGCTCTGCCCAGGGATCTGGGCTGCTTCCCAGGTGCTGGAATAGGAAGGAGGCCCATTTAAGAAGCAGCTGAGGACAAGCCCCATGGCTGTTGTCCTACATTGCCCCACCTGTTCTGCCTGTGTGGATTCCATCCTGCCTACAGGAACAAGTCCACGTGGAAACAGGAAGGGTTTTAATTTAGCTTTTGTACCAAGCACAGAGAGCAAGTCATCAGTCAAGGGTTGTGGGCCAGATGCCCAGACCACCCGATGTAACTTACATTTTGTGTCTGAAATAATCACAGCCTGCCTGCGACCTCCAGGAAAGGTCCCTTGGCTTCACATCACTTCCTCTGTTTGCAAGTCCATCTTTTTTTGCATTACCCAGCCTGTATCCTTGCTGCTGTCTCCCCCCCTGATCTGTGACACCCTCAGGCCAATGCCCTGTCCTTCCTGTTTGCCTGCTGTGTCCCTCCAGGCGTGTGCATGCCTCACAAGCTCTTATTTCTGTCTCTCGGTCCCAGCTCTCCTAACTGGAGCCTTTATCACCCCAGCTCTCCTCTCTGTCCAGTCCATTCAGTCCGTACCTCACCACCTCCCTTCTTTCTCCCACCCAGACTGCCCGGTCCCTGGGCCTGACCTGGAGATCAATCCCACCCTGGAGTCTCTGTGTCTGAGCATGACAGAACACGCCTTGGGTGGTGAGCATTTCCTCTTTCCCTGACCCAGCTCCCACCTACCCAGCGTCTCCGTCTCTGAACTGAGCAACTCAGAGTCATCCTGAGGGTCCCGAGGGGAGGCGAGACTCCAGGGAGGGCCCGCCTGGGATGACAGGCCACATGAGTGCCTTTCCTTGGGCCTACCACCAGCTCCTGATCTTCCTCCCTTCCTCCCTTTCTTATCACAGATGGGACAGACAAAACCTCCACCATCTGACAGGACCCACAGCCCAGCGCACCCATAGGCTCCCCGGGCGGCGGGCGGGGGCCAGCCCCCAGCGGGCTTCTCTGCAGCAGCGAGAGGGTGGGCTGGCTCAGCTATACATTCTAATATTTTTCTACTCTCTCACCCTTTTAACTTTTGTTTAACATTGGTACACCCCCTGCTCACTCCCAGGCCCGTTGAGGGCTCTCTGCTGAGGCCAGGGCACAGAGGGGGCAGCCAGGACAAGGGGCAAGGACTAGCCCGACTGCCTTCCTCGCCATCCACCACCTGGCCTTGTCCCATCCCTCCAGATGGCTGACAGCCTGCTACTCCCCAAGGGAGCAGACTCCCCAGAGACACTGACTGCTGCCCTGTGGAGCCTCTTGACACTGGGGAGGAATGAGCAGGCTAGGCAGCTGGCTTGCCCAGGATGTTATTGGAGAGGAGGAGAATGAGGAGAGGGATGGTTCTCCCTCTGCTGTCCTCTGCCCTTCCCCATTCCCGCCATTCCCAAGGACAGGAGCCACCTGCTCACCTTGCTTACCCTGTTTCTCAGAGGTTCTCTACAATTAATTTCTTAGGCCTATTTAAGATACATATTTATATAGTTCTTAACGGTTTTTCTCTCTGATCATTCCCTGTCATTTTTAGAATCTCCAGGCTTCCCTCTCAGCCAAGACAGTGGCTGAGGGAGCCTGGACCTTATGTGGGGAGAGGGCAGAGCCCCCTCCTCCAGACCCCCTTCCCCGTCCCCGTCCCCAGCCCTGGCTACCAGGTGCAGAGGTTGAAGGTGGACAGCCAGGGCAGCGGTGAGGTCAGGAAGTCTGTTGCCTTAACATCTCCTCCCCCCACCAACACATCCTTCTCCACTCCCAGGTCTGGTTGCTGA
The DNA here is from genome assembly GCF_000276665.1 of Chinchilla lanigera. Lineage (NCBI taxonomy): Eukaryota > Metazoa > Chordata > Mammalia > Rodentia > Chinchillidae > Chinchilla > Chinchilla lanigera. Next base: position 173,546 of record NW_004955468.1, on the reverse strand, counting down.
AAGACTTGGGAGTTAGGAATGTGGGAAGGGGATTGTTTGGTTTTGATTTTATCCCTGCCCCCTTTTTCTTTCAGCCTTTCCCACCCCCCATTATGTCATGACCTCATGTAAGTGGAACACTATATCATTTATTACCCAGAGGCGCGTCCTAGCCCCAGTCACACAGCCCCTCTAGTCCCTGTTGCTGATGGGGGTTTGTGCTGGGGTCCAGGTGGAGGGGAGGGGGTTTGGGGGTTCAGACTGTGGGGAAGCCAGGGTTCCCCTTTTCCAACCTCCTGTTCCCCTTCAACTCACCCCCTCACTGGGACATTCTCAAGCTTTTCACACCGAAAAGGAAAAAAAAAATGTTATTTTTAGATACATTTTATGAATAACTTTTGTTATGAATATGGCTGGTAACCATTGTGTATGTTATTAAAGATACAAAATGTTGAGAAAAAAACCAAACAAACAAAAAACAAAAAAAAAATTGAAAACCACCGCCCTCCCTGCACTGTCAGCCCATTCCCTGGACCTCCTTGCCCTTGCCCTCCTGGTCTGTGGACCTCCTTCCACTCTGAGCCCAGAGAGGGGGCGGAAGCCAGGGGGTAGAGTGGCCCTGGGGACCTGCCATTGGATCCCCACCTCCTCTCCCAGTGCCGGGCTGGGTGGGGTGTCAGGTTTATTTATGTACCTCTTGCACACTCATCAACCTATGCAAGTCCCCACCCCGGCCCCTCCATGTTTCTGTGCCTTTGCTCATTCCCGTCAACCTCCCAGGACTTCTCCAGCCCCCTCCCACTAACCACAGGAAGTGGGATGGATGGGCCACCTCATTTGGAATTAGCAGGGTGTCCTCATGGGACCCTCACCTCTCCCCAGCCGGTTGGTCCCATCTTCACTCCCCATCAGGGTGAGCTGACCTTGCCTGACACTGGGAGGTGAAGAGGGACCCCCTCCCCCACACAAAAGGAGGCCAGAGCTGCGCCCCTCCTGACAGCAGAGTGCAGGACGCAGGCGGCCCCACTCTGATGGGCAGGACCCAACCCTCTCGCTCTGCCACCAAGCCCTCTTCCATGATTTTACCCTCCCCGCCTACTTCTGTCCCCAGCCCCACTGGCAGAATCAGCTTTGAGTAACTGTACAGTTTTTCTCGCTGTTGGGGAAGACTGACTTGTTGGAGTTTCACTTGTTTAATGGTCTGGGCTTATTTTGGAGAAAAAAAAAAAAAAAAAAAGATTCTGACCTTTGTTATTTTCTACTTTGTGGGAAACTCTGTGGCCTTGCTTCTGTACCTCAGCTTGGGATCCTAGAGCATCTGGAGTTGGGTGTGGGGGGGCTGGGTGAAATGAGACCAGAGGCACTGGGAAGGAAATCAAGAGGTTGGCTTTATTAACAGCGAAGGTTGAAGGGTTGGGGAATCAACCAAGTGAAGGGCTCACAAAGAGACCACTAGAAAAGTGCCTCCCTGCTCTAAGAATGGTGTCACTCCAGCCCTCTTCAAAAGCCCCAAGGCTCAGTCACTGTCGCTGTCGGCCTCACTGGACTCAGTAGCCGCGGCTTCACTGCCATCCTCCTGGGCTGAGTGCTCACTGCCACTGGGGAAGGGGCTGGCGCTGCGGCTCCGACTCCGGCTGCGGCTGCGGCTCCGCTGGCCACCCCCATCACTGCCGCTGTCCGAATCATTGTCACTGCCACCACGGGCCTGTCCTCTGTCCTCATCATCAGAGTCAGCATCGTCCTCCGAGTCAGCATCACTACCAAAGATCTCCTCTTTGTCTCGGGCAGCCCGGGCCTCGTCCTCACTGCTCTCATCTTCTCCGCTGCCACTCTTGTCACTTGCCTCGTCCCTGTCACCCTCCTCCCGGTCACTCTCACTGCCAGAGCGCTCATCCTCACTGCCTTCTTTCTCGCTGCTGCTGCCCTTCTCGTGTTCCTCATCTGTGAGGGAGGAGGGAAAGGTCAAGGCCAGTTTCTCACCCTCCCGGGGCTCCCAGGGCTCCCAGGGCTCCGGCCTGTCCCCTCTTTACCTGAGCCCCCAGCTTCTTTGTCTTCGGTCTCCATCTCCTCCTCTTCTTCCTCCTCGGGTTCGTGGTTTTCCAGCTGAGCCTTGCGTGCCTCCTAGAAGCAGAAGTAGGATTGGAAGGGGGAGGGTATGATGCCAGGCCTCTGTCCTCACCCACTACCACCCTCCTGTTGGGGCCCTCGGCCAGCAATGCTTGTTACCTGGGCTTCTAATTCCTTCTCGTTCATGTCTCGGTGTTTGACCACAAGGAGGGCGTTGGTACCTGACTGAACCCCAGCCTTGGCCCGGCGCTTACTAAGACGGACCCTATAGAGGACAAGTTGCAAAAGAAGGGTGGAAGGTGCAGTTAAAGACCCCTCCACTCTGGTTTCTCTTCAGATCGTATAAATCTTTCACCTGAGATTCCCATTGGAGGAACAATTCAAAAAAAAGTCAAAAGCCTCCCCTGTGAGGGGGTCTGGTCTTACTTGATTCCCCACCAGTGGCTGGCCCAGAGCACACCCGGGGAAAGATTACTTTTACAAATATATGGTGTAGATATGTGTTAGATATGTCACATGTGTATAAATTAGTTATCAACCAACACTTAAGAAGTCGGAGATACCAAATCCGGATTTCTGGCTTTTGAGAAACAGCAACTTCTGTCCCCCGGGGAACAGAACTTTTCTGCCCCTAACACAACAGTGGGCTGAAATAGGGTGTGGTGCTCCTTGGAAGTTACAGCCAACAGGTCCAGGTCACCCAGAGTCAACCAATTCTCTGCTGCTTGTCACATTTCTTGTCTGGCTATGGGATGAGAATTTTGGATCTCTGCTCCAACCCTTACACCCAGAGCTCTAGCTAAGCAATTAACTTTGAGCCTGCAGAGAGTTTTAGGGTCATGTTCTTGGTTTCTGTTTGGTTTTTTGAGTCAGTCTTGCTATGTACGGCCTTCAACTCACTATGTAGCCCAGACTGGCCTCAAACTCACAGCGATTCTCCTGCCTCAACCTCCCAAAGTGTGGCCCTACAGGTGTGTGCCACCATGCCCATCTAGGGCCATGTTTTTGAACTTGGATGTCAGGTGTTTCATTTATGTTACGCAGGTGGCTCACGCCTGTAATCGCAGCACTTGGAGGCTGAGGCAGGGCAGAAAGTTTTAAGTCCAGCCTGGGCAACTTAGAACCCTGTTTCAAAAGGGATAGGGATGTAGCTCAGTGCCAAGGCCCTTGGTTCAAATTCCGGCACCACCCCTCAGTGCAAATATACATACATACATAGATGTATATGCTAGTATTATGGAAAAGGTGGCTGTCCATCCTACATATTACACAAAAGCTCTAAAGGCCTCTAGCATACCTGATGACTTCTATTTGGTGCCAGGGATTAAACTCAGCCTTACGCTACCACTGAACTATACACTCCAAACACCATGAACACTTTTTTTTTTTTTTTTTTTTTTTTGGAGACAAGGTCTCGCTCTGCAGTTCAGGCTGGCCTTGAACTCACTTTGCTTTTTGTGGTGGTTTTTGTTTTTATGTTTTTGTTTTGTTTTTTGTCCTTTTGAGATAGGGTCATACTGTGCAGTTCAGACTGGCCTCGAACCTGCAACGATCCTCCTGCCTCAGCCTCCCGAGTGCTGGGATTAGAGGTGTGCACCACCATGCACAGCTCCCCTCTTTTGAGACAGGGTCCCACTTAAATTGCGTAGGCTTGCCTTGAACTCACAATCCTACCTCTACCTGCCAGGATTACAGGCATGTGCCACCCTGCCTGCCTTGAACCAGGGTTTGAAGCAGAGAGGCAAGCTAATCAGGAGTGTGCTGAGTACCTGGTCTCCAACTCATTGTAGTACACCCCATCACCCTCTCGGAAAATGAAGAAGTAGTTCTCCTCATAGCCCTTGCTAGCCTTGTTCTTCACATTCCAGTTGTATTCCCGAGCAATCTTGTAGTCATACCTGAGGATGAAAACACAAGGTCAGCCATATTTTGTCCCTGAGGAGGAGAAGGGGGAAAACACTTCTCAATCCCTCAAACCTAACCCAACCCACGAACACATCATCAGGTGCATAGTCCATCTCCTCCTCTTGGTCTCGCTTTCGTTTTTTTAGTGTCTCTTCCACAGGCAAGAAATAGGCCACAAACTGGTTTCCTTCTTCATCCATCATGCCCCTAGTTAGGTAAAGAAGGGAGACTAATGGGTGAGGGCAATGGGATAACAAGGAACAGGCCAAGATGGGCAGCAGGGCCACTGACCTGATCATGGCCTGAGACATCATCTCTAGGGCAGCTGCACCACTTGTGTCCTTGGGTGCTGGGTCTGAGTCAAAGATGACCTGAGCGCATGGGTTGATCCACATCTGGCAGGAAGGAAAGCACGGGGGTTAGTCTGCCACAGGCAGCCGAGGGAGGCTGTCCCTCCACCTCCCACCCTAGGCCATCACCTTAAAGTCTGGGAAGACAGGCATGACCTCCACTGGTGTCACTCGGGGCTTGCTGTAGTGCTGGGAGATCTGGAGGGTGGAGGGACAGAATTGAGAGGAATGAGGAAGAGCTGATCCACACCTCTGTCTGCATTGCTTCTCCCTATCCCAGCCTGTCAATTACCGATTTCTGGGCATCTTCAAAAGTCTTCTCAATGGCTGTGATCTGGCTATCCCTATCTTTATATATTTCCTCCTCAGTGAACTGTTGCTTCACAGAAACCCCAATCCTAGGGATAAAAAGACTTTTTTTTAGGGGCCACTGGACAGACCTGAAATCTTCACCTTCCCTCCCTTCCTGTCAGCAGCTTACTTGACCTCAGGCTTCTCATTAGAAATGCCATAACGATTGAACTCGGTAGAGATGTACTCGGTCTTACGCATCCATGGCACCACCTTCGCATGCTGCTGGGACCTAGGGTAGGAGATCAGGCACCTCAAGGTTCCACACAGGATGTCCTCCCACTTGCAGAGTCCTCTACCCACTTGGGACCGTCTCACCTCTTAGAGCTGGTAGGGGCCTGAATCTCCTCTTCCAAAAGCTTCTCATCAGCTGGATCCAGGAGAACTAGAGAGCAAGGGGGCAGGAGGACTGTGAGGGAGGCCCAGGCCTGGACTATGCTGGCCTAGCACAGACCTTCCACTCACCCTACACACTGCTGGGGTCAAAGACGCCCCCCCACCATCTCCCCACACACCATTGGGGTCAATGCGGTAGGTGTCAGGGTTGATGAGGTCAATAGTGACCCCCAGGTCTGGCTCAGTCAGGAGGTCATGTTTGTGCTGTTTCTCCAAAGAAGTTGCTTTGTACTGGACAAACCTGCGTGAGGAAATACACTACATTTGGTTTCTGGATTCCAACTTCATCCCTCATATCCCTGCTTCCCAGAAGATAAGTTTCTCTTGGGAGGAGCTCAGAATGGAGTGCGGAGTGTTCCTATGTTGGAGTCAGGCTGGCTGTCCAGTGGGAGGAGACCTGGGTACTGCTTATTGAGAGCAGGTGTTGTGGTACAGGAGGTTGAACCCAATGACTCTGCACTGAGGTACATTCCTCCCCCAGGTTTGAGACAAAGTCTTGCTAACTCACTAAGTTGCCAGCCTGGGCTCCAACTTTTGATCCTCCTGTCTCAGCCTCCTAGAGTGCAAGGATTTTAAGTGTGTGACACTACATCCAGCTCTAGGTTTTGTTTTTGCAGTACAGGGGATTGAATCTACGGCCTCACACATTCTTGGCAAGCACTCTACCACTAAGCTACATCCTCACCCTTCTTCGTGTTTTGAGGCAGGCTAGCTAACTTGCACAGGCTGACCTAAAATCTGCACTCCTCCTGCCTCCACCTCCTGAGTAGTGGGACTGCAGGTGTGAATCACCGTCCCCATTCATTCATATTTATTGAGCACCTGGCATTATGTCCTGGAAAGGTACTGTGCTAAGCCCCAAGGAACTCCTATTTCTGAGTAGTTTCCCCATCCCCGATCGTGGTCTTACCTGTTCTGATCAAAGGGGTAGGTGATGAACTTAGGGTCGAAGGGGATGTCAGGCAGACTATTGCAGTACTTGACACGGCAGACCACTCCAGACCTAGTAAAACAGTAGGTCAAAACTGGGTTCCTCCTTCCTCACCTCTACTCCCAGACCCCTCCCCTGTCCCTCCTCAGAAAGCAAGTGGCACTCACCTCTCAGGCAGAGTCCGGTGGGAATTGGGCCTGGTGAGGAAGAGAGATACTGATAGCATGATGGAAAGAACAGGACTGACACAGAAGTGAAAGAGGCTTCTGCATGCCTAAAAGCTGGACAGAGAAGTGGTGCTTCGAGTGCCTTAATGGAGATATCTGATATTCCATTTCCTTTTGGAGGAAGTGTCCCCAAATGCTTTAATGAATGAATTCAAGTGCTCAAGCCCTCTGGGAAGGAACGTCGTCCAGTGCTTTTAATAAAGAACTATGTACTCAAGATGCTTTTGGGAGAAGGGTCTCCAAAAGCTGACTGGAGAGACCTAAGTGCAAGCTCATTTTTGAAGTTTCTAACGATGTCATCCCAGAACTCGATAGCAAGAGAGGAGGGGGCACCACCCGCTCCCAGAAAGAAGCCGCCGCCTGTCAAAGGTGCGCGCTCCTGACGTCACGGGCACACCTGCGGGCCCGCAGCGCTGTAAGCGGACACCTCACCCTCGGTACCCCGCCCTGCCGAAACCCAGATACACACCGGGGGAAAGCAGTAAAGCCAGGTGGCGTGGCACCTACCTGTGGCCCTCCTCCCGCTGGGCCTGGGTCTGGATGGTGGGCGCCATAGCGCGGAAGCGACGGGGGTGCGGACCGAGTCCTCGCTGCGCCGCGGGCAGACACCGAGGGGCGTGCCAACTTCAGTGAACGCCTGCTCCGAGGCAGGGTTCGGGTCGGCGCTGCTCTCAGCCGGGGTTGGGACGAAGTGAGGTGGCTGGAACAGCTCCGGGACCAACTCACATAAACGCGCAGGCAAATCCGAGGACGGACTCGCAGTTCCACCTCCACCAACGGTCGCCCAGAAGCTGAGGACCCGGGCCTGTCGCTTCACTCCGCAAGGCCTTCGGGAAATAGAGTCCGGAGCAAAACCACACACGGATTGGCCAGCTGTTGGGTGAGGGCGGAGCGAGGCAGGAAAGGCCTCTTCTGATTGGTGAAAAGATGTTGCGGTCCGGACGTCGTATTCGAGAGTGAGGGAGGGTGGGGCTTATTGAATCCTCTGGAGGCAGAGCTAACCAGCAAACAGGCCCTACGGCTGAAGAAGCAAAGAAACCGAGACGGACGCACTTGTGACGCACTTCCGGCGCTCTAAGAGAGGAAAATGGCTGCATCCCAGCAGCAGGCTTCAGCGGCTTCCTCAGCTGCTGGGGTGTCAGGTCCGGGTTCGACTGGTGGCCCGGGTCCCCAACAGCAGCAGCAACCGCCGGCACAATTGGTGGGACCTACCCAGAGCGGGCTTCTGCAACAACAGCAACAGGACTTCGACCCTGTACAGCGCTATAAGATGCTCATCCCGCAGCTGAAAGAGAGTCTGCAGGTGATTGGCCTGGAGCTTCACGGAAGGGGCTAGCGCGACTTGGTGGTCTGACTCCAAGGCCGCCTGCCCAGGGGCTATTTAAGAGAATCAACCGGGCATGGTGGCGCACGGCTGTAATCCCAGCACTCGGGAGGCGAGGGAGGGTCGTTGCGAGCCCCAGACCAGCCTGGGCTACAGAGTGAGCTCAAGGCCAGGCTGAACTGCATAGCGAGAACTTAACACAAAAAAAAAAAAAAAAACGTAGGCGGGGGAGGAAGAGTAAAACTTGTTCTTTTTTGTGAGGCCAAAGCGAAGCTCTTTGAGGTGGGACTAGTGGGATGCGGTTTAAGTGAGAAACCGGGCTTTTGTCGTTAAAACTGGGAGAAAGTACTGGCCTGTACGGAGATTCTGCGCGTAATTAGGGATGAAGGCTATATCCGGAAGTTACTGGTGGGAACCCGGGGTGAGGCCAGGCCCGTGGGAAAATAAAAGGGAGATTGCTACAGGAATGGAAATGAACTGTAATCCCAGCAATAGCCGTGAGTTCGAGGCCAGCCTGAACTGCACAGCGAGACTCTGTCTCAAAAAAAAAAAAAAAAAAAGGAATGGAAATGAGCATCGTTATGGACTGTCACGAGGGGAGGTGCCGAATGAAGAGGAGGTCTGAGATTGGGTGGATTTCAAAGAACAGTATTGTTCTACCAAAGACACTATATTTCCTTCTGTTTCTCCATCTCCTTTGCCTTTTTTTTTTATAATAGACCTTGATGAAAGTTGCAGCCCAGAACTTGATTCAGAACACTAACATTGATAACGGACAGTGAGTACAGCCCATTTTCCCATGATATCCTATCTTCCAGCCTTAGATAGTGTTCCCTCAGTGCCCCGCCCCTCCTGTTTTCAAGCCCTGCCTCTGATCTCCTGGGGCCTGGTGCCTGGTTTCCTGATGAATGGTTGAGTAGACAGTGGTGTCCCAGAGTTTGAGGATCCATTCCTCAATCACCCTTTTCTCCTGGATTGTAGGAAGAGCAGCGATGGACCCATACAGCGCTTTGACAAGTGCCTGGAAGAGTTCTATGCCCTCTGTGACCAGCTGGAGCTCTGCCTGGTAAGGGGTATTCTGGACATTGGGTGACCGCAGCTCCTGCTTTAGTCTCCAGGATCTTCAAAACCCTCACTTAGCACACTCACTCAACCTCTTCTGGCTAGGCGTGGTGGTGCATGCCTGTAATCCCATCACTGAGGAGGCGGAGGCAGGAGGATCTTTGGGAGTTCAAGATCAGCTTGGGCTACAAAGTGAGCTCAAGGCCAGCCTGAACTGCATAGCGAGACCCTGTCTCAAAAAAGACCAAAAAAAAAAAAAAAAAAAACCCTTCTGGGCCAGATTATTCTTCAACTAATGCCAATTCCATAGAATAACAAATATAACCCCAAACAGGGACAGCTCAGAGTGGTCAGGGCTGATGAGAGAAGTTCAGGCCAGAAGAAGGAGTACAGGCAGGGGATCAGAGCCAGGACAGGGAATGGCCAGGGAGCCCAGGTGGAAGGAGAGAGTGGCTCCGGAAAGGCAACTTTGAAGAAGCACATTAAGGAAAACTAGAGCAAAGAACGGAAGAGAGACAGGAGTTGAGAAGCAGATATGACTAAGAGCCTCAAATCAGATAGACTACTTGGGTTCCTCCTTTGGAAAGTGGAATTTCAGGAAAAACTGCAAGACCATGTGTGGGAAATACATACTGTAATCTTAGGCATAATGTCTCTGAACCAGGTATTAAAGAAAAGGCAGGGACGGGGATATAGCTCAATGGCCTAAGTGCCTGCCTGGCAAGTGCAAGGTCCTGAGTTTAATTCCTAGTACCAAAAAAAACCCAAACAAATAAAGAAAAGGCAGTTTGAGAAGCTGTTAGTGGGAGAAAAGTGTTTATCCATAGAGAATAGCTTCTGCTTTAAAATCCCTTTAGAAATGTCGGCAGATTGCCCGGTGTGGTGGTACACACCTGTAATCCCAGCACTTGGGAGGCTGAGGCAGGAGGATTTCCATGAGTTTAAAGCCAACCTGAGCTATACAGCAAGACCCTGTCTCAAAAAAAAAAATCAGGAAATTAAATCTGGCTGAGATGTAGGAATGGGGCATGTTGGATTTTATTTTGTTTTGCTTTTTTTTTTTTTGAGACACAGTCTTGTTATGTAGTACAGAAGTATGGCCTTGAATTCACTATGTGGGGCTTGGATTTTGAATATAACCCTGAGGGCCCTGGGGACCCATAGAAAATTTTAAGCAAGGGAGAAAATGGACCCATTTGGGGTTTTTGTCTTTTGAGACAGGGTCTCACTATGCAGTTTAGGCTGGCCTTGAGCTCACTTTGTAGCCCAGCCTGGTCTGGAACTCAGAGTAATCCGCCTGCTTCAGCCTCCCAAGTGCTGGGATTACATGCATGCCCATTTGCTTTTAGTAATCTGCCGCTCATTGTCAAAGGAAGGATGTGTAAGAACGGTTGAAACGAGGTGGGCACCCAAGAGGCAGCCAGGGAAGGGCTGTGTAGAAAAGGGAAAGGACAGATGGGACCCTGGAGGCTTCCATAGGCCTCAGGACTGATGGGCTATTTAGGGAGGAGTTTCCAGGCTGAGGCACGGGCTGTAACTGGAATGGTAGGATCTTCCTGAGAAGAGGCCCCGAGAGAAGGAGCAGTTTGGGGAAGAGTATGAGGGGGTGGGAGTGTCAGGCTAGGGACAGCGATGTGGGCACCATCGTTTCAGAGGTAGAAGTGTGAGTGATGTGTGCGGGTGTGACAGCCCTGGGAGGGCAGGACAAGTAAGACAAAGCAGAGCCTAGGAACTGCCGCAGAGGTCTTTGGTAGAGTAGGAAGTACCTAGAAGGAGTAGCCAGAGAAGTTGGGGAGAAAATCGGGATGGGTGCCGCCTGGGAGGCACTGCCAAGCCTCAGGTTAGGACAGGTAATAGTAGCTAACGTTCATCAGTTACTGCTTAAAACCGCGTGCCAGGACCCGCACCTGTATCGCATATCCCTGTTTCACTGTTCTCACCGCATGAGGCAGGGCGAGGAAGTTATTAAACTAATTTTCCAAACAAGGAAACTGAGGCTTACGAAGAGCCACATGCCCCAGGTCACCCAGCCCATGACTGGCAGGGCTAGGCTGTAACTCCCAAGACTTTGGGGGTCACCAGGCCAAGCAAGCTGCCCCAGGGTGGTCATGGGGGCGCTGTGTGCACCCGGAGTGAGGCTGATGCTGCACCCTTGCCTGTCTGTCCACAGCGCCTGGCGCACGAGTGCCTGTCACAGAGCTGTGACAGTGCCAAGCACTCTCCAACGTTAGTGCCCACAGCCACCAAGCCTGATGCCGTGCAGCCTGACAGCCTGCCATACCCACAGTACCTGGCTGTCATCAAAGCCCAGATAGCCTGTGCCAAGGACATTCACACCGCCCTGCTGGAGTGTGCCAACAAGGTCACAGGCAAGACGCCCACGCCAGCTACTGGCCCTGGGGGCACCCTGTGAGGTGGCTTGGCAATGAGGGTGGGGTTAGGGTGAATGAAGTGTGGTTTAAACTAAAGCGCTGTGATCTCATTTCTATTCTCTCATCGGAACCCTGCAGCTGCAGCCAGCAGAGGGCAGCAGAGGCCGGCAGGGAATGTGCTGGGTGGGACCTTTTGTGCCACCGCCCCTCCGCACTTCTCCCCGCCTTCCCTTCCTAGGCTAGGGTAGACTTGCGAACTTTGACCCCTGACAACCTTTGTTGTAAGAGCCCTACCCCGGCCGGGACTGGGTGTGGCACCCTGCTGGCACCCTGCCTGCCCCCACTCCTTTTGAGTCTGCCCCCCCCTGGGGGTAGTCTACTTTTTCTGTCTCTTCCTCTGTCTCTTCCCTTTCTCTCTCTTCCTCTTTTTTCTCTTTTTTTGTTGTTTGGTTTTGTTTTGGTTTTGGTACCGGGAATCGAACTCACGACCTTGCACTTGCCAGGCAGGCGCTGTGCCGCTGAGCTAAATCCCCAGCCCCTGTTGTCTTGTTTTGAACAGTGACACATTGCCAGGTGTGGACACGCACGCCTGTAACCTGAGGCAAAAGGATCGCCATGAGTTCAAGGCCAGCCTGAACTGCATAGTAAAACCCTGCCTTAAAAAAAAGACCAAAAAAAGTGACATATAACCTAGATAGCCTCAAACTTTTTTTCCTTCATGTTGAGTTACAGCCCTTTAATTAAATTTTTCTTTTTTTTTTCCTTTTTTTTTTTTTGTACCAGGAATTGAACTCAGAACCTCAAGCTTGCCAGGCAGGCACTGTGCCACTCAGCAATATGCCTGGCCCTTGCATTAAATTTTTTATTTTGAGACAGGGTCTTGCTAAACTGCTCAGACTGGTCTTGAATTTACCATCCTCCTGCCTCAGCCTCCCAAGTGCTGGGATTATAGCCGTGCACTACTGTATAAGGCTCTTGGTCCTAACTCTTTTGTCTCAGTCTCTGCTCTGGGCCTGTGGCTCCCTGTCTAGCATTTCTTTTGCTGTCTTGTGCCTTCCAACTCTGAACAGGACTCAGCCTATAGAAGGAGCCAGAACCCCTGAATTACGGGGGCTAGAGTCAGGGGCTTCGTTTTCAAGGGTCACAGCTGAACCCAGAGTCCCCCAGCTCTCCATGTCATCCCAGCCCCAAGGTCCTAGGCATGGAAAGGAGAAGTAGAGGGGTCTAGGCCCTGACCTCAGCCTCCCTGACTGGGGAGCAGCCAGCCCCCACCGTCCCCAGGCCCTGCGTCAGCGGAACTCCAGTGCAGGGCATTGTGCAATCTGCGGGCAGCCTGGCCCAGATGGACGCCTGGGTCCCTGTATTTTTAGCCCCAAAGGAGAAGTGAAAAGGCCCGGGCAGGGGTGAATCATCAGTCTTGGGGAAGAACAGAGCTCCGGGAAGCAGGCCCTGGGCAGGGGGCTTTGGGGTCGGAGTGCTCCACCAGGCTCCCCAACGCTTCCCTAAGAAGGTGGGAAGCTCAGAGTGGCCGTCAGGCCTGGGCAAGTGCTGGGCGGAACAGAGGGAGCAGCCCAGGCCCAGCTGTTGGTTAGGGTGTGAACAGCCCAAATGACTCAGCCTGGTCTGAGAACGGCCCCACCCAACACCTTCAATGCCCTGGTTCCCATGTGACCACCCAGGGGGCTTCTGTTCTCGTCCTCCTGTCTGCAGGGAAACCCCTGAACCATGGAGACCTGTGTGATTCATCCAGAGTTTGAGTCCCTACCCTGGGAAACTGGAAAGCAGCCAGCTGTGTGCATGTCTCCTGTGTGTGCGCCTTCGTCCATCCCAGGAATCCCCCGCCCTTGAGACACCACAGCATAGGGAAGAGCTGCAGATGCACTGGCCCAAGGTGGGATGTCTTCAGGGACACTGGAATCTGGTGTCACTTTCTCTGGGTGTATCAGTTCCCTACCCAGCCCCCAGATTATCTGGGACAGTCTTTCTTAACCTAAAGTCAACTAATTACGGACTTTGATCACATCTAAAAAGTGCTTTCACAGCAACACTTAGATTAGTGTTTGATTGAATTACTGGGATTGTGACCCTGCCAGGTTGACACATAAACCTGACCAGCTAGTCTTTGCCACCCAGGCTCCTGCACACGTCTTGTTATGAGGCTCATCTCCATTAACAAAGTCACATTTCTACCTAGCAAGATGGAAGACCTTGCATACAACTGAAAATGTTCCTCCCGTCTCACCAGCAAAGCCCACCAGTTTCCAGGGTGGGGACGCACCACATGTACTCACAGAGACGTGTCGTCCATGGGCACATATGCAAGAAGACAGGTACAGCTGGCCCTGCGGGGTGATGTCAGTGTGACAACGTCATACACAAGTGCAGGCAAAACATCCGAACACCCAGGGCACAAGGCCCAACCTCTTAAAACCATACCTGGGGAGACACAGTGGGCAGTAGAGTGATGAATGCGCATTCAACAGCCGCATGGTAAAAGATGGGCACCAGGAAGCTGTATTCATTCAACAAACACTGATGCCCTGCACTCCTGGAACTGTACCCAGTGACTGTGTAATAAAGGAACACGAGGTAGAAGACAGAAGTTCCCAGAAGCAGCAGAGAAGTGAAATCAGAAGTGCGAGAGATTTATAATAATACACACAATGGTCTTTGGGAATAAGTCTAATGTGAGAAATACAGGTGGCTTAATGGTAGAGCACAAGCATAGCCTGCAGAGCCCCTGTTTTCACTTCCTAGCACTACCAAAACACACCACACACACACACACACACACAGATTTGCATACTGAGAATGGTTTATTGAGCGACATTAAAAGTTTGAGAACTTTCATTGTATAGTGGTTTCATGAGCATTCCTTATGGCCTATAATGATGTTACATACCATAGATGTTACATGTGTTATTTTTTAAACTGATGATGTGATTTTAAAATGGGGGCTGGGTGTAACTCAGTGGTGAAGCATGCACTTAGCATGGGTTTGAGTCTCAGCACACAGAACAATTAAGATCTGGGTGCAGTGGCCCACCTGCAGTTCTACTGGGGCTGGTGTGGCCCCCTCCTGTGTTTGTCCGCAGGGGTGGCAACAGCTTCCCTGGAGTGTTTGTGTAACAGGGTATACAACCTCCCTTGAGATGAACAGTCTGGCAGAAGCCAAGTCCTCATCTCTCCAGGACGTGGCTGGGACACCAGCTACATGGTGTCCCCAGGGACCCCATGCCATGGACAGTTCCACAAACAATTAAGATCTGGGTGCAGTGGCCCACCTGCACTCTGGAGGCAGGATGACAGGCACAGCCCAGGAATTTGAGAACACCCTGGCCAAAAAAATGAGACCCTGTTGCAAAAAAAAAAAAAGTGGACAGGTCAGGGAAGGCCTCATTGAGGTGACTGAGCAGACCTGAGACACGGGGAGTAAGTCTATGGACATCCAGGGCAAAAGCACTCTGGGGAAAGGGAACTGCAGTGCAAAGGCCCTGCACTAACAGGAGGCTTAGGCCACACCAGGGTGCGGGATTAGGACAGGAAGCCCAGCCACGTCCTGGAGAGATGAGGACTTGGCTTCTGCCAGACTGTTCATCTCAAGGGAGGTTGTATACCCTGTTACACAAACACTCCAGGGAAGCTGTTGCCACCCCTGCGGACAAACACAGGAGGGGGCCACACCAGCCCCACCCCCAGCAGGGACTGCCTAGCTAGCTACATGGTGTCCCCAGGGACCCCATGCCATGGACAGTTCCACAAACACGACAAAGGGAGCAACCGTACCTTGCGAAGACACAAACAGCCCTCTAACCAGCACTTAACTTGCTATCTCTCACCCCATCGCACTTTGTTCATCAGGGGCTGACTCAGCCCTGCCCTCGGTGCAGAAGCATGGGCTGGGGACAGATAAGAATGGCTGGGACGCCTGGCCCCTCAGGTGCGTGTGCGTACGCTTGCTCTGTCCGCAGAGGCAGACAGTCGAGCGTGACGCTGGGCAGGGTGCGCGCCAGCCGCCCTCCCATCACAGCGCTGTCGACGTCAGGCACCAAAGTTCACCGGTTTCACTGCCTCGTAGCTGGGCCGCAGAGGAACCGCATCCAGACACCGCTGACATTTCTCATGCACATGCAGTCTCAAGAGTCACCCACGAAAAAACCCGGACAGAGATGAAGACAGCTACAGCCAATCACCGGGGTCCTGACCCTCAGCGCCAGGTCCTGTATGTACCGACCTCAGTCACGCCGGCAGTCAGTCCCTCCCCGGGGGGTGCCTGTGTGCAGTTACACTCGCTGGGTCACTCCAGATGCCACAGTGGTTCAGGACGGCACCAGGTGTGCAGCGGGTATGTCCCGGGACCCATGAATGCTCCCTCTGAGCCAGCTGCAGCAGACACGAGGCGGTTACAGCGCACGTGACAGAGCCAAACACAGGTGGCTTCACACACTTATTCACCCGGTACAGCCCTGTCCTGTGAGATGGCAGGCGCACGGCCCTCACACGGGAAACGAGGCGCAGGTACACTCGTGTCCCACACTTGCTTCCCCAGCTCCACGCCCCGACGCGGGGCGCACACTCGTCACACAAGTGGCGCACTGTGCCCGGCAGTCGCACGCCCTGGGCGCCCAGCCGGACCCTCGGCCACACCCGCGGTCGCCCTGGCGATCACGCCAGGCGCGCACACGCCGGGCACACGTGCCGCGAGCACAAGGCCCCCGCTGGCCCCGGCTCTCACACCCCCGCGTTTCCCGTCCCCGCTTGTTTTTCTGGAAACTCTGCTCTCCGTTCTCCTCCCCCCAGGCCGGAAGCGCTGGCGGTATTTTTAGCTTCTCTGGTTTCCGCCCCTTTCCCTCCCCCCACCCCCACCCGCCCTCGGGGGACCTGGCTTGTGCGCGTCGCGCCGGGGACCCCCGGCCAGACCCTCCCCACCGTCACTCCAGAGGGGATTCCCGGCTACCGCCGGAGCCCTGGATTTTCCCGCTGGCTACGTGAGGAGCGGGGAGGAGTCCCGCCAAAAACTTCCTCCCGGCCCGGGGCGGGGGAGGGGGGACCCTGATCGCCTCGAGGGAGGGGTCGAGGGGCTGGGGTCTGGACCCCAGGGTGAAGGAGACGCGGGTGTTCGAGGAGGAGGGGCCGACGCCTCCTCCTGAGCCCCTCGTCCGGCTAGGGTGGTGGCGGTCGGGGGGAGCGGTCGTTCCACACGCTGAGCACCCCCAGGCCCTTGAGGAGTGATCCCGTCCCAGGCGTCGAGCCTCACGTCCCGATGATTCAGCAGAGGGGAGGGGGCCAGGCTGACTCAGGGATGGGAAAGGCTGCGTCTCCAGGGAATCGAAACTGGAATCTCCTCCTGGATTGTACCCAGCTCCCAGCTGCCCCCCTCTCCCGTTTGGTCCCGAGAATGACACAGGGTGTCCGGCGGGAGGCGGATCCCGGGGCCCCTCCCCGCTTTCCCTGCTGTCTTCGAGGCTTTGTTTACAGCAGACAGGAGCCCTGGTTACAGGAGAGGAACCCGGGCGTCCGGGCCGAGTCTCCTCGTCACGGCTTCCAGGAAGCCCCCCCTCCCCCGCCCCTTTCGAGTGAGTCACGGGCGAGCGGGAGGCCGCAACCGTGCCAAGCCGCCGCGGCCCGCCCAGCTCACGGGACCGGCCCAGGAAGGCCCCTTGGCCCCAGAAAGCGCCACATCAGGGATTCCCCTCACTCCCCGTGCTCGGAGGAGGCAGGTCGGCCTAGAGCCAGCAGAATCTCCCCGCCACAATACAAGCCAGCGTGCAAGAATGAACTTCCCATCATTGTAATGGTGCTCTACGGCAATAATTTCTAACCCATACTTTTAGTGACGGCAGCCAGCCCACCAAGACCTTAAGAAAACAATTTTTCCTCCCTGATACTGTGTTTTTGTTTGGTGTTTGTTTGTTTGAGGCAGGGTCTTATCTTGCTATGTAGTTCAGGCTGGCCTCAAACTACAGGAGATCCTCCTGTCTCAGCCTCCAAAGCATACAGATTACAATCATGTGCCACATTTGGCTTCTGTTTTTTATTTGGTTTTTTGAGATAGGGTCCTGCTAAATATTCCAGGATGGTCTCGAACTCGCGGCGATACTTCCGCCTCACCCTCTCAATTGCTGAGATTACAGATGAGTGCTGGAATTATAAGGGTGCATCACCATGCCCCCTTTTTTCCAGGATATTAGTTTTCACTCAAAGCAACTAAAAGACTTGCCAATGTGGGAAACGATCCTCGAAAATTTAGCCTGGGCAAGGCACACTCCCACTGTAAGATGCCATGCAAAATAATTTTTGATCCAGACAGTCCCCCACAAGAAAAGACCTCTACCTTTCAAATCTTGAGGTTTTTGAGGTTAAACCTCTTAACGCAGATGCAGCCGGGTGTGGCACACATCTGTAATTCTAGCTTTCAGGAGGCTGAGGCAGGACGATCTTGAATTCCAGGCCAGCCTGGGCTACGTACAGAAACTGTCTCAATCACTCTCCTTTAAAAAAGGACTGGTAGCCGGGCATGGTGGCGCACGCCTGTAATCCCAGCACTCGGGAGGCTGAGGCAGGAGGATCGTTGCAAGTAAGAGGCCAGCCTGGGCTACAAAGTGAGCTCAAGGTCAGCCTGAACTGCATAGCGAGATCCTGTCTCAAAAAGACAAAAAAATAAAAATAAAAAAGGACTGGTAGAGGACTGCTGTCATTCACTATCTGAAACTAGGAGAGTAACACGATAACTTGATCTTAGAGGGGCTTGCAAACAATGCCCACCCCAAAGAAATCTGAAGAGCTATTACCAGCATAGGGCTATTACGGTGGCCCAGTTTGGGAAAGGAGCCCCCTTTCCAGCCTTGCTAGGTACCCAACCCCACACAACCCCTAAAAGAGGGACAGGGAGGGCCTCCTGATTGGGTCCAGCTGAGACCTCTGAAGAGCATACCCTCCCGGGCCTGGTGGTCTCCAGCCTAGCCTTCTGCCCTTGCGGATTTCCGAGTCTGCAGGTATTTCTCAGTCTTTTCCTCCTGTTCTTCAGTAACGCTCTAGCCCCGCTTCTCCCTCAGAATTCGTCTCTCGGACTGTCACCTGTCTCCGCCCCTCCTGTTCTCACGCCTCTCCCTCTCCGTGTCCGTCTCTCTCTGCGTCTCTGTAATTTTCTCTCTGCCTCTCCCCTTATCTCGGTTTCTTCCAGTTTATCTCTCACTTGCGCCCTCTCGGCCTGCGCCCTAGTCAATTGCCCCTGCAGTCCTGCCCCTACCTTTGCCCCAGTTCTCTCCGCCAATCAAAGTCTAACCTCCAAAACTGGGCAAAGGCCCCCAGCCCACTCCCTACCGGCTGCTCGCATCCCAGCCGGGGGCGGGCGGAAGGGGACTGGCTGGAGGCCGGCTGGGCCGCGCGTCCGGGAAGCGCCCGTGGCCCCGCCCCGCCGGCCCCGCCCCCTCCCGGCCCTATAAGAGGAGGATTCGGCGGGCAAGCCGCAGCCTGACTTCAGCACCCCGACTCTAGGCCCGCCGCTCCTGGCCCCCCGCGCCGCCATGGATCTCAGCGCCATCTACGAGGTAGGTCTCCGCCCGCTGTGCCTGACGCCCGCATTCTCCAGCGCCTTAGACTCCAGCCCGAGACGCTCCCCGTCCTCCCCTCGGGCCAGACTGATTCTTCTCGGGGTGAAAACGGAGCCTGCAATTCCCGCGTCTCGGCCTGAACCCGGGTGGGGCGGCCCCTGGAGCGGGGCAAGCTGGCGCACTTTTCTCAAACTTCGGTTTTCTGGAAGAGGAAGTGGCCGCACACCTGGCTCACCCGGAGTTGCTGAGGCTGCGGTTTTGCGCGGAGGCGTTCCTGGGGTTGAAGTCTCAAGAGTCCGGGGAGGCCGGGTGATGTCCCCACGCCCTAGCCCCAGTTCTGGGGCAAGTCTAAAACTCAGGAGCTCTGAGCGCTTGAGGTTGTGAAACTACAACCCGATTCCTGGTTGCCCGGTTGTATCCGGGAAGGCCCTGAGGGTCAAAATTGGGGAACAGTAGGGGCACAGTAGGGGCTCTGGCGTTAGGGTCCCCTCAGGATCCATCCGTGCAAGCTCGGATTTCTGGGTTCCTGCGGATTGGCTTCAGCTGTGGATAAACTTGAGTACTTCCAGATCTGGGTCCCTGGAGAATCCACAGGTTTCAGGGATCGGGTGGGGCCCAGGTCTGGAGCCCACAAACCGGACTGGCAGGCTCTTGAAGTGCCCTGCAGCTGGGGCAGGGCGTTTCTGGTGTCCTTACCAAACCCTTTCCCGCAGAGCCTCCTGTCGCTGAGCCCGGACTTGTCACCGGACCACGGAGGAACTGAGTCTTCGGGGGTCTGGAGCCTGAACGCAGCCAGCTCTGGCTCCTCTGGGGTCACCTCCCGCCTGACTGGCCGCTCCACCAGCCTCGTGGAGGGCCGAAGCTGTGGCTGGGTGCCCCCACCCCCTGGCTTTGCGCCCCTGGCTCCCCGCCCTGGCCCTGAGCTGTCGCCCTCACCCACCTCACCCACGACGACCTCGCCCGCCTCTTCTCGCTACAAGACTGAGCTCTGTCGGACCTTCTCCGAGAGTGGGCGCTGCCGCTACGGGGCGAAGTGCCAGTTTGCCCACGGCTTGAGTGAGCTGCGCCAGGCCAATCGCCACCCCAAGTACAAGACGGAACTCTGCCACAAGTTCTACCTCCAGGGCCGCTGCCCCTACGGCTCGCGCTGTCACTTCATCCACAATCCCAGTGAGGACCTGGCGGCCCCCGGCCACCCTCCGCACGTGCTGCGCCAGAGCGTCAGCTTCTCGGGCCTGCCCTCCGGCCGCCGCACCTCGCCGCCGCCACCGGGTCTGAGTCTCACGGGCCCTTCCCTGTCCTCCTGTTCCTTTTCGCCCTCCAGCTCCCCACCCCCACCTGACTTTCTGCTTTCACCCTCGGCCTTCTCCGCGGCGCCGGGGGCCCCCGTGACCCGGAAGGAACCCACCCCAAACTGCTGCCCCTCTTGCCGAAGAGCCACTCCTGCCAGCGTCTGGGGTCTGGCTCGCAGCCCCTCCGCACACTCCCTGGGATCCGACCCCGATGAATACGCCAGCAGCGGCAGCAGCCTGGGGGGATCCGACTCACCTGTCTTCGAGGCCGGGGTCTTCACAGCCCAGCCCCCTTCAGCCCCACGGCGGCTCCCCATCTTCAATCGCATCTCTGTTTCTGAGTGACAAGTGTCCCCCTAGTACAGATCAGCTGGGTCTGCAGGGGGAGACACTTGTGGGGACCTGGAGGACGCCTGATGTACTCGCGTGGCCCTCCCCCCACATTCCAAAACGCATTAACCCACTCGCCCGATGCCGCGCCGGGGCAGGCCCCCAGTGTGCAAGTCCAGTCAGTGTTCCTGGTGTCGGGGTGGAGTCCTTTCTGAGATGTTAAGATGTAGCATGTTTGAGGGGCCAGTGAGCTCTCCCCCCATGTCCAATTCTGTCTCCTGGAATCTTACGTGCTGTGAATAATAGGCCCCCTCCCAGTGTTCCCTGGACCTGCATTTGCAGTGTCTGGCGATTGGAGCCTCCCCCGAGGGAGAATCCTGGTGCTCAAATTTCCCTCCACAAGCAAGTAGCCAAAGCCATTGCCAAGTCCCAACCCCGAACAGTGGGCCCTTTATTTATGACGACTTTATTTATTCTAATAAGATTTTATAGTATTTATATATATTAGGTCGTCTGCTTCCCTTGTAATTTTTCTTCTTTTTGTAATATTAGAAACAATGGTATAATTATTGTAAGTTACTATAATATTAATATATATTGTTACCTCGAAAATTATTTTTGTTTTTAAAATTGTTAAATAAAGAATAGGCGTGTAAAAGTGGCATTCCGAGTTTTTCGAGGCCTAGGGGCAGGGAGAAAACTGGGAGGACTGCGACATTTTTAGAAACTGGGAAGAGGACTGACCTCCAAACCCTGGCAGGACTGGCCCCACTGCGGAGCTTACCTGGCAGGAAGTGACGTCACCGGCCCGGCCGTTCACCTGAGAGGGAGGGGCCAGGTGAGGCCAGCCGGTAGGAACCGGGAGAGCCAGTTCGTGGTCGCGAGGGGCGGCGCTTTGCCGCCGGCGGGCTCCTTGACCCGGCTTCGCGGGCGGGCGGGGACGGGATGTTTCCGTCCCCACGAGACCAAGGCGGGCGGGCGGCGTGGGGAGGACGGAATGTGCCGGAGCACGAGCCCAGCGCGGGCGGGGGCGGCGGGGTTGCAGGGGTGAGGCGGTGGGGGAGCAGCACCCCGAGTGTCCGGACTCCCGAGTTAGGGGGCAGACTTTTGAAGGAGAAGAGCTTTTTTTTCTGGTACTGGAGGGTTGACCCCAGGGCCTTCGCACTGAGCGACAAAGTTGCATTTTCTTTTGAGACAAAGTGTCCTCAGTCACTAAATTGACAGGGTTTGAACTTGGGATCCTCCTGTTTCAGCCTCCCAGAGTTCCGGGATTATGGGATAGAGAGGTTGTTAAAATCTCAGAGTCTAGAACCTCGGTTCTCTGAACTGGGGTTGTGCCGGTGGCGACCTCGAATCTGGACGCTCGCGGAGGCCCCCGGGGCCCCGCAGCAGGTCGGGATCCGGGAGCTCGCAATTGCGGGATCCGGGTTTTCCCGGGCCCTGGGAACTCGGGGCCTCTCGCGGCCGCACTGCGTAGGTAGGACCGCGCCTCTGGGCGGGGCGGCGCCGCGTCCTCGGACCATAGAAGGCAAGAGAAGTGGGGCCGCGGGCAGGGGGGCCGCGCCCGGAAGCCGCCCCGCGTCAGCCCCGCGCCCCGCCCCTCCGCGACCCTCTCTTCCCCTCCTCCCTCCGCTTCCCCCTCGCTCCTCCCTTGTCTTCCCCTCCCCCCACTTCCTCCTTTCACCCCGTCCCTCGCTCCCTGCCTTCCCCATTACCCCTCACCCCCTTCCCGCCAGCCTCCCACCCTCCTGTCCTTATCCCTCTGCTCCTAGCTCCTCTTCTTTTCCACTGTTTTCCTTCCCTGCCAACCCATCCCCCTCCGCTCGCGCTGCAGCCTCCCCCAAGCCTCCTGCCCCTTCCCCCTTCCTCTGCCTTCCTCTCCCGCTCCCGCTCCCTGGCCGACTCTGACCTTTGGTCTCGTCTTCCGGGAAACTGCCTCCTTTTGGGAAAAGGTTCAGGCCCTAGTACATAGAAGAGTTAGGAGAAAAAGAGGGAAACAGAAGCCCAGAGACTCAAAGGCAGGGAGCAAGCAGTACCTAGACATCCACAGACGCAGACGTTTCAGGCGGTTTCTTCAGCCAGAACAGATTCTCTTGACTCTTCCAAGAATAAAGCCTCAACAAAAACACTGGGCTGGAGGTGCAGCTCAGTGGTAAAGCCCCGTTAATATGTGCGAAATGCTGAATTCCATCCCCAGCACCAAAACAAAACAAAAACCGCCTTCACCTAAGAAAATGACACCTGCCACCAGCTGCCAGGGTTTAGGGCGGACACCTGGGACTCGGGGGAGGCCTGTGTTTCCTGTCTCAAACCCACAGCCCAGGCCAAGAGCTGTCCTGTCTGATCCCCTCAAAACACATCTACACACACATATTTCTACAACCCTCTCCAACCCCGCCGTGACCCCCACGGAGGACCCCGGTACCACTTCCCGACTGATCCTTCAACGCAGCCCCTCGCTAATTTCTACAAGGGCTCCTGCCCAGTCTCTCCCCACTCCCCAAAAGGCTACCAAGGGAAGCCGGTTAGGACATACCTGAGTCAGATCACAAGTCAGAGTCCTACCGGTAAGTCCTCGGCTCACACGGCCTGGCTCCGGGCGCTGCCCTTCCCATGCCCGGTCTGCTGTAGTCACACTGGCTTCCTCGGTGCTGCACCAGTGTATCCGGCCCTTCTCGGCCACAGGGCCTTTGCCCTGGCCTCTGTCTACCTGGAGCACTCCTCTGGTGTCGCCCTGGCTCACTCCCTCCTTCAAGTCTCTGTTCAAACGAGATTGTCCCTGAGTACCACACCGAGACCCACACCACCCCTCCTCAATTCTTGCTCTGCTTTCTTCACGACGTTAACTACCACCTAACATACAAATACACTTAATCTTTTTCTTTCTTTCTTTCCTTTCTTCCTCACTTCCTTTCTCTTTCTCTCTTTTTTTGAGAGAGGGGCTTGTTAGGTAGCCTAGAGTGGCCTCGGATTCACACTGATCCTCCTGCCTTAGACTCCCCAGCGCTGGGAAACAGGTGTGTGCCACCATGCCTGGCCATATACTTGGTTCTTTTAAAATGTATTTTAATTTTTTAGTACATGTTTGCAGTACATGATTACATTCATCATGGGAAGTTGGTACACATACATAGCACATCTTAATTCTTTTTACTTCTCCCCTCCTATGCCCTCCAAGTCTTTTGGCAGAGAACCCACAGCCTGTTACATCGCTACAGAAGTCTTAAACTGAGATTTGGAAACTCAATTCGATGCTCAGAATATGTAATGAGAGGTGATACTGCCCCCTGCTGTACAGAACGGGAATGTCACCTTCCCACAACACAGAACACTCAATCTAGTGTTCACCAAACAAGTCGTTTGAGTCTGAAGATTCAGATGAAAATGTTACTTCTAAGTGATGTAGGTACTTTGATTTGCTTATAAACTATAAACTTATAAAGTTTTTATAAACTATAAGTTTATAGATTGAAAAGTAAAAATGCACCAAATTAAAAGGCAGAAAAAAAAAAGCAGTGCTCCAGGTGAGGATCGAACTCACAACCTCGGCATCGCTCCGCCCGCACTGTTATATAAGTACCGCGCGCTAACCGATTGCGCCACTGGAGCTTCAGCCGCACCCTCCCGCGGTTCAGTCCTTCAGTTACTCATACCCACGTGACCGCTGGCCAGCGCTCCCCTACATTGGATATGCAAATAGGATCTTTCGTTGACCAATAGGAGAAAGGAGATGACTAGCTCCGGATTCTCACGCCTCACAGGCTCTTGCTGTAAAAGGGAAAAGGCCTGGAACTGCTTGGAATGTGGGGCAGTGGCCTGCCAGAGGACTCTCCTCCTCATGAATATTTAGAAGCCAGGGAGGTGGGCCCTTAACCCTTTGCTGTCGGGCCGGCCGGAAGGCGGCCCCTCCCCCCTGCGGGCGGGAACAGGATATGAGCCCCGGCGGCAGGGGGGATGGGAAACCTCGGGCGACCGCCCACCGCCTCAAAGCTGCGACCCGACTGCCCCGCCCACTGCTGCCTCCAGAGCCGGGTGCCACCCACTCCGGAGACTGAAGGGTCGCTCGACCCAGACGTCCGGGATTTCTGTACCGCGTCTTGAGAGACCTCGAAGTCCAGACCCCCGCGTCCGGGCTAAAGGACCCTCAGGTGGCCAGCGCCCCCTCCTGGAGGTGGCAGGAGTCCGGCACATCAGCCCCGGTGGGACCCTGGAGGCCGAGCGTCTCGAACCCCGGTCTGAAGAACTCAGGATCTAGAACTGTAATTCGCTCAAGCGGTTCCCAGAAATCCGAGTGCAAGAGACCTTCGAGTTGGAAGAACTTAGGGTTCGGACCTCTAGCCCCCCAACAAGTCTGTTTGGGGCTGCAGCGTCCCCCATTTCAAGGGGACCCAGGAGTTTGGGACCCCGTGCGCTCCCGCTTCGAGGTGATTTGATCCCTGCGCCTAGAGTTAGGGGAACTCCGGAACCCGCCCCCCTAACGGCCCTACCTAGAGACTCAGGAATTTGAGTTCCCAGCGCCCCCATCTGAGTCTGAAGAGTCGAGGCTCCCAGCATCCCCTACTTAGAGCACCGAGAAATTCGGACTACTGGACCCCACTCCCAGGGACCCGGGATTCTGGCTCCTGAAGCCTGCGAGCCCGAAGTTCACGCCCCGGGGTCCCGGCTCCGCGCCTCCCTCCCTGGGGACCGCGATCGGGCAGAGCAGGAACCCGGCCCCGCGCCCGCCCGGCGCGGGCGGCTCCCGGGGAG
>NW_004955468.1:129953-148436 GCF_000276665.1 Chinchilla lanigera | reverse complement strand
TGCAAGGGGGTGGAAGCTCAGGGCCAGGGCCCCAGCGCGCAGCCCTCGGCGGGGGAGGGAGCTGTCTGCAGGACCCTGGCATCCGGTCCCCCAGCCTCCGCCCTCCCCTGGGACCCCGCGGCCTCCCGCCCACAGCTTTTCCCAGCCCTGCCCCTCGCCCTCCGCTCCAGCCAGAGCGTAGACGTTCCCAGGATCCCTGAGCCTGGGGCCGGGGCCGCAGGACTGTGGCTTCTGCGACTCTTGCTCTCCTCGCACTTCTTTGTCTCAACCTTTCCATCTTCTTTTCCACGCTCTTTACTTTTTCCCCTCTCCGTCACTTTGTCTGTGGTCCTCCGGCCCGTTAGTGGCTCCCGGAGGTCCCTCTCTGGATTTAGGCCGGTCCTCTAATTCCCAGTGCCCCCCCGTCTGTGAGTTTGGGCGGCAAGAAGACCTGTGGGTCCTCTACCCAAGGAGGCAACTTTCTGCAGGTGGCTGCTGTGTCACTCAGCCATGCCTGAAGGGGCCCGGGGACTCAGCTTGTCCAGACCCAGCCTCGGGTGTGGCCACAGAGGCGAAGCCTGCGACTGCCCAGCGGTGTGTGAGACTCGGACAGGTGAGCAGCCGAGGCAGGGGTGGAGCCTATGGGCGTTTGATCTTTCCTTCCTGCAAGCCCCCTGGGGTTGTGCAGGGTGACAGCCGCGCCCCGCCCCACCCACACAGAGCCCCAAGCTGGTGTTCCTAGTGACAGTTCAGAGGGGCGGGGCGGGGTGCAGTGCTCAGGGCTGTGAGAGGAAGTACCCCTTGACGGGTCAGGCTTCAAGGAGTTAGGCAAAGACCAGAGAGTTCCACAGCCGCGTGACAGTGTGTGCAAGGCCCAGAGCCGCTGCTTTAAATAATTGAGAGTGAGTAAATGTGAGTTGGGGGGGAGGTAAGATGAGATGGCAGGAAGACTGCAGGCTGGAGAGACAGGCCAGGGTCACACTGCACTGATTTGAGGAGTTTTGGGTGTTATCCTGAAGGGGTTGTACTCCTGGGGATGACAGGGTCAGATGGGAGGGTTAATAAAGATCTCCCTGCTGATGTATGGAGGTGAATTAGAGGTCTGAAGCCCGGGGAGAACCCAGATAGGACAGGACAGGACTGGACCAAGGCAGTACAGTAAGAAAGAGAGGAGGGAGCCTGTGGGAAAGTGGTTAGCCAGCTGTGGGAGTGTGGAGGCCATGGGAAGTGGAACTTGACTTCCTATTCCACATCCCACAGCCCCTGCCATGGCCTCCCCGCGAGGTTCTGGGAGCTCCACCTCCCTGAGCACAGTGGGCTCTGAAGGGGACCCAGCCCCAGGGCCCACCCCAGTCTGCTCAGCCTCCAGGCCAGAGCCCCTGCCGGGGCCCCCTATCCGCCTGCATCTGTCACCTGTGGGGATCCCGGGTTCAGCAAAACCCTCAAGGCTGGAGCGTGTGGCCCGAGAGATCGTGGAGACTGAGCGGGCCTACGTCCGGGACCTCCGCAGCATCGTGGAGGTGAGGCAGGCAGGCGACCCGGGGCGGTGCCCGTGGGCCAGGCCCTTGGCCCTGGTGACCTAGTCATCCCTGCAGGACTACCTAGGCCCTCTGCTGGACGGCAGCGGCCTGGGGCTGAGCATGGAGCAGGTGGGCACGCTGTTTGCCAACATCGAGGATATCTACGAGTTCAGCAGGTGAGGAGCGAGTGGGACAGGAAGGGGTGCTGGCCCCTCGGGGCTCGGGGCTGTGTCCCAACCTGAACCTTGGAGCCCCACTTGGCATAGTGGTGCACACCTGTAATCCCAGCACTGTGGGAGCTGAGGAAGGAGGATCACAAGTTGAGCCCAACGTGGGCGACCTAACAAGACCCCATCTCAAAATAAAAAATTTAAAAAGGGTTGAGGACGTAGCTCAGTGTGAAGACTCTGGGCTCAATCCCAGTAGCACCAAAAAAAAAAGAACCCTTGAAACCCTTTATCTCCCTCTTCGGGCTAGTCTGAGGGGCGTGGTGACCTCAGACAGGGATCACAGCACAGTGAGGGCTCAGAGTAGGGTCACAGAAGTCTAGGCATGCAGATGAGGTCCGCCATTCGGGACGGGGCCTGGCATGAGGGTGGAGTTTCAGTGCCACGTCCGGTCTGGGCTCATGGTGAACCTGAGAGTCATATGGTGTCCACAGATCACGACCACATGAGCCTTCAGATGACCACCTTGTCCTGGGAATGCCCAAGACATTCCCAACTTTCGCACTCCACAGCGCTCATCCAGGGACACTGTTTGGTCTCAGACAAAGCAGGATGGTTGGTCGCTGTCATGTGAGGGCTGTCAGGGCTTGTGATGCTCGAATCCCTTGAGGAGATTGCAGAATCTTAAGCTCATCCCTGGGACCACGGTGGCCTTTGTGGGCAGCACATGTCCCCTCACCCCAGCTCACACCAGCTGTGACAAACTTTCAGGCTGAGGGTCATGAAGCTGTCCGAGGACACAGTCGGAGGAGGCTTTGGTCTCCCATGTGGCCTCAGAGACCTTTTCTCGGCATGCAGTGTCCTTTTAGGGAGTCTAGCAGTCACTGAGTACCCAGCCCTGCAGGCGGTTGGGACGTCTCCCGGGGCCTCCCCTGGGGGATGTGGAGGCAGGGCAGGTGCTCACCCTCTGTCCCCTACAGTGAGCTCTTAGAGGACCTGGAGAGCAGCAGCAGTGCGGGGGGAATCGCCGAGTGCTTTGTGCAGAGGGTGAGCAAGCAGGCGGGCTGGGCCGGGAGGGGCCTCAGCGGGGGTCAGCAGCCTGTGCAAGGCTGGAGTGGGTAGGGGAGCCAGGACCTGGGTCTCCCTGACTGCCATGTCCCCCGCAGAGCGAGGATTTTGACATCTACACTTTATACTGCATGAACTATCCCAGGTGAGGGGCAGGGTGCCCCTGGGCCCCAGGCCGAGCCCTGAGCTGGTGTCCCAGCCCTCCCTCCTCTGCCCTGCCAACCCCCCAGTGTTATCCCTGCCGGACCAGGGTGCTAACTGACCTCTCCCTCACTCCCCCCTGACCCCTGCCAGACCCTGACTGCCCCCAAACCCTGGCCACTCGCGGACCCCTCCCAGCCCTACCCGCTGGAGCTGCCAGCCCCTGCTGACCCGTGCTGTGCCCCCAGCTCCCTGGCCCTGCTCCGGGAGCTGTCGCTGTCCCCGCCAGCAGCCCTGTGGCTGCAGGAGCGCCAGACCCAGCTTCATCACTCACTGCCCCTGCAGAGCTTCCTGCTGAAACCGGTTCAGCGCATCCTCAAGTACCATCTGCTGCTGCAGGTCGGCTTTGGGTCCTGGGGGCCCTGCTGGAGGTGGGGGGGGGTCTCACACCTCAGCCACGGGCTGTTTCTTCAAGAGGGGGCGTAAGAGTCCTGCAAGGCCTGAGACTTTTTTTCTACCTTTCTCTGCTCAGCTGTGCAGAGGGGGGCCATCTGGGCCCTAGAAACGGGCCAGTGGTGGTGTCGGGTCTTCCTGGCAAGAGAGGACTGGCACCTGGGATCCCATAGTCTCCTGTGCCACTCATTCTCCCCCTCCCGCCCTTTTCCTCCTCTCCCTACATGCCTGGTGCTGCCGGCAGGAACTAGGCAAGCACTGGGCAGAAGGCCCGGGTGCTGGAGGCCGTGAGATGGTGGAGGAAGCCATTGTGTCTATGACAGCAGTCGCCTGGTACATCAATGACATGAAGCGCAAGCAGGAGCACGCGGCACGCCTCCAGGTGGCCCAGGGTGGGGTGGGAGGCGAGGCCGGCCTCGGGGGGGCCATGAGGAGGATGGGGCAGTGCTTCAAGCCTTGGGGGGTTGGCTCAGTCAGCGAGTCCCCTTTTCCAACCCCCTACCTTGTCCTGTTCGTGTGTGCCACCCGCCCATACCTGCCTCTGTGCCTGGCGGGGCCCCTGCAGGAGGTACAGCGGCGGCTAGGAGGTTGGACCGGCCCAGAGCTCAGTGCTTTTGGGGAGCTGGTGCTGGAAGGTGCTTTCCGAGGTGGCGGAGGGGGCGGCCCCCGGCTTCGAGGCGGGGAACGGCTGCTCTTCCTGTTCTCTCGGATGCTGCTTGTGGCCAAGCGCCGGGGGCCCGAATACACATACAAGGGCCACATCTTTGTGAGTTGGGGATGGCTCGGGCTGCGCTGTCACAATGCACTGTGCATTTTGTATTCCTACGCTTATGTGCCTAAAGGGGTGAACCAGGGACAGCCTGGCTTGAGAGAATCACATTTTCTTGAGTTCAAGAATAGAGTAAGGCTGGGCATGGTGGCGCACACCTGTAATCCCAACCCTCGAGAGGCTGAGACAGGAAGATTGCTGTGAGTTCAAGGCCAGTCTGGACTTCAGAGTGAGACTGTGTTTAAAAAAATCAAAGAAGCCGGGCATAGTGGCACATGCCTGTAATCCCAGCACTCAGAAGGCTGAGGCAGGAGGATCTTGGCAAGTTCGAGACCAGCCTGGGCTACAAAGTGAGCACAAGGCCAGCCTGAACTGCATAGTGAGACCCTGTCTCAAAAAGACAAAAAACAAAAAAAAACAAATTTAAAATCAAAGAAGGAAATAAAAAAAAGAGAATAGGGGTGAGACCAGGTGTGAGACTGCAGGAGTGGTGATCCTGGCAGCCTCAGGGGCTGAAGTGGGAGGACCAGGAATTGTGTCTGGTCTGGGGAATTTAGTGAGATACTGTTTCAAAAGCAAGGAGCCAGGACATTGGGGATGTAGATCAGTGGTAGCATGCTCACCTGGCAACCATGAGGCTTTGGGCTCAGTCCATAGCATTACAGAGAAAAAGAGACAGAGAAAAGAAAGTAAGGGACCCCGGGCATGGTGGCTCACGCCTGTAATCCCAGCACTCAGGAGGCTGAGGCAGGAGGATCGTTGTAAGATCAAGACCAACCTGGGCTCCAAAGTGAGCTCAAGGCCAGCCTGAACTGCATAGTGAGACCCTGTCTCAAAAACAAAAACAAAACAAAACAAAAAAAAAATAGAATGGAAGAAAGTAAGGGGTCAGGTGGGGTGGAGGCCCACAGGAAAGGACTGGACGTGCCCATAGGCAGTGTCTTCCTGGGGAGCAGCGGTCCTGCTTCGTGATGGTGATAGGGGAGGGTCTGGCGAGGGAGAGAGCAGAGCCCAGCGGGTGGGGAGCAGTCAAACTCACAGGGTGCGTGTTTGGGTAGGGGCCCAACTCTGCCTCATGGCTGAGCTCTGACCTTGCTGTGCCCGCCCCCCCCCAGTGCTGCAACCTGAGTGTGAGCGAGAGCCCTCGAGACCCTCTAGGGTTCAAGGTGTCCGACCTGACCATTCCCAAGCACAGGCACCTGCTTCAGGTGAGCACCGGTGGGGCTGGCCAGGCAGTCGCCCCCACCCTGGACCTGCTCTTGGCTCCCTGGCTCCACCTACCCCACTCGCCCCCAGGCCAAGAACCAAGAAGAAAAAAGGCTGTGGATTCACTGTCTCCAGCGCCTCTTCTTCGAGAACCACCCCGCCTCCATCCCAGCTAAGGTAGGGCTCCTACCACAGCAGGGGGCCCTTGGAGTACCACACACACACACACACACACACACCCCCGCCGTAGTGTTAAAAGGCCTGATGAGGGCACACACACGTTTCTGTAACATGACTGCTAAAAGTGCAGAATTATGCTACCTGAATCTGAACCCTACCTCCACCACTCTTTCTGCATTGTGACCCTGGGCAAGTGACTTAACCTTTCTGGGCCTGATGTGAGGAAGCACCTATTCGTGGGAATGGCCATGGTGCTTGGGGCCAGCACTGGCTAACGTGCATCCTCGTCTGTTTCAGGCAAAACAAGTCCTCCTTGAAAACAGCCTGCACTGTGAGTTGGGACTTGGGTTGGGAGGATGCTCAGAAAAATTACTTCGAGGGAAAAAGTAGGCTGTTAGCCCCAAAACTCTCCCCACAGGTGCTCCGAAAAGTAAGCCTATCTCAGAGCCCCCAACACCCCCGCTCGGGTCTCCCCTACCTCAAGATACTAAAACTTTCACCCCTGGCCGGAGAAACACAGGTACATGAGACAGGGTGCTGAGTGTGGCCCCCTTCCCCCGCGGTGCCTGGAGCTGGACTCCTGACCACCTGTCCCCTGCCTCTCCCACAGCGCCATCTCCGGGACCCCTGAGCAGCCGCCGTGGCCGCAGGCAGTCTGGTGAGTTTACCGCCCAAGGTGAGCCAGGGGCTCGGGCAGGTATGGGCTGCTGACGTAACTCTGTCCTCCCCAGAGCCGGTGAAGGACTCTTTTGTCGAGTTTCCACAGAATGGTCAGTGACTGGCTCCTGTCTGTTTGTCTGTCCTTCCCCGGGGGGTACCCAGGGTGGATGGGGAGGAGGGGAGGAGGCAGCTCATAAGTTACAAGGAATCACACACAATCCTATATCTCACTGACTTTTCTCTTCTTGTCCATCCCCAGCTAAGCCTATATTCAAGGTAAGAAATGGCCCAAGTAGGATCTGAGAACCTGGACTCTTGGGTCTGACGGAGAAACTTAAATTCCAGAATCCTGGGTCTGAGTAAGAAACAGGATTGGGCCGGTCGTGGTGGCCCACACCTGTACTTGGGTGGCTGAGGCAGAAGCATTGCCCTGAGTTCGAGGCCAGCCTCGGCTACATAGTGAGTTCAAGGCCAGCCTGAAATGCACAGGAGACCCTGTCTCAAGAAAGAAGGAAGGGAAGGGGAGGGAAAGAAAGAAAGAAAAGAGAGAGGGAGCGAGCAAGGGAGGGAGAGAGGGAGAAAAAGAATGAATTGGGCTGAGTGCAGTGGCACCTGCCTGTAATCCCAGCTGTTTAGGAGGCTGAGGCAGGAAGAGCTCAGTTTTAAGCCCCAACTGAGTGACTTAGTGAGACCCTGTTTGAGAATGAAAAGCTGCTGGGGATATAGCTCAGTGTGAAGGCCCTGGATTCCACCTGAAGTACTAAAAAAAAACCCAGCTAGATAGAGATGTAACTTAGTGGGGTAGAGCACTTGCTTAGCGTGTGTGAGACCAAGTTTAATCCCCAGTACTGAAAAAAAAAGTTGGGGGGTTGAGGCTCAGATTCCTCATCTGGTAAGGAAAGGGACGGGGCCCTCTTGCTTCTTGCCTTCATCCCCGCTCCTCCGCACAGCATGCTGGCAGTGAAGGGGAGCTCTATGCCCCCTCAGAATCACAGCCACCAGTGTCAGTTCCTGCATCCGCTGAAGACCTGGAGGATGCTGGGCCCCCCACACTGGACCCCTCTGGAACCTCCATCACTGAAGAAATCCTGGAACTGCTGAATCAGAGAGGCCTTCGGGATCTGGGGGTGAGCTGGGCATTCTTGGGGCTCCAGGCTCCAGCAGGCAGAGCCAGGAACAGGGTGGTCAGTCCACCCTGGTATCTTCGGCTTCTTTCTGTGCCCACTACAGCCAGCCACCAATGACATTCCCAAGTTCCCTGGAGATTCCCAGGTGCCAGCCGACAGCGAAACCCTCACATTCCAAGCCCTGCCCAGCCGAGACTCTTCAGAAGAGGAGGAGGAGGAAGAGCTGGAGCCGGATGAACGGGAGCCTTCCCCACTCCACGTCTTAGAGGGGCTTGAGAGTTCCAGTGCAGTTGAAATTCCCGACATTCCCAGCCTTGCCAAGATTCCTGACGTACCCGACCTCCCTGAAATTCCCGAAGTTCCCCACCATCCCAGTCTCTCTGACATTCCCAGTGTTTTTGAAATGCCCCGCCTTCCAGCCATGCCTGACGTCCCCGATATTCCCAGTCTTTCTGATTCTCCTGCCCTGCCCGGTGACTCCTGGTTCCCCGGGCCTCTGCAGGAGCCGGCTGAGGCACTGACCACCAGGAGAGAACTGTTCCCAGGAAGCAGTCCTGGAAAACCGGGAGAGCCTACTTCAGGAAGCAGGGTCGGGCAGGCTGAGGAGGAAGAAGGGGTAGTGTTCCCAGATTTCCAGCCTCAGGCTATTGCCCAAACTCAGGGATTCCCAGGTGAGCTGGAATTCCGCTCTTGCTCCGAAATCCGGAGTGCCTGGCAGGCATTGGATCAGGGGCAGCTGGCCCGGGCCCGGCCAGGCTTCCCAGAGCCACTGCTGATCCTGGAGGACTCGGATCTGGGTGGAAGCAGTGGGAGTGGGAAGGCAGGAGCCCGGCATTCGGAGCGGGCAGCATCCCGTGTGCGAGAACTGGCCCGGCTCTACAGTGAGCGGATCCAGCAGATGCAGCGGGCCGAGACGTGGGCATCGGCCAATGCCCCCCGCCGCAGGCCACGGGTCCTGGCCCAGCCCCAGACAACCCCCTGCCCGCCCCAGGAACAGGCCGAGCCTGGTGAGCTCTGGGTATGTGGTTGGCAGAGGTGGCCCGGGCTGGGGCATTGGTGCTCACTGGGTCCTTTTGTCTGCACACAGGGCCCTTTCCCGCCTTTGGACACGTGTTGGTATGTGAGTTGGCCTTCCCGCTGACCTGTGCCCAGCAGTCTGTCCGCCTGGGCCCTGCTGCCCGTATTCAAGCTGCCACACCCTTGACTAAACAGAGAGGCCACCTGGGTGGCCAGAGTCTAAATGCTTCAGATTTGCCTGAGCAAGACCAACTGGACATCCACATTCCGGCTCCTCCAGCCTTGCCTGAGCAAGGAGCGCTCCACGGTGTCCCGACCCCAGCCACGTCACCCAGGCAAGGAGGCCCTGCAGACACCCAGCTTCCATCGGTTTCAACTTTGCCTGATCAAAGCCACCTGGAGATCGGAGTTCCAGCTGCCACTCCTGTGCCTGAGCCTAGAAGTGACGTGGATATACAGGTTTCATCCACGAGCTGCTCTTCTGGTCAAGGGTGCCATGTGGACATCCAAATTCCAACCACTCCAGCCGTGTCCAAGCAGGGAAGTTGTCCTGAGATCATAGTTTTAGCCACCACTCCTTTCGCCAAGGAAGAAGGCCACCTAGATAGCCAGAACCCAACCAACATCCCAGGGGCTGGAGAGGGAGGTCCCAGGGGTGATCAGTGCCCCGCCACTGTCTGCGGCCAAGCCATCAGCCCTTTGTTGAGGCCTGGAAGTAGCCTGGACCATCACCTCCCACCCAGCAACCCTCTGCCCTTGTCACATGACCTCCCGGATATTCCTGTTCCGGGTGCCTTGCCCCTGCCTGAACACGGAGGGAACCTGGACAGTCAAATTGCAGCGAGCTCACCTCTGTCTTTATCTGAGAACCTCCTGGACGTTCAGGTTCCAGCTGCCACCCCTTTGCCTCAGCCCCAAGGCCTCACGGACATTCAAGCCCAAGCCCTGCCTTCTTTGCCCAAGCAGGGCGACCCCCCAGCCATCCAGGGCCCCACTGCCACAGCATCGCCTCAGGAGCATGGCCTTGGAGACACACAGGCCGCCAAACTCACACCTGTGTTCAGGCAGCAAGAACTCCCCAACATGTGCATTCCAGCCACCACTTTACCTGAGCAAGACAGGTCCCAGGACATTCAAAGCCTGGTGCCCACCCCAGTCCAGACCACTGGGGCTTTATCCAAAGCAGGAGGCTCCTCAGGCTCTCTTGTTGCCAGGTCAGAGTCTACAGACTTGACCCCACCCCACAGCCCCCCGCCCCCTACCCGTCAGCTCCTGGGCCCCAGTGCGGCTGCCCTCTCAAGATACCTGGCAGCCTCATACATCAGCCAGAGCCTGGCTCGCAGACAGGGGCCTGGGGGAGAGGGCCCCCCAGCCTCCCGGGGCCCCTGGTCCTCTGCACCCACATCTCGAGCACCTTCACCCCCGCCCCAGCCCCAGCCCCCACCGCCCCCGGCCAGGCGGCTCAGCTACGCCACCACGGTCAGCATTCAAGTGGGAGGGGGGGGGCGGCTTCGGCCAGCCAAGGCTCAGGTCAGGTTGAACCACCCTGCTCTCTTAGCCCCCCACCCAGGAGCCTATGGGCCTTCACAGAGCCCAGGGAGCTCCTGATGCCCTTTCCCACATGTGATGCAAGATGTCAGGCTTCCCAAAAAGCAGTGACTTCAGCCAGTGCCACACACTCCCAGAATTTCACCCAGAAATCCTGACATGGGTCTAGAAGTGGGTGCAGCTTTGTAGCCCCTTGGACCTGTTTTCACACATGGCCCTTTTTGCTTTGATCAACAGGGATGAGGAAGGGATGTCATTAATATTTCGTTAACATGGAACTGTGTGTTTTCCCCTTCTGAATGTGTATGGGGGGTTTGACAAGATGTGATGACTGGGAAGAGCTGACAGAGTATGATCACTGGTTCTGAGAATTTGGGGGATCTCAAAAGTCTGAGGATTACTAGAAATGGGTGAGGATGTAGCTCGGCAGCACAGCGCCTGCCTGAGAATTACGAGAAATGGACCTGGTAATGTCAAGGTGTGTGACTTCAAGGCATTCACAAACTGTTCATTGGGAAATCCAGGTTAAGTCCCTCCCAGCTGGGGATACAGCTCATTGGAAGGTCAGTTGCCAATAAGTGCAAGGTTCTGGGTTCATACCCAACACTGAAAAAAAGGCCCTACAATCCCAGCACACAGGAGGCTGAGGGAGGAGGGTCAAGTGAGTTCAAGGCCAGCCTGAACTACATAGCAAGGCCCTATCTCAAAATGAAAAGCAGGGGGCTTACTCCAGGTAGATCCCCGAAGTTCTTTTTTTTTTTTTTTTTTTTGTCTTTTTGAGATGGTCTCACTATGTAGTTCAGGCTAGCCTTGAGCTCACTTTGTAGCCCGGGCTGGTCTTGAACATGCGACGATCCTCCTGCCTCAGCCTCCTGAGTACTGGGATTATAGGCGTGTGCCACTACACCCGGCTGAAGTTCATTTTCTTAGCAACTTAATGAGCATCCAGCTCTTGTCCCATGATTTTTTTCTTTTTTGTCTTTTTGAGACAGGGTCTGCTATGCAGTTCAAGCTGGTCTTTAACTCACTTTGTAGCCAAGGCTGGCCTCAAACTTGCAACCATCCTCCTGCCTCAGCCTCCCAAGTGCCGGGGTTACAGGTGTGCGCCACCATGCATAGCTCTCGTCCCACAATTATCCATTCATCTCACATGCCTGGCTGTTCTTCTGTCTTCCCCTCAGATGATTAACTTTTCGTCTTCCAAACTACTGTGTTACCTATATGTGCTGCTTATCCAACTCTCTACCCCTTTATTCTTCCACCCTTCCCCCATGTAACTTTCCATCCCTCCGGCAGCCCATCCATCCATCATTCTACCTGTCCATCTCCATCCTGCACCATCCTGCCCTCCCTCCACGTTTCATCTCTCATCCACCTCATTCACCCGTTTCCAAGTCCATTAGCCCATCTGTCCCTCGTCTGGGTTCTGGATCTTGATACTACAGAGCTTCAGAGACTGTTCCGTGCTGACACCAGGGCGGCTCCATCTTGGGGCTCTAGTTTCCCTTGGCAGTCCCCCCCACCCATGAATATCTTGTGCCCACCCACACACATCACATCCTTCACCGCCCCCCCTTGGGGACTGCAACAATTCCTCAACATACTCCCACAGAATAACTCAGGTCAGAGAGAGACAAAAGGCTTTTATGGTGGGGCTCTCCTGCCCCCTCCTTCCTGAAATGGTGGGCTCAGTGAGCATAATTTAAGCAGTTTAATGATAATAGCTGCTTCTATCAAATATTTAACATCTTGTGCTTTAGCACGCTAATCTTCCCTACAATTCTCCAAGGCCTCACTGTGTCATGGTGGTGAATTCAAGTCCCATCTTTTCTCCTTGGTGTGTGACCTTCCTCTCAGCCTGTTTGCTTGTGTACAAAATGACAATGCCTGTTTCCTGGCACTGACCCCAGCATCCAGTGAGCGTACCCTCTCACTCCCCAGATGTGCCTGAAGCCTCTGGCTCAGCGGGGAATCCATTCAAATCACCCACACACACATCTATACTAAGGGCCCGTTGAATCAGAACCTTCAGAGCAGAGCCTGGGAATCTGAATGTTAGCGGCTGGGTACTGGCACAGAGCTGGCTGAGAACTGACTAGCTGCGTACCATCAGCATTCCAGTCGGGTTTCTGTGAGCTTATTTGATTTAGGTCTTCACAATATCCCTAAAAGGCAAGTGAGGGTATGTTTTTGTTGTGTTGTTTTGTTTTTTGGTTGGTGCTGGGAATCAAACCCACAGCCTCATGCATGCTAGACAAGCGCTTTCACTGAGCTGCGCCCCCAGCTCCCATGAGGACAGCTTTTTTAGTAGCTCTAGGCATGAGGAAAGGCAGGGTCGGAGGAAGGGACCTGCCCGGTCCCACAACTGGGAGGGTGGAGAGGGCCAAAGCCTTGTGACCTCACTCAGGTCTGTGCTCTTAGATTTGTTGAGTGTGTACCCCATGCCAAAGTACCATTCTCACTGCCAGGGGCTCACGGGGAGCATCTGTGGCCCTGTGAGGTGAGCTTGTAGCCTGCTGCTCCCCGGGGACACGGGACTCTGGCAGTGTTAGGCAGCCAGCACAGGGCTGGCTCAATAAATGTTGGCTGGAGGCTTCTACTTCTTGTTTATTGAGTGACTGCTGAGCACCAGGGCCTGGGCCGAGTCCTGGGGGCCACAGTAGCTGAGGTGGCCTCCTCAGCCTACAGTGATCAAAGACTTCACTGCGGCCTTCCAGGGTCAGGACCGAGGCCGGCCCTCCCCTCCTCCATCCTGGCTGCACATTCCCAGCCGCCCCCAGCTGTACATTCCCAGCTGAAGAAAAGTTCCCAGCCTGGCTTGGGCTCCCAGCAGCGCCGGAATTCCCGGTATTCGAGGAGGCAGGGAGGGAGAAGGGGCTGTCTACTCCAAACCAGGAGTGGCTAAGGAGAGGCGGGCCCCCTCTCCAGATGTGTCCCAGCTGTGCTTCTAGGAAGGAGCTGGGAGCCTCAAAAGAGGTCTCTGAACCCTGCAGGAAAACCATAGGCCCCACCCTGTCCCTCCTCTGGGTGTCTGTGAATTCCATCCCTCCCTCCAGCCCAACTCCTACCTCTGTCCATGGCCCTAGTTCCCACTTCCTCAGGGATGCCCTTCTTGCTGGCCAAACATTATCTACCTGCTGGGGTGGCTTTTTCAGAGCTATACCTAAGACAAAGGGTGAAGCTCGTTGAAGTGTTGTATGCCTGTACTCCTAGAACTTGGGAGGCTGAGGGGCACTTGAGCCCAGGAATTAGAGGTGAGCCCAGCAACCTAAGCAACATAGTAAGATCTCATCTTAGACTATAGGGTTTTTTTGGTTTTGGTTTTTTTCCAGTACTGGGAATCAAACTCACGACCTTGGGCTTGCCAGGCAGACACTGCGCCGCTGAGCTAAATCCCCAGCCCAAGATCTCATCTTAAAGCAAAGGGTGGTGCCCACTGCCCTCCTTATCTCGGTAATACAAATGAACCCCAACTCCAATACAAAATCCATTGAGCTAGTGAACACTTTTTTGCCACCAGGATAGTTTACTCATCCAGTAACAAGAGGTCTCCTGTGTCACCAACCTCAGGGCCATCATGAAGACCCATCCTGGGAGGCTTAGGCTGGCACCTGACTGCTGCTCAGTCTGGGTACTTGGTCAGTGGCATCTCATCCAACCTTCCTCGACAGTGACATCGTTCTGGGCAGCCCCGCTTGGCGGTATGGCTCCTGTCTTAGGAAGGCCACATATGTACAAACAGGGCCATGGACAGTGAACCTGTGAAACTTCCCCCTCAACTGGCAGCAGGTCCTCCAGCTGTCTGCAGAGGCCGTCTGGAAGATTTCCACCGTCTCAACAGCAAAGTTCAGACTTCCTGTGGCTCCCTGGCTGTGGAATCACTTCCACCCCAGCTCCTCCTCCTCCTCCAACACCACCATTTTGAGACTGCTTGGAAGACGGGAAGTTGGTACAGT
This sequence comes from Chinchilla lanigera, assembly GCF_000276665.1. Classification (NCBI taxonomy): domain Eukaryota; kingdom Metazoa; phylum Chordata; class Mammalia; order Rodentia; family Chinchillidae; genus Chinchilla; species Chinchilla lanigera. The sequence goes on along the minus strand of NW_004955468.1, from coordinate 134,645 downwards.
CACTGCAATGTTCCCCCATCAGCGCGTGGCACAGCAGACGTGTTCAAGGGGCGTGGGTGAGCAGAGAGAACCATCAGGAAACGTAGTCGGGTGTGGTGGTACACAGTTGTAATCTCAGCCCTGGGGCAGGATCACAAGTTTGAGCCCAGCTTGGGTGACAGTCACCTAGTAGGACCCTATCTTTTTTTTTTTTTTTGTCTTTTTTGAGACAGGGTCTTGCTATGCAGTTCAGGCTGGCTTTAAGCTCACTTTGTAGCCCAGGCTGGTCTCAAACTCACAACGATCCTCCTGCCTCAGCCTCCCGAGTGCTGGGATTACAAGCATGAGCCACCACATCCGGCTGAGGACCCTATTTTAAACAGGGACGTAGGTGAGTATAAAAGCCCTGGGCTCAATCCCTAGCACAAGGACAAAAAAAGAAAAGGAAAGAATGAAGTTAATGGTCAGACTGTTCTAACTGATCTGGCTCAGATGTCAACACCCCCAGAACTCACACCATAGGGCTGAGCCAGGTACCTTTTGCTGGACAAAAGTGGAGTACTCTGAGCAGATGGCCCCCAAACTGAGGGCTGTAGGGCAGGGACAGGCACTACTGGACAGTCTGTGGCTGCCTAACATGGTATCAAGAACCTCAGCTGATTGCCCAGCTCAATGTCATTTCCACTTTTGTCTTCCTCTACAGCAGGAAGAAAAACTGAAGGGCACAGCAACACACCGCCACACATTCCCCACGTGCTGGGTAACTCAGCAAGACCTTGTCTCAAAAACAGAAAGTAAACTAAACATGGTAGTGTCTGCTTGTAATCCCAGCATTAGGGAGGTTGAGACCAGAGGATCACCCAAAGTTCAAGGTCAGGCTGAATTGAACATGACCCTGCCTCAAAAATCCAAAAATTAAATATAAATAAATAAAACAAAAAGGAAGACTGAGGGTGTGGCTCGGTGTAAAGGCTCTAAATTAAATCCTTCGTACCACAAAATACAAAACTTTTTGGCCAGGCAGGCATGGTAGTACACATTTATAATCCTGTAATCCCAGAAACTGAAGCAGAAGGATCCCTGTGAGACTAGGCTGGGGATTGGTTTTGAATTCAAAACCAATCTGAATTGTGTAGCAAGACCAAGACCATTTCAAACAATAAGTAAAACAAACAAAGCCTCTTAAAACCGACACAGCCCTCACTCTCAGCTGCTGACTTCACAGATCCTACCCAGGCAGTTTGTCCTTGGTTTCCTTGTATTACAGATTACAACTGACCTTGTACACTTCCTCTGTTTTTCCTGCCAGTAAGATAGCAGTGGGGATGGGTGTATTGCAAACCCAGAACTAACACAGCGGGAGGCAGGAGGATCACTTGAGGCCATGAGTTTAAGATCAGCCTGGGCAACACAGTGAGACAGTGCCTTAAAAAACAAAAACCCATAATGAAACTGAAAAAGCTGGCACCCAGAAATAGAATGTAATAAGGAGAGGTTTCTTAGCATGTTTCAGGTTCTAGGTTTGATCCCCAACAGTGAATAAAAAACAGCAGTAAAGACAGGTGGGCGTGGTGGCACATGCCCGTAACCCCAGCTTGGGGGAGGCTAAGGCAGGAGGAGCGCTGTGAGTTTGACCTCAGCCTGGACTACAAAGCTACCTCAAGGCCAGCCTGAACTGCATAGTGAAACCATGTCTCAAAAAGACAAAAAAAAGAGGCAGGACTGCCTTGAGTTTGAGGTCAGTCTGGGCTATACGGCAAGACCCTGTTTCAAATAAAACAAAACCTCAAAAACAGCAGCGAAGGGACTAAAAAGATGGATAATGCCAGGTGTGGTGGCACCTGCCTGCCTGTAGCCCCAACTACTTGGGAGACTGAGGTAAAATAGACTGAGGAATTTAAGGACACCCATGGCAACTCAGTGAAACCCTATCTCAAAATAAAAAGCTGGGGTATGGTAATATATGCCTGTAATCCCAGCACTCTGAGAGGATAAAACAGGAAGGGATTACAAATTGAAGCCAAGCAGGGCAATTTAGTGAAATCTTATCTCAAAGTAAAAAATGACTAGGGATAGAGCTGTGTGATGGCTTGGAACCACAAAAATAAACAAAAACATAAAAAGCAAAAGGGATAAGAATGTAGCTCAATGTGAAGACATAGAGTTCAACCCCCACCACCACAAACCAATGAGACATTTAAGATAGGCTGCGATGCATGCACACACCCCCCGCCACCTCGGCTGTGCCTGCACACTGGACTCTACTGGAGGCGTAGGGAAACAGTGCATCAGCTTCTACCTGCCACTTACACCCATCCACACTTCTGGAAGGGCTAATATCAAGGCTGGCTACAGCCCTTTCTTGTATTCTATCTAATCAGAGACCCACTAGCAGAGACCACTGCATAGTTCTTGCAACCTTAAAATTCCGTGTTTATTACAAAGGTCAATGGTGATTCTTATGGTGAGCTTATCGGTAGGATTTCTGGTAACGAGCACGGGCACCAGGGCCTCCAAACTTTTTGGATTCGCAGCGACGGGGATCAGCTACCAACAGGGTCCGGTCGTACTGGATGAGAATATCTTTGATCTCTTTCTTGGAAGCCTCATCCACATCTGGAGATGAGAAACGGTGAAGATTTAGATAATCTGAATCCCTGTCGTGGCACCTACTCACCCACTAGGAAGGACCCACCTGTACTTACATTTCTGGTAATAGGCCACGAGGGCTTTGGAGATGGACTGGCGGATAGCTACAAGGAAGACACACAGTGCGAAGACAGATCAGCTTTGTGAAGCCCCAAGACGAGGGCCTCAATCCCAGGACCAATTTATAACCATCTGCCTAGGTCCTGGGACTTACCATAAATCTGGGCCACATGACCACCACCCTTCACACGGACACGGATGTCAACACCAGCAAACCGCTCCTTGCCCAGAAGCAGAACAGGCTCCAGTAACTAGTGAGACAGGAATAAACACTTTTATTTAAAGTCACAACCTGGGGCAGCTTAGGTGCATTACTGGGCATTCCTCTTTATCTGTGTGGTTGCTACTACCACCTGCCTCAATAAACAAGTGGAGGCGAGGGGCAGACTGTCACCACACTGCAGCTTCTGCCATATTCTTTCACTAGTTCCTGTGTGGATGCTTCTGTTTCGTCTGCCTTTGATCTCAGCTCACAGGATCTCCCTTCTCCCCTTTCTCTGGGCTCCATGTCCCAGCCTCGACCACTTGGAGTAGTTTCTGTTTTTGTTTTGGAACTGGGAATCGAACTCAGGGCTTTGTGCTTACCAGGCAGGCGATGTGCCTCTGAGCTATCTTCCCAGCCCTGGACTAGTTTCTAGTAACTAAGTCCAAACCACATCACTGTAAGTCTGGGACACATGACCATCTTTTCACTGATCTGGGGGCTCCAGGAGGGTAGGACCTATTGTCACCTGGGTTACTGCTGATTCTAAAGCTCAACACAAGACTGCACATACACATGCTTTAAATAAGCTGAGAGCCAATAACGACCACAATATTCAGTACCTGCCATATAAAGGAATCTCAAACATTTTATTACTTTCTAACTCACTCTGTAATCTAAGTCTCTTTCCATTCACAGCCAAATAAAGGGAGAGATCCAAACAAGGATCTGAGGAATCCCTTTCACAGACAAGTATTTAAAAAGGCTTCAATTCTCTTCTGTTCTTCTAACACCATCTACTACCTAACATCCAGACCCGACTTCAGACACTCGAGACTTCTCAGAACAGAACATTAAACCTTGTCCTAAGGTAACCCATGCTCTTGGGAAAACACAACCCGGGCCTCATAGCTCGCTGTTCCCCTTGCTACTGGTCCCTTCGGTTGGGTCAGCTTCCAAATAGCTCAGTTTGCAAAGTATCCACTTAATCTTCAACGCCGTTTTCACTTTCTCAATTCCCTTTTACATCTTCTAAAGCCAGACACAGCTATATTACTTGGTGGATTTTTCTTCCCCCAAGGCGGCTTGTGAACATCATCTAAAGCACCCCGTCTCCGAAGTGCCCTCCACCCCACGCCGTCCCAGACTCCAGCACCTTGTACTGCAGCGTGCGCGGCTCGATCATCTCCAAGGGACGCCCGTTCACCTTGATGAGACCATTGCCCCGTTTGCAGTGTGCCACGGCTGTGGCTGTCTTCTGTAGAAAACGAGGAGACAGCGGGGCCATGTGAGCTTTGCGCGCCCCGGCTGTCAGGCCGACCCCACACTCCTACCCATCGGATTCCGCCAGACCCCGGCCTCCCCGCCACACCACCGATCCAGCGCCTGGCCCACCTTGCGACCGAAGACCTGCACGGACTGCAGCGGGCCCTTAGACGGCATGGTTGCTAGCGCGGACCAGAGATCCTCACCGCGCGGCGCCGCAACCGGAAAAGGGAAGCTCGGGGCCACCCAAGCCGCTTTTCAGGGTTTGCGCATGCGTCTTGAGCGCCTCATCACGACAGGAGAGAGCTTTACGGCTCACCTTTAGTTCGGGACGGGGCCTCTGATAGTGGCGTGTAGGGCCTCTGGGAGAGGAGAGGGCGGGCCCGAGAGGGGAGGGCGGGCCTGGGGGCGGGGCGATAGAGTTGGGCGGGGTTTGGTAGATTTGGTCGTTTGGGGTTTCTACCTGCTCTCACTGGCCTTTCAGCTCTTTTTTTTTTTTTTTTTTTTTTTTTTTTTTTTTTTTTTTTTTTTTTTTT
>NW_004955468.1:109925-129853 GCF_000276665.1 Chinchilla lanigera | reverse complement strand
CCTCAGCCTCCCGAGTGCTGGGATTACAGGCGTGCGCCACCACAGCTGGTTTCAGCTCTCCCTCCGCCCCTCTCTAGGTCGACTCTCAGCCTCTAACCAGGCAGTGTTCCTCCCCTCTGGACTTCCTTCTCCTAGAATCCCCTTCCGAGTCTGCTGATGGGGAAGCACGCTGCGAGAACTCAAGCCGGATTTCCAGAATCCCAGCCCGCAGAACCCTTTTTTTTTTAGGGTCCTCTCCTAGTTCCTTTTCCCTCTCAGAGCTCCCTCCCCTAGAAAACTACCTTCCACCAAAATTTCCTTCCTTTCATTTTCCTCTCCCAGAATCCTTCACCCAGAGACCTCCCTCAAATCTCTTCAGCTCCCTCAACCTAGACTCCTTTTTCTCCTTGAATCTCCTTGCACTCAAGGCCCTCTTCTCGAACCTAGTCCTCCTCCCCAGAATCTTCCTCTTGGGCCCCACTTCCCTGGAATCCCTCTCCAGGACCTCCCTTTCCTCCACACCCACCTTTCTCAGGACTGCCCCCCCCCCAGCCTTTCACATCTTCCTCTCTGAGGCCCCTTCCCAAATCTGCCTTTCCCCAGACTTTCTGTCCCTGAGAACAGTTCTTTCCCCACCGACCCCTCCCTGAGAATCATACCCCACCTCACCCCCAGGAGCCGTCCTCTTCAAGGTCCCTGCCCTAGCATTGCTTTCTCCAGAACCCCCTAGATCTGGCCAGGTGTGGCTTACAGTTGTAATCCCAACACTAGGAAGGCTGAGGTAGGAGGATTGCTGCAAGTTCAGGGCCAGTCTGGGCTAAATATTAGTTCAAGGCCAACCTGAAGTATATAGTTTGTCTCAAAAAAGAAATACACAACACCCTAAATCATCTCTTTACTTTTCCCCAAATCACCTTCCCCTCTAGGCTTCTTCCCCCCCAAAGGAATTCTCCATCCCTGGTCCCTCAGTACCATCTGAGGAGCTCCAGGTTTAGGTTGTCCCCCGAGTGTTCTCACCAGCCAAGGAGCTCCCCACCACCACCAGGGGTAGAGTTTCCTGCAGTTTCTCTGCCATCACAGGGTCTGAGGTTCCCACCTTATCAGAGAGAGTGGAGACCAGGTTAAGATCAGAGGCAGGAATTGCCACGAGTTTGAGGCCAGCCGGGGCTACATAGTGTGAGTTCAAGGCCAGCCTGAACTACATAGATCTTATCTCAAAAAACCAAAACCAAAACAAAACAAAGATCAGAGAGCGGGGCAGAGGCCACAGGAATGATCCTTCAGCCCAGAGTCCCCCTACTAACAGAAAAGAGAGACGGAAAGACAGACAGACACAGCAGGGCAGGGAGAAGGAAGATGGGAGCACCTGGAAACATCCCAGGAAGGATACACAGAGACAGCAAAAGACAGAGGCTGAAAAACAAAAAAAGAAGAAAAAAAGAAAAAGACAGAGGCTGGCACATAGGGAGAAAGGTAAAGGGATCAAGGTACTAAGGGACAAGAGAAAAGAGAAATAAACTGGGCGTGGTGACGCCCGCCTGTAATCCCAGCACTCCGGAGGTTGAGGCAGGAGGATCACTATGAGTTAGAGGCCTGCCTGAACTGCATAGCGAAACTCTTGTCTCAAAAAGACAAAAAAAAAGCTGGGCATGGTGGCGCACGCCTGTAATCCCAGCACTCAGGAGGCTTAGGCAGGAGGATCTCTGTGAATTTGAGGCCAGCCTGAGCTACAAAGTGAGCTACTCAAGGCCAGCCTGAACAGCATAGTAAGACCCTGCCTCAAAAAGACCAAAAAAAATAAAAAAAAGAGAGAGAGAGATTCAGCCAGGCGTGGTGGCGCATGCCTATAATCCCAGCACTTGGGAGGCTGAGGCGGGAAGCTGAGGCAGGAGGGTCGTTGCGAGTTCCAGACCAGCCTGGGCTACAAAGTGAGCTCACAGCTGGCCTGAACTGCACAGTGAGACCCTGTCTCAAAAAGAAAAAAAAAAAAAAAAAAAAGAGAGAGAGAGAGAGAAAAGAGACAAGGTCAGTCAGAGATGGATTCAGAAACCACAAGGCCAGTGGCAGAGATGCAGAGGCAGAGCAGCCAGCCCTCAGAGAAGAAAGACAAATGCAGGCAGGCATGAAGGCCTGGAAATACTTGAGACAGAAATAGAAATTTAGCCAGGCGTGGTGGCGCACACCTGTAATCACAGCACGGGGGAGGCTGAGGCAGGAGAATCGTTGTGAGTTCCAGACCAGCCTGGGTGACAGAGTGAGCTCAAGGCCAGCCTGAACTGCACCATGAGACCCTGTCTCAAAAAAAAAAAAAAAAAAAAAAAGAAGAAGAAGAAGAAGAAATAGAAATGCAGCTGGAAAAGAAGTCCCCCCATGCACCTGCAGACGCAGATGAGGCAAAGCGCAGCGTGTTCCCAGGTGAGCACAGGCCCCGAGGGCACACACTCTCTCCTCAGGGACCTGATGGGGCCAGCAGTTAGTTCAGAGCTCTCTAGCCCTGTGGGCTGATTTTCACGCCCTTGGCAGTTCTTGCTTCTGCCCTTAGCTTGGGGGCCTTGACTCCTCTGGGATCACCTATCCTCCCCTGCTTCTTGGGGCACATTCCCTCAGTGTCTGTGACAGGGCACGGTTCCCCTCACCTACTCTGGCCTTGCTAACCCCCTCCCTTGCCCCATACTTCTCTTCTTGAATTGTGGACATGGACAGAGGGCTCATGTAGCCTTTCTGGACCATTCTCCCGCTGTGGGGTGGAGGAAGAGGACCGCCTAGGACTCCCTCTACCTCTACTGGAAAAACTTTGTTTTTTTGGTACTGGGAATCTAACTCAGGACCTTGCGCTTACCAGGCAGGTGCTTGTGCAACTGAGCTATATCCCGGGCCACTGGAGGAACTATTTTTACTTCCTCCCAGCCAGCATGAAGATACTGGAAAGAAGGGGCAGAGCCAGAAAATGGAGATGGAGGGTATTTGAGGAAAGGCCAAGCTCCCTTCACCAAGATCTGATTCTCCTCCTTACCCACAAATCACAGGGAAACAGAGGGGGTAACTGCACCTTCTATACCCAAATGATCCGGACAGGGTTTCGGTAGTCCTTCCTGAAGTGGGCACTTTAGAGAGACTCCTCCGGGCTCTGCATGACGCATCCTGAGCGTGAGGCAGAGGCAGTGGGAATGGTGTTCTGAGTGTCAAGCTCTTGACCCACTCTCCAGCCTGGACAGATGATTCCAGTACCCAGAACTGTGACTGTCCTATAATAATAAATGATGATGACATAATAATAAAGGATGGTGACAGTTACAGCTACACTGAAATAATGCTTAGTCTGTGCCAGGCACTAGACTAAATACGCTTACTAGTTTATCTACTTTTCGCACAAAAGGGGTAGACAAGAGATACCATGTGTGGATGTGAAGGTTTTCTGCATTAGGACCCTACATCTACAAGGACAATATTTACATCCTGGACATTGTGTATGTATTTATTTATTTATTTTTGCCTTTTTAAATTTTTAAAATTTTTTAGTATATATATATATATATATATATATATATATTTTTTTTTTGCCTTTTTGAGACAGGATCTCACTGTGCAGTTCAGGCTGGCCTTGAGTGCACTTTGTAGCCCAGGCTGGTCTCAAACTTGCAACGATCCTCCTGCCTCAGCCTCCCAAGTGCTGGGATTACAGGCGTGCGCCACCACACCCAGCCTTATTCATTTATTTTTGAGACAGGGTCTCAGGATGCAGTTCAAACTGAACTTGAACTCACTATGTATCCTAGACTAGCCTCAAACTCTCACTTTGACCCTCCTGCTTCTACCTCCTGAATGCTGGTATTAACTGCACCACCACTCCAGGTTCATCATCCTGGATATTATGGATGGACACATTGTCTATTATGGACATGTTTGTCAACTGCTAGCAGATGGTAGTAAAAATCATCACAGTATTTTAAGGAAAGAGTATCTTTTTACTTTTATATTTTTATTTATCTATGATCGGGTTGTACCCTGTTGCCCAGGCTAGCCTTGAATTTCTGGACTCAAATGATTCTCCTCCCTCAGCCTCCCAGTGTCTCTCTCTCTCTCTGTGTGTGTGTGTGTGTGTGTGTGTGTTTGTGTCTTTTTGAGACAGGGTCTCTCTATGCAAGTCAGGCTGATCTTGAGCTCACTTTGTAGCCCAGGCTGGTCTTGAATTCACAAGGATCCTCCTGCCTCAGCCTCCTGAGTGTTGAGATTACAGGCATGTGCCACTACGCCTGCCTTGCAAATAGCATCTTTTTCTAACTTGCACATAGGTACAATATGGGCCAGGGTCATCCATTAGGGTAAAGATATTTGGAGCCCCATTTTGGAGTAGAAGAAACTGAAGGGCAGAGATGTGAAAGGGGTTGTCACAAATCAGAAATCTTGGAGATGATCCCTTGGGCCCCGCAGATGTGTCCTGCTGAGACTCTAGGGCACTTCAGCCTGGTGCTGTCCGTAACTGGGTCTAAGGACGGCCCATCTGCGGGGGATTCTGTGCCCTGGCTACAGTGCCTGTTGGATGCTCTGAGCTCCTAGCGGTGGCTGGCCAGCCAGGGTTCTGCCTGCCCTCTCTGAAGGACAGCCCCAGAGAAGTGTTGCATCTCTCTGGCCAAACTTTTGGAGTTATTATAGGGGCTTGTGACTGGCACCTTCTTACAGTATGTGCCTGGGTGGATGGAGACTCTTAGGTACTCCTGGAGAAGCTGGAAAGAGATAGAGACAGAGACAGAGACGGGGACAGAGAAAAGCCACCGAGTCCCAGCTCCCCAACCCTAAACTGCCACTTCCTTCTAGGCCAGACGACCCCATCTGGAGCCCCAGCTGACAAGGGGAGAGGTGAAGAGGGAAATAGGAAGTGAAATCGAAAATCTAAGGCTGAGCTCCTGGGCCAGGGAGCTGGATAAACTGTCCCTACCTGCTGCCCCCTCTCTTTCTGCACTCTCTCCTCTCCTAGGAAGGGACAGCGCAGCGCACAGGTGTCCTCTAATCTTATCTCCATCTCTTGAGGTCTGTGACTCACATCCCTGGCTGCAAATAATTACCACCTGGAGAGCTCTGCAGTAATACTGATGGCCAGGCCCCCATCCAGAGAATTTCATAATTGGTCTCTGGTGGAGCCTACACACGCGCGTGCGCGCACACACACACACACACACACACATACACACACACGTTAGTTTTAGAAAATTCATTGATGTTGCATAATTTGGCAAATGTTTATAATTTATTCTTTTGTCTTCTTCCTCCTGGCTGGACTTGAACTCATGATCCTGTCTCAACCTCCAAAGCGCTGGGATTGCAGACATGTGCCTCTATGCCTGGTTTATAATCTTTTAAAAAATTTTTTTATTTTTATTTTTTCTGGTTTATAATCTACATTTAAAAAAATAAACTTTACCCAGGGATATAGCTCAGCAGCACAGCCCCTTGCTTAGCAAGTGCAAGGTTCTGAGTTCGATTCTGGGTATCACAAAAAAACCTTTATTAAGGCCTAATTTACATACAGTAAAGGGGACCATATTATGTGTATATTTCAGTGAGTGCTGATAAATATATCTACCTCTCATTGTCCCTTCCCAGTTAGTCTCCACCTTCAACTCCAGACACCCACTGATCTGCTGTCTGTATAGATAGGTTTTGCTTGCTCTAGAGTTTCATGTGGCTGGGGATGTAGCTCAAAGGCAGAAGTGCCTGCCTGGCAAGCTCAAGGTCCTGAGTTCGATTCCTGGTACTAAAAAAAAAGTTTCATGTAATGGAATTATACAGTATATATCCGGTGTCAGGCTTTTCACTCGCATGTTTTGGAAATTCATTCACACGTGTTTTACTGGATTTTATGGCATGGATGGAGGTACCACAATTTATCTGTTCTCAGCTGAGTGTGGTGGTGCACGCCTGTAATCCCAGAACTCGGGAGGCTGAGGCAGGAGGATCACTGTGAGTTTGAGACCAGCCTGGGCTACAAAGTGAGCTCAAGGCCAGCCTGAACTGCATAGTGAGACCCTGTCTCAAAAAAACAAAACAAAAGAAACAGCAACAACAAAACCAAAAAAAACACAATTTATCTGTTCTTCTCATAATGGATATTTGTGTCCTTTCCAGTTTTTCTTTGGTTATTACGTCTCTATTTATCACTCTATCTCTCATTAAGTACAGTATTCTATTGTGCAAAGTCCCTAAGTTGTTAGGGCTGAGCTCCAACTTGTTACCTTTCTGCCTCAGGCTCCCTGGGTGCTGGGTTTACAAGAGTGCGCCACACCAGGCTAAAAGCTCTGATTTTTAAAAATCCTCCATAGGTGTGTGTCACCTGTACCTGTCCTTTTTGAATGAATTTAGGGAGACTGCCAAGTAATAAAGGGCTTTAGGGCCACCCAAGCTGCTGTTTTTTTTTTTTTTGTGTGGGTTTTTTTTTTTTTTTTGTCTTTTTTCAGACAGGGTGTCGCTACCCAGCTCAGGCTGTCCTTGAGCTCACTTTGTAGCCCAGGCTGGACTCCATCTCGCCACGATCCTCCTGCCTCAACCTCCCCAGTGCTGGGATTACAGGCGTGCGCCACCACGCCAGGCTAAACTGCTGCTTTTAATTTAGTTTATTTTTCTGAGCTTCAGCTTCCACTTCTGCAAAATGAGGGTACCTATCTTTTAGGTATATGTAACGGTGCAGGGGATAATACGCAAATACCTCACTAAATTAAATCACGAATTTCAGGGTACAAGCGGACGGGTTCCAAGAGGAAAACCTTACTCCCGTTGACCCTCCCAAGATGTCGGTGCCACCCTCCGTTTTAACCCAGATTGTCACTCTCAAGATGGCGTCCGGAAGTACGTCACCTGGGGGGGGGCCAGATCCGGAAATCTCGCGTTAGGCGAGGCCAACGGGTAGCTGTCGCGAGAGTTCATAAGGCCCCCTAACCCAGCGTCGGGCAAAGAGCAGCTGGTACGGAAGGCGAGGGTGGAATCAAAGCGTGAAGGCCAGTGTCTAGACAACCCTGGGGATGCTGGGGGCCGGGGAGATGTAGAGACCGAATTTGGATTCTCGGGATGTGTTAGCAAGTGGCATTCCCCGCTCAGGTCTGGTATTGCCAGAACGAGGCTGCCGGAAGTGCGCCAAGGGATTTTCCTTTTCCCAAGGAACTTGCGGGGAAACTGAGGCTCGGGGTGGGGCTCCGGAGTATGGGATGCGCTGAGGCCAAGGTGTTTCTCTACAGGAGCAGAAGATGTCGGACAGCGAAGACAGCAACTTCTCGGAGGAGGAGGACAGCGAGCGCAGCAGTGACGGCGAGGAGGCCGAGGTCTGTGGCTGGGTCCCTGGGGAGCCATTGCGCGTGGGGACAGGACTTGGACAAGAGGCCCCTGGGTGTTCAAAGCGACTCAGAACGGGCTGGGGCATCTAGGAGCTTCCAGATTGTCCGGAGACAGAGAAAAGAGAGCAGATCAAAGTAAAGAAGAGGGACAAATTGGAAGGGTGCATCCAGTACAGTGGACTAACAGGCCGTGTTTTTTTTTTTTTTTTTTTTTTTTTTTTTTTTTGAGACAGGGTCTCGCTCTGCAGTTCAGGCTGGTCTTGAGCTCACTTTGTAGCCCAGGTTGGTCTCCAACTCGCAACGATCCTCCTGCCTCAGCCTCCCAAGTGCTGGGATTACAGGCGTGGGCCACCACGCCCAGCAGGCGTTGTGTTTAGAGCATCTGATGAGTGTGTATAGGAAGGACTGTTAGCTGTTTTTATTTTTTGATGTGCCCACATCCTAGAAATCTGTGTGGTACCTACTGTACCACAATTCTCTATTATTTGGGCTATACCAATAAACTAAATAGATTTTATTTATTTACTTATTTATTTATTTTGTCTTTTTGAGACAGGGTCTCGCTATGTAGTTCAGGCTGGGCTTGAGCTCACTTTGTAGCCCAGGCTGGTCTCGAACTCGCAACGATCCGCCTGCCTCAGCCTCCTGAGTGCTGGGATTACAGGCGTGCACCACCACGCCCGGACACAAAATAGATTTTAAAGTGTAGGGGCTGGGGATTTAGTTCTGCGGCACAGCATCTGCCTGGCAAGCGCAAGGTCGTGAGTTCGATTCCCGGTACCGGAAAAAAGAACAAACAAAAAAAAAAAAGAAAAGAAAAAAAAAGTGTGAATGTAACATGTAAATAAAACATGTAAATAAATGTATACTTGTAAATGTAAATAGACATAACTGATAAGTAGACTACATACATGTTGACTATTCCTATTATGAACATTTAAAATGTTCCCAGCTGGGTGTAGTGGGACACACCTATAAATCCCAGCACCCAGGAGGCTGAGGCAGGATTATGCCACGAATTTGAGGACGGCCAGTCTGGACCATGTAGTGAGTTCAACATCAGCCTGGACTACACAGCAAGACTTTGGCTCAAAAAAAAAAAAAAAACTTAAAAAATATATACATACACACACATATACATACCGACATATACATATATACATACATGCATATACACAAATAAGTAGAATGTTCCCCAGTCACAAACTTTTTTTTCTCCTTGTACTAGGACAATGATGGTGAATCATAGAGATCAAGTGCCAAACTACAACACAAAACCCACTTATTTGTCACAAAGTGCCAACACTGCAATTAAACCTGAATACTGAAGTTTTGTTTTTTGTGTGTGTACAGGGAATCAAACTCAGGACCTTGCGCTTGCCAGGCGGGCGCTTGTGCCACTAAGCTATATCCCTGGCCTTTTTTGTTTGTTTGTTGAGACAGGGTCTTGCTATGTAGTTCAGGCTGGCCTTGAGCTCACTTTGGAGCCCAGGCTGGTCTTGAACTCGCAATGATCCTTGATCCTCCTTCCTCAGCCTCCCAAGTGCTGGGATTACTGGCGTGCGCCGCCATGCCCGGCCTGAAGTTTAGTTTAGAAAAAAACTTAGTCTTTTTTGTCTTTTTTAAACTCCTTTTTGCGTTTTTTTATTTTATTGGTACATTTTAGATATACATAGTGGCAACTTTCATCATAAGGAACTTGGACCTGTACATGGCATACCTTTCTCTTTTTCCCATTCCCCTCCCTAATATTTTTTGTCTCAAAAGAAAAACACAATAACACCTGTGCCATAGCCTTGCCACCACTGTACTTTACCATTGAGCTACATTCCCCAGACCTTAGATCTGGAACTTTTTTTTTTTTTTTTTTTGGAACTTTTAAATGATGTCATAAATGGAAAATTTTACACCTGACTTTATGTGACAGATTGAAGTCTAAACACAAGTGCACTAAAAATACTGTATAAAAATTACCTTCAGGATAATGTCTAAGGTGTATATGAAACATAAATGTGTTTCATATTTGTTCTTGGGTCTCATCCCCAAATAGGTCATTATATATGTGCACTTATTCCAGAATCCTAAAAAATCTGAAATCTAAAACACCTCTGGTCTCAAGCATTATGAATGAGGGACACTCAGCCTGTGGTAAGCTACAAGGTGCCTAGAGAAAAATAGAACAGAGAAAGGGAATAGGCAGTCCTGGGTGGACTTGGAGTAGGGTGGTCAAGATGAGTTGGAGAGGATGTCATTTGAGCAAGGCTTGTTGGACGTGAGGGAGTGAGTTGTGTGGGTATCTTTTTTTTTTTTTTTTTGTACTGGAAATTGAACTCAGGACCTTGCACTTGCCAGGCAGGCACTTGTGCTGCTGGGCTATATCCCCGGCCCTGTGTGGGTATCTGGAAGAAGAGGGTTTCAGTAAGTAACCACCAGGTGCAAAGTTGAGTACATGTCTGCCTTGTGTAAGGAGAAATGAGGAGAAACAAAGGTCCAGTCTGACTGGATCAGAGTGAGTACAAGAAAGGAGGCAAATCATGTAGAGTTGTTTTCCTTTTGACACTGGGGAGTTTTTCTTTCGAACCAGAAATCGAACTCCAGACCTCGAGCTTGCCAAGCGGGCACTGTGTCACTGAGCTGTATCCCTGGTCCATGACACTGGAGATTGAGTCCAGGGAGAGCTAAACTCTATCCCCAGGCCTTTTTTGAGGCAGGCCTTTGTGATTTTCCTGCCTTTACTTCTGAAGTAGCTGAGATTACAGGTGTGAGCTGCCATGCCCAGCTAGGATTTCCTCATTAAGTTACGAGGAGAGGTTTATTTTGGTTGGTGGTTTTGGTCCCAGGTCAGAGGGTGGCATCTGGTAATGAGTGGGCTTCTTGCTGTACTGACAGTCCTAGGTGGTGCAGAGCATCGCATGGGAGTCTTTGTGTCTGTTCCTAGACGATCGAGGCTGTAGTGAGGAATCGGCCCTTAGCTGAGTTGAGATGGAGCCTTGAGTTCTTTATGGAATAGATTTGACACTGCCCCTGCCCCATAAAACCTCTGCTAGGGGATGTGGCTTTACATTTTTTTAAAGCACTACTGTGGCGTTGGGTCTCCTGAATGCCTTTGTTTTAGAACGTTTTTGATTTCAAGTATTCTTTTATTTATTTATTTATTTATTTATTTACTTATTTATTCGTCTTTCTGAGACAGGGTCTTGCTATGCAGTTCAGGCCGGCCTTGAGCTCACTGTGTAGCCCAGGCTGGCCTCGAACTCGCAACAACCTTCCTGTCTCAGTCTCCCGTGTGCCACCACGCTCAGCGAGCCTTTTATTAACCTTTGTTTAATTGTTGTTTAATTGTTTTTTGGTTGAGACACATAAATATTTAAAGCGTTTACTCAGATGTTCTCATCTCTTCCCAGGCAAATCTTTGCTTTTATGAAATTCACATTTAATAGGCAGCAGTCACAAACAATGAAGAGAGGACAGGATTATTATAAATGTCTTTTTTTTTTTTTTTTTTTTCTTGTACTGGGGAATTGAACCCAGAACCTTCACACTGAGCTGTGTCTCCAGCCTTCTAAAATTTTTTTATTTTTGAGGCAGGATCTTGTTAAGTTGCCCACACTGGGGTGGAACTTGGGATCCTTTTGCTTTAGCCTCTCAGAGTGCTGATTATAGACCTGTGCCACCATGCCAAGTTAAGTACTTGTTTGATGCACTGAAATGTAAATTTTTTTTTGGTGCTAGAGGTTTTGGATACTAGGCAAATACTTTACTGCTGAGTTATATTCCCAGCCCTTAAAACTTACTTTTTCCTTCCTTTTTAAAATGTACTAGGAATTAAAGCCATTGCCTTGTGCATGCTACCATTCACTTTACCACTGAGCTACATCCCAGGTCCCCTTAATTTTTTTTTTTTTTTCTCTTTTTGAGACAGTGTCTTGCCATGCAGTTCAGGCTGGCCTTGAGCTCACTTTATAGCCCAGGCTGGCCTCGAACTCACCATGATCCTCCTGCCTCAGCCTCCTGAGTGTTGGGATTACAGGCAGGTGCCACTATGCCCAGTTTAACTCCCTTTAAATTTATTTTAAAATTAGTAGCCAACACTTATAAGAGAGATTTCATACACAAAGAAATGTGGATATCCTGCTTTTCTGGGAAAACAGGAACAGCAGCGTGGGAGTCAAGATTGATATCCATAGCAGCCCTGCTTCAGAAGTGGCTTGGGCTGGGAATTTCCTCCAGCTCTTGGGATTATTTATCAGCTCCCATTTGTTGTCATGCTTACCTTGCAGCAGCGTTTAGAAGAGCAAAGATTTCATGTGTCTGTGTCCTGGAAACAGCAAGATGGTGTGGTGGGTGTCTGCTGATGTACCCCATTACTTCTGGTGCCTGCCTGCCTGCCTGCCCTGGAGGGACTTGATTGTTAGTCCTCTTGTGGCTTTTGGGGAGCCCTCAGCTTACAGTGAGGAGCTGAGCACTGGATGCCGTGGTGGGGTGCGGCCATGAGAGGCTGATCTGAGGCGCCTTTGCTCAAGCTGTAGCTCTGGGCTCTTGGTCTGTGACTCATGGCTTCAAGTCGCTGATTGGTGGTTAAAGCCTGGTGGTCATGAGGCCAGGATCCCCAGTTCTTTTCCTGCTGGGACATTGTGGTTTGCACTGTATGAGTCGCACTTTCTCAGCACCATATTAGATTGAGTCACCTTCTGGCTGGTCTGCTGTCACCATGGGAGGCAGGAAGGCAGAGTGAGGCTTTTCAGATGGCCGAGGGTTGTCAGGTGTGGTGGCGCACAGCTGCAATCCCAGCCCTGGGGTGGCTGAGGCAGGAGGAGTGCCACAAGTATGAGGCCAGCCTGCGCTACACTGAGTTCAGGGGCAGCCTGAACTATACTGCGAGACCCTGTCTCAAAACGAAACAAAAACAAAAAACAAAAAACAGATAGCCAAGTGTTGGCATGGATCTTGAAGGACTGGGCTACACAGATTGGGATGGTAAATAAGGCGTTTTTGTTGGGGAGTCAGCCGGTTCTCCCTCCATAGCCCTAGCAACCTGTTCATTCAGTAAGTGGTCCTGGTGCAGAAGGGACCACAGCCTCCCTGCCGGGGCTGGCAGGCCTGGGGCAGAGACAGCTTTATAGGTGATGGCTGCTGCAGCGGGTGTGGATGACCACGTAGGAACATGGTGAGCTCCGAGGTTACCCAGGCACAGTAGCAGGAGTTCTCATGTCATTGAAGGACAGAAAGCTGGGAGCACCCAGAAGGCTTCTCTAGGACCTGGCAAGGGGCATAGTGACAGGATTTCTTTTGGTTTTTTTTGGTACCAGGAATCAAACCCAGGACTTTGCACTTGCCAGTTAGGCACTGTGCCACTGAGCTACATTCCCAGCCCTAGGATTTCTTGGAATCAAACTGTGATTCTGTGACAGTTTGGATCATTAAAATGAGAGACATTGTCATTGTTTTTTGTTGTTGTTGTTTTGTTTTGTTTTTTTGACACAGTCTCGCTATGTAGTTCAGCTGGCCTAGACTCACTGGCTAAGTAGCCCTGACTGGCCTTGAATTCACAGCAGTCTTCCTGCCTCAGCCTCCCAAGTGTTGGGGTTACAGGTGTGTGTCACCACACCTGTCTGATTTTTTTTTTTGAGACAGGGTCTTGCTATGGGGCTCAGGCTGGCCTTAAGCTCACTTTGTAGCCAGGCTGGTCTCGAACTTGCAATGATCCTCCTGCCTCAGCCTTCCGAGCGGTGGGATTACAGGCGTGTGCCACCACTCCCAGCCACCTGATTTTTAAGTTTTTATTATTTGTGTGTATACGTGTGTGTCTGTGTTCGTGGGAACCTAGTGTGAATGCCAGTGCCATATCACACCGAGTTATTATACCTCCAACCCTTTTTATCTTTAATTTTGTGACAGGGTCTCATTAGTTGCCCAGGCTGGGCTGAAAATCCCACTCCTGCCTCAGCCTCCCACATTATGGAGGTTGTAGGCATGCACCACTGCACCTGGTTTTCTTGGTTATATTTACTTTTGTGGTGTTGTGGATTTGGCCCAGATTCTTGACCCGCTGGGGAAGCACCTAACTACTGCGCTATATGCCCCGGCCTAAGAGCTACTTTTCATAGAGGATGTGCATGGGTGGAGGCAGGACAGGGCTGGGCCGAGGGGCAGAACGTGCGTATTAGCATGAGTGAGGCCCTGGGTTTGGTCCCAGCGGCTGAACAAGTACATGCATAACAGAAGGCGAGAAAGCCTAGTGCAGGGGGTTGGGTGCAGTTGCGACTTAAAAGTTTGGGGGGAACCGGTAGGGAAAGCAGGGAGGCAGCGGACAGAGCTCCCACTTCCGGTCTGGCTGAGCGCTGATGCGACGGAGTAAATGCTCAGAGTTGTGTTTGAAATCGTGGTCTCGCGAGACTGTAGGGCGCATTCCAGGTCAGGGGAGCTGCGTGGGACCTTTACGTGCATTGAGGATAAGGCCGTGAGCCGAGGTGAATCACGCGGCGCGGCGGGAACTTTACTGCCCTTGAGGTTGTGCGTCCCGGGTTTTGACTAGAGGGATCATGCAGCAAGTTTCGCTCTGGTGCCAAGTTATCTTGTTTTGTTTTTGTGAGTCAGGGTCTCATAGGTAGCCCAGGCTGGCCTCAAACTCGTGGAAAGTTTATGCCTCAGCCTCCCAAGTGCTGGGGTTAGAGGTGTGTGCCACCGTGCCTGGCTGGTGCCAAATCATCCTGCGCGCTTCGGATTTGCTAACCTTCAGTGTTTATCTGGCCTCTGATTTAGAGCCTGCAGCAGGCAACAGTATCTTGCTGGATTTAAAAACAAGTTTCAGTTTCGCTTTTTGGTTACTTTCTAGTTACATATAACAGCAAAATTCCAAAAAGCTGTTACTTGTAACATTTCAAACCCCTTCTCTCTCTGTGGGACAAAAGCTTTCTTTTCCCCCAATAAATATATTCTGCTCTCAAAAAAGAAAAGAAATATTTCAAAACATAGAAACATTTCAAGCCTGGAGTGGTGCCCCAGGCCTGTGATCTTAGCACTCTTGGGAGGCGGAGGAGGAATTTCAGTCTGCGGCCCAGCCTGGGCAGTTTCAAGACCAGGTCTCAAAAAAGGGCTGGTAAAGTAGCTCAGCACTAAGGCCCTGGCTTCTGGCCCAGGCGCTGCCCAAACAAGCAAGCGCTCAAAAATCCCCCCTCCAACGAAAATAAAAACAGAACTATTTCTTTTAAAGTAGTTAAAAATGCGAGTGGAGTTAAAGGAAGTATCAGGTAAATGGGCTGTAGTGACGTGGACACAAAGTCATGCAAAGAATGAGTTAAAAGTTAGAGTTGGGGCTGCGGATCTGGCGCAGGCAGAAGGGACGAGGACTGGTTCCTGCAGGGAGACACTGAGGTCAGTGTAGGACGCGGTGGGTGTGAGGGCCCAGAAGACTCCTGGGGAGACATCCAGGAGCTGCTAGCACTTGGGGGTCTTATAATTTCGGAGCAAAGTTGGGGACTAGGGGTGGAGGCACGCCATCTGCAGAGACAGGAACTGAGGTCATGGAAGGTAAAATGGCACAGCGAGAGAGTGCGTGGAGGGAGAAGCAGAGGGCCTGTGCACCGTGGTGAGCCAGGCCACCTGGAAGGGTGAGCAGAGTGAGAGGCAGGTGGGGGATGTGGGAGACCGTGGTGGCCTGTAGGTAAGGGCGACAGAAAGTCCACAGAATCATTAGCCGGGGTGGCCAGGGCGTGCGCTTGGCAAGCGGTGCACCCCGGAAGCAGACGAATGGCAGTCACTGTCTCGAGCTGTCTTCCACAGCCAGGGGCAGGACGACAGGACTGGAGACTCGGACGGTGACAGGGTTGGGGGTTAAGGGTTGAGCTCCATGGAACTGGCACTTTATTAGCCCGGCAGGGGCACACAGAGGACCTGGTGGCAGGTGGGGTCAGGCAGCTCCCTGGTGCGGTTGGGAGGCCGGGCACCGCCTGCTGTTAGAGCAGACAGAGCCGAGCGGCCTCGCTTGGCCAGGCCTGGGGAGCTGAGCTGAGGTTCGGGACAGGTGTGGTTGTTTTCTGGACTTGGGGATAGGAGAACCCTGGTGCCCCAACCTTGCCTGGCCCCTGCAGTTAGAGGAAGAGCGGCGGAGTGCGGCAGGCAGTGAAAAGGAAGAGGAGCCTGAGGAAGAAGAGGAGGAGGAAGAGGAAGAGGAATACGATGAAGAAGAGGAAGAGGAAGATGATGATCGGCCCCCCAAAAAACCCCGACATGGTGGCTTCATTCTGGATGAGGCTGGTATGTCATACAGCTGGGCGCACATGGAGCAGGGTGTGAAGCAGAGTCTCAGCAGGACGTAAATATATGGGGTTGCCTTCAGCTCATTCTGTCTGCCTGCCTGTCTGTCCGTCTATCTTCTGTTTATGAAGCTGGGAATTGCACCCAGGGCCTTGCTCATGCTAGGCATATCCTCTGTCTACTACTCAATCACATCCCCTGCCTATTGGGCATAGGTTTGATTTTGCTTTATTTGTTTATCTTTTTTTGAGACATGGTCTCACTCTGCAGTTCAGGCTGGCCTTGAACTCACTGTGTAACCCAGGCTGGCCTCTAACTCACAATGATCCCCCTGCCTCACCCTCCCAAGTGCTGGGATTACAGGTGTGCACCACCATGCCCAGCTGGGCATAGATTTTAAATGAGTTCTTCAGAAAGAGTCGTTGATTTATTTTATGCTGTTTCTTCTTCCCTCCGCTTCTCTTCTTATCAGTTCTAGTGAAGACTGTGTCAATCATCGAAATAACAAACTACATATACCAATCTTCCCTTGGTAGTTGGGAGGGGAATCCTTTGTGTGTTGGGTGGAGGTACTGAGGAATGACCCCAGTGCATTTGCACTGAGCTACATCCCCAGCCTCTGTTTTTATTTTTCACTCTCATAGAAGATTTCACTAAGTTGCCCAGGCAGGATTCAAATTTGTGATCCTCTTGCTTCAGCCTCCCAAGTACAGGGATTACAAGCATGTGCCACCTGTCTAGCTTCTTTGATCCTACTTTTTATTTTATTTTATTTTATTTTTTTGAGATAAAGTCTCACTATGTAGTCTAGACTGGCCACAAACTCACAGTGATCCTTCTGCCTCAGCCTCAAGCAAATAATAAATAATAATAATAATAAAAATATCTATCTTTCTGTCTTATTTTTTTTTTCCTGAGACAGGGTCTCACTATGTAGTTCAGGCTGGCCTTGAGCTCACTGTGTAGCCCAGGCTCGAACTTGCAGCAGTCCTCCTGCCTCAGCCTTTCTTTTTTTTTAAATTTTTATTTTTTTTGTCTTTTTGAGACAGGGTCTCACTATGCAGTTCAGGCTGGCCTTGGCTTCACTTTGTAGCCCAGGCTGGTCTCGAACTCCCGAAGATCCTCCTGCCTCAGCCTCGCTGAGTGCTGGGATTACAGGCGTGCGCCACCACGCCCGGCTTGCCTCAGCCTTTCAAGTGGGGAGATTACAGATGCGCGCCAGCATGCCTAGTGCATGACCCTATTTTTAAAAAGGGGTATGTGGATGGGGTGGGGAATGGTGACTGTTAGAGCCAGGTGGATCTTCCTGTGACCCCTAGCCCTGCTGTACCAGTGCCTTGCCAGTCTGAACGGAAGTGTGCTGGTCTGTGGGGGGGATTCCAGAAGACGTGCTCCCTTCCCTGGGAGCCGTTGTCCTGGTTCAGCTTTCCCGGACTGCTCTCTAACATTTTGGCCTCCTGTCTCAGATGTGGACGATGAGTATGAGGATGAGGACCAGTGGGAGGACGGAGCCGAGGACATCCTAGAGAAAGGTGTGTGTGGACCCTGCCTGGGAAGCCCACGGTGAGGGGCGTGCCCAGCCCCTCCCCCATGCCCTGCACCACCCCAACCCCCACCCTCTTCACCTTGCTTCTTTCTGTCCTTGCCAGAGAGACCAGTCCCCCACCGTTCTCCTTCTAGGCCCATGAGTGGGGGGCGGGGACTCGGGTGGTGGGTGCTGTGGGGAGAGGGCTCTGGGACCCCAGGGCCCCAGTGAACTCCTTCTGTGGGTTATAGGGTGGGTGGGTTCTGTCCTAAGGTACCCCCCACTTCCTGGGCCAGTGCCCCCTTCCCTGTTACTTTCCGTTTTGTGCGCCTCATACATTTCGGCTTTTCCCCAACCACCTGGTGCCTGGCCTTTACTTTTGGTTTTTGACCTTCCTGTGTCCCTCCCTCCCCCTCCCCCCCACCCATTGGTTGATTTCGCTGCTATAATTTGGTTCATACTTTGTCTGCCTCGCCCACCACCACCACCACCACCACCACCACCACCTCCTCCTCTTCCTCCAAGTAGAAGAGATCGAAGGTAAGAACCTGGGAGTGTGACTTGTGACTTTCCTCCCATGTCCTGAGGTTTCTGCCTTTCGGCAGCACCCTGCCCTCACCCCTGGCCCTGTCCGGTCCTGGGGGATCTGACTCGCATGGGGCCAGAGGCAGGGCGCCTGGGGCCAGGTCCGCAGCAGCGCTGAGCTGGGCAAATGTGTGTGTGTGTTGCTGAGGCAGCTGAGCCCTGGGGGTGGCCGGGGAGCCAGGACGGGGTGGAGGTCGGGGTGTGTTTAGACAGTGGCTATGAAATGGCAGCGTGCTGGGTGCTCCCCAACATCTGGGCCCTGTCCCCGAGTCACTGTGAGGAGCAGTGGGATGCTGAGAGGTCAGAGTAGGCATGAGGGCTTGGGGTTTCCTCAGCGAGACAGCCCTGGGCCAGCAGCACATTCTCCAGGCCCTGGTCTCCCCCGCCCCTCACCCCTCTGCCCTTTGTTTCCAGCCTCCAACATCGATAATGTCGTCCTGGACGAAGACCGGTCTGGGGCCCGCCGCCTGCAGAACCTCTGGAGGTGAGTGAGGAGGGTCCTTGGTGCGACTGCCTCCTTGGGGAAAGCGGCAGGGCGGGGCAGCCCACCTCCTCCTCAACCTTGGTCCCCGTGTGCTTCTCCCTCCTCCTGCAGGGACCAGCGAGAAGAAGAACTGGGCGAGTATTACATGAAGAAATACGCCAAATCATCCGTGGGAGAGACGTAAGGGCGGACAGGAGCAGGGGTCCCTAAATGGGAAGGGCAGGGGTTTTGCGGAGAGTCACCCTCCTGCCTGCCGCTCTCCCTGCAGGGTGTACGGAGGGTCTGACGAACTCTCAGATGACATCACCCAGCAGCAGCTGCTCCCAGGAGTCAAGTAAGGGGGTTGGCACAGGGACGGGAAGGTACGGAGGGGGTGTTGCGCCCGCCTGGGTCACTTGCCGGGAGAAGTCCAGACAGCTTCGAAGTGGAGGGGGAGGTACTGTGTGGATGAGAGCGTGGGGCCCCTGGGGCCTCGGAAAGAGGGAGGACGATGGCTGTGATGCTGTGGACATTTCTTGGCGAGAAGACAGTTCCTCTAACGTTTTCCCTTTCCCTCTGCTGCCCAGGGATCCCAACCTGTGGACTGTCAAGTGTAAGGTGTGTGCTCAGGCCTCAGGCCATGGGGGAGGCTGCTTCTGGGGGAGAGCTGCCCGTCTGTCTGCTGCCCGTCTATCTCACTGGCTGTCGGCCTCATGGTCCCTCAGGCCCTGCCTCTCCATCCTCCTGACTCCTTCATGTCTGCCCCACCTCCTCCCTCCTTTCTCTCCATCTCCTCTATCTCTCTGGCTGCCCTCTCCAGCTCTTTCTCGCGTCCTGTCCTTCGTCTTCTCAGCTCTGCCCCGTCTGCCTCCCTCCTTCCAGATAGGGGAGGAACGAGCCACAGCCATTTCCTTGATGCGAAAGTTCATCGCCTACCAGTTCACAGACACGGTAGGTCCTGTAGGCAGAGGCCCGGCGAGGGTGGGGTGGCTTGGCTCTTGGGCTGTTGCAGTGAACATCTTGCTTTTTTTCAGCTAAAACTGTCCTTAACCTTTTTGTGTCGCTTCAGAGAGAGCTGCTTCAGTCTTTGCCAGGCTAATGTAATTAATCGGCTAGATCAGGGTCATGGTTTGTTTAAATGATCTCTGTTGTTGGGCGTTTAGGTGGTTTCCTAATTTTTTTTTGCAGTACTGGAGATTGAACTCAGGGCCTCTGCACTGAACTACATCCCCAGCCTTTTAAAAATTTTTTACTTTGAGAGGGTTTCTCTAAGTCTCTTACATTGCTCTGGATGGGCCTAAACTTGCAATCGTTCTGCGTCAGCCTTCCAGAGTGTGGAGATTACAGGCTTATATCACTGCGCTTGGCATGGTTTCTATTTTACTCACAACCCGGAGTAAACTAGCTGCTTAAAAAAGAGAGAGGTATAATTCATGTACCATAAAATTTCACTCTTTTAAAGTGTAAAACTCATGAGTTGTAGTATTTTTGATATGTTCACAATCATTAACATCTAATTCCAGTACCTTTCCGTTACTCAAAAAAAAACAGAAACTCAGATGGGCGTGGTGATGTATACCTATAGTCTCAGCACTCGGGAGGCTGAGGCAGGAGGATCACTTCAAGTTCAAGGCCAGCCTGGGCTACAAAGTAAGCTCAAAGCCATCCTGAACTGTATAGTGAAACCCTGTTTCAAAAATAAAATAAAAGGGGCTGGGGATTTAGCTCAGTGGCACAGCGCCTGCCCCGGCAAGCACAATGTCATGAGTTCGATCCCTGGTACCGGGGGAAAAAAAAA